>NC_056437.1:22063893-22663893 GCF_018296145.1 Oncorhynchus tshawytscha
GGCAGTTAACCCACTGTTCCTAGGCTGTCATTTGTGGTCTACCATTTGAGGCAGAGATGGGTACGTTATGAGACATTAATTAGTCAATGGCAATGTCCCATTGAGCTTTTAATGTGTTCTGTCTGGAGTGGCTTCACATCAACTGAGCATCAATTTGGGTAGTGAACAATGACCACACCAGTTTGTTTTTAGTATAATGTACACTCATAAGAGGGGGTCTAAAGATACATTTGTAATGAACAAATACATGTGAACTAGTGCTGCTGAAGTGTTTAAAGTAGCTACTGAGAGGTCTGTCAAACTGTGTCACTATCTGTTGCCTTTAGTACGCTGTTAACTTTATGCCCTTAGTAACCCTGTTCTAGCATCTGTCTGACATCTCTCCCTGTCTGTCTCTCCTTCTGATGGCAGATATGTTCAGGCGAGTGGTGCGAGCGAGTAAGTTCCGTCATGTCTTTGGCCAGGCGCTGAAGAACGACCAGTGCTATGATGACATCCGCGTCTCCCGGGTCACATGGGACAGCTCCTTCTGTGCCGTCAACCCAAAATTTGTCGCCATCATCATCGAGGCCAGTGGGGGCGGAGCCTTCCTTGTCCTCCCTCTGCTAAAGGTGAGTGTGTCACTATCAGCCAGCCAACTAGGCAGCATCATGGCTTCTTCTGTCTCATCAGGCTTCGAACACTTCTTCTCACTGTTGGCCTAGATCTCAGTATTAGTTACATTCAATCGCTCCATTCTGTTTCGGTGTGATTTGATTATTTGTTATTTCCTATGTTTTTGGTTACTGACAGAGCCTATATGCAATCATGGAAATGAGAGAACAAAATTAAATTACTATGCTATTTTACTATGCTGGATATGTATATGTGCCAATCAATTCATTATCTGTTTAGCAGAATGTGAGGGTGCATTTTAGTATCAGGGCAAATGGACTTGGCCACCTTTTTGAAAGACCAACAATTTCAGGACTATAGTGCTGTAACTGAATGGGTTTTAGATAACAACATTTCTAAGAGGTTTAATTTTTGTGACAGAAAAGTGAATATGCCGGGGATTGATCAGGCTGACTAGAGAGCGGGTGTTGTTGGGGTGTATAGGGGAGATGTGTGAACAGCCTCTCTTTCCTCTATTCAGTACCCAAGAGCTTGCAGCTGTTGTCAGCAGGTTTAACCATATATGGTTGTCCAGCATTTCAGGCTGCCCAGGGCTCTACACTGACCTTTGTGCGCCTATTTTGAAAAATGTAGGCACATGCAAATACATTTAGGAGCACAATGAAAAATATTTGAGAGATTAAAGATAGAATCCTTACTTTTTCTAGGCACGCTCGTGCTCCTAAAATATAAACACAATATGTAAAGTGTTGGTCATGAGCTGAAATAAAATATCCCAGAAATTTTACAAATGCACAAAAAGCTTATTTTATCTCAAATTATGTGCACAAAGTTGTTTACATTCCTGTTAGTCAGCATTTCTCATTTGCCATGATAATCCATATACCTGACAGGTGTGGCATATCAAGAAGTTGATTAAACAGCATGATCGTTACACAGGTGCACCTTGTGCTGGGGGAAATAAAAGGCCACTCTAAAATGTGCAGTTTTGTCACACAATGCCACAGATTTATCCAATTTTGAGGGATCATGCAATTGGCGTGCTCACTGCATTAATGTCCACCAGAGCTGTTGCCAGATAATTTAATGTTAATTTCTCTACAATAAGCCACCTCCAATGTCGTTTTCGAGAATTTGGTAGTATGTCCAACCGGCCTCACAACCGCAGACTAGAGGTCGACCGATTATGATTTTTCAACGCCAATACCGATTATTGGAGGACAAAAAAGCCTGTACCGATTAATCGGACGATTTTTAGAATGTATTTGTAATAATGACAATTACAACAATACTGAATTAACACTTATTTCAACTTAATATAATACATCAATAAAGTCAATTTAGCCTCAAATAAGTAATGAAACATGTTCAATTTGGTTTAAATAATGCAAAAACAAAGTGTTGGGGTAGAAAGTAAAAGTGCAATATGTGCCATGTAAGAAAGCTAACGTTTAAGTTCCTTGCTCAGAATATGAGAACATATGAAAGCAGGTGGTTCCTTTTAACATGAGTCTTCAATATTCCCAGGTAAGAAGTTTTAGGTTGTAGTTTATTATAGGAATTATAGGACTATTTCTCTCTATGCCATTTGTATTTCATATATCTTTGACTATTGGATGTTCTTATAGGTACTTTAGTATTACCCGTGTAACAGTATAGCTTCCGTACCTCTCCTCGCTCCTACCTGGGCTCGAACCAGGAACACAACGACAACAGCCACCCTCGAAGCAGCGTTACCCATGCAGAGCAAGGAGGATGCATCACTCACCGCGAGTGATGTTTGAAATGCTATTAGCGCGCACCCCGCTAACTAGCTAGCCATTTCACATCACATCGTTACACCAGCCTAATCTCGGGAGTTGATAGGCTTGAAGTCATAAACAGCAGAGCTGCTGGCAAAATGCATGAAAGTGCTGTTTGAATGAATGCTTATGAGCCTGCTGGTGTGCCTACCGTTGCTCAGTCAAACTGCTCTATCAAATCATAGACTTAATTATATTAATATGACCATTAATATGGTCGAATCCGGAAACTATCATCTCGAAAACAAGACGTTTATTCTTTCAGTGAAATACGGAACCATTCCATATTTTATCTAACGGGTGGCATCCATCAGTCTAAATATTCCTGTTACATTGCACAACCTTCAATGTTATGTCATAATTACGTACAATTCTGGCAAATTAGTTCGCAATGAGCCAGGCGGCCCAAACTGTTGCTCATACCCTGATTCTGCGTGCAATGAACGCAAGAAAAGTGACACAATTTCACCTGGTTAATATTGCCTGCTAACCTGGATTTCTTTTAGCTAAATATGCAGGTTTAAAAATATACACTTCTGTGTATTGATTTTAAGAAAGGCATTGGTGTTTATGGTTAGGTACACGTTGGAGCAACGACAGTCCTTTTTCGCGAATGCGCACTGCATCAATTATATGCAACGCAGGACACGCTAGATAAACTAGTAATATCATCAACCATGTGTAGTTATAACTAGTGATTATGATTGATTAAGTTTAATACTAGCTAGCAACTTACCTTTGCTTCTTACTGCATTCGCGTAACAGGCGGGCTCCTCGTGAGGCAGGTGGTTAGAGCGTTGGACTAGTTAACCCTAAGGTTGCACGATTGAATCCCTGAGCTGACAAGGTAAAAATCTGTTGTTCTGCCCCTGAACAAGGCAGTTAACCCACCGTTCCTAGGCCGTCATTGAAAATAAGAATGTGTTCTTAACTGACTTGCCTAGTTAAATAAAGATTGAATAGAGGTGTAAAAATATATATATATATTTATTTATTTAATGGCTAAATCGGCATCCAAAATTACAGATTTACGATTGTTATGAAAACTTGAAATCGGCCCTAATTAATCGGCCATTCCGATTAATCGGTCGACCTCTACCGCAGACCACTTGTATAGCGTTGTGTGGGGGAGCGGTTTATCAATGGCAATTGGATTGTCTCTATGGCATGATGGATGCCATAGATAGAGACATGATCCTGAGGCTCATGGTCGTGCCATTCATCTGCTGCCATCACCCCATGTCGCAAGGATCTGTACACAATTCCTGGAAGCTGACAATGTCAGTTCGTCCATGGCCTGCATACTCACCAGACATGTCACCCACTAAGCACGTTTGGGATGATCTGGATTGACGTGTACGACAGCGTGTTTCAGTTCCTGCCAATATCCAGCAACTTCACACAGCCGTTGAACAGGAGTGGGACAACATTCTACGGGATTTAACCAACAGCCTGATAAACTCTATATGCGAAGGAGATGTGTCACACTGCATGAGCCAAATGGTGCTCACATCAGATACTGACTGGTTTTCTGATCCACGCCCCTACTTTAAAAAACTTTAATTAATTTTTTTATCTTTTACCAACAGATGCGTGTCTGTATTCCCAGTCATGTGAAATACATAGATTCGGGCCTGATATAAATAAATAAATTGACAGATTTTCCTGTATATGAACTGTAATTCAGTAAAATGTTTAAAATTGTTGCGTATTGTGTTTTAGTTCAGTATATTTTGGTCTTTAGTGCAGGGCCGACAAACACATTTTTTACCTTCTCCCCTCCCTCTTGCCTCCATTTTACTGTAATCAGTTAGTTGTAATTTTGGATAGAGCAGACATTTCCATATATATTTTGTTAGCTGCATGTGTGACAGCTCCCCCAGTTCTAATTATGATATCATTTACAAAGATTATATATTTTTCCAAAGATAATATATTTTTTTTTTATCAATTAGTGTATTTGTTTTGTCTTTTCTGGTGGATTAAACTGCAGCTTGTATTAAAAGTAGTCATATTTTGGAGATTTCATTTTGAAAGAAGTAAGAGGTTGTAATCTGAATAAATGGGAAAAGGCCCTTTTTGATCATAGGGTGAGACATTTTTACTAATCTGCGGGAGAACCAGTTCGGATTTAAGTATAACTTTTGTATGACTGAAGCCTTTAATGAGAGGTTCAATGCTTTAATATTTAATCATTTTAGCCCTCCGAATTCATAGTCATTTATTTCTCCCATCTCTGTGGAGATGGGAGAAACTTCCAGAAGGACAACAATCTCTGCAGGACTCCACCAATCAGGCCTTTATGGTAGAGTGGCCAGACGGAAGCCACTCCTCAGTAAAAGGCACATGACAGCCCACTTGGAGTTTGCCAAAAGGCACCTACAAACCATGGCCTGCTCAGACCATGAAAAACAAGATTCTCTGGTCTGATGAAACCATGATTGAACTCTTTGGCATGAATGCCAAACGTCAGGTCTAGAGGAATCCTGGCACCATCTCTACGGTGAAGGATGGTAGTGGCAGCATCATGCTGTGGGGGTGTTTTTTCAGCGGCAGGGACTGGGAGACTAGTCAGGATCGAGGGAAAGATGAATTGAGCAAAGTACAGAGAGATCCTTGATGAAAACCTGCTCAAGAGTGCTCAGGAGATCACACTGGGGCGAAGGTTACAACCCTAAGCACACAGCAAAGACACATTTTCCAAGATAGCGTAGCAGTGGGATGTCTGTTTTGATTGTCCTGTCCCGTGTATATATCGTTTTTCTTCGTATATACACTGCTCAAAAAAATAAAGGGAACACTTAAACAACACAATGTAACTCCAAGTCAATCACACTTCTGTGAAATCAAACTGTCCACTTAGGAAGCAACACTGATTGACAATAAATTTCACATGCTGTTGTGCAAATGGAATAGACAACAGGTGGAAATTATAGTCAATTAGCAAGACACTCCCAATAAAGGAGTGGTTCTGCAGGTGATAACCACAGACCACTTCTCAGTTCCTATGCTTCCTGGCTGATATTTTGGTCACTTTTGAATGCTGGCGGTGCTTTCACTCTAGTGGTAGCATGAGACGGAGTCTACAACCCACACAAGTGGCTCAGGTAGTGCAGATCACCCAGGATGGCACATCAATGCGAGCTGTGGCAAGAAGGTTTGCTGTGTCTGTCGGTGTAGTGTCCAGAGCATGGAGGCGCTACCAGGAGACAGGCCAGTACATCAGGAGACGTGGAGGAGGCCGTAGGAGGGCAACAACCCAGCAGCAGGACCGCTACCTCCGCCTTTGTGCAAGGAGGAGCATAGCCAGAGCCCTGCAAAGTGACCTCCAGCAGGCCACAAATGTGCATGTGTCATGTGCATGTGGTATGAGGGCCCGACGTCCACAGGTGGGGGTTGTGCTTACAGCCCAACACCGTGCAGGACGTTTGGCATTTGCCAGAGAACACCAAGATTGGCAAATTCGCCACTGGCGCCCTTGCTCTTCACAGATGAAAGCAGGTTCACACTGAGCACATGTAACAGACGTGACAGTCTGGAGACGCCGTGGAGAACGTTCTGCTGCCTGCAACATCCTCCAGCATGACCGGTTTGGCGGTGGGTCAGTCATGGTGTGGGGTGGCATTTCTTTGGGGGGCCGCACAGCCCTCCATGTGCTCGCCAGAGGTAGCCTGCCTGCCATTAGGTACCGAGATGAGATCCTCAGACCCCTTGTGAGACCATATGCTGGTGCGGTTGGCCCTGGGTTCCTCCTAATGCAAGGCAATGCTAGACCTCATGTGGCTGGAGTGTGTCAGCAGTTCCTGCAAGAGGAAGGCATTGATGCTATGGACTGGCCCGCCCGTTCCCCAGACCTGAATCCAATTGAGCACATCTGGGACATCATGTCTCGCTCCATCCACCAACGCCACGTTACACCACAGACTGTCCAGGAGTTGGCGGATGCTTTAGCCCAGGTCTGGGAGGAGATCCCTCAGGAGACCATCTGCCACCTCATCAGGAGCATGCCCAGGCGTTGTAGGGAGGTCATACAGGCACGTGGAGGCCACACACACTACTGAGCCTCAATTCAACTTGTTTTAAGGACATTACATCAAAGTTGAATCAGCCTGTAGTGTGGTTTTCCACTTTAATTTTGTGTGACTCCAAATCCAGACCTCCATGGGTTGATAAATTTGATTTCCATTGATAATTTTTGTGTGATTTTGTTGTCAGCACATTCAACTATGTAAAAAAAAAAATTTTTAATAAGAATATTTAATTCATTCATATCTAGGATGTGTTATTTTAGTGTTCCCTTTATTTTTTTGAGCAGTGTATTTCAAATATGTTTTTAATATTTTTAATCTCAATTTCCATCTATGGACTGAACATACACTCCTGCAACCCGCCTCACCCAATGTGTTATGGATCTGCTATTTTTTATACTTTAGAAACGGAACCCCCTTCAGAAGCATGCCAGCCAACTAGCTACTCACTAGAAGTCAGTTAGCACTGCTAGAGGTAATCACCGTTAACTCTGACATCTGCCAGCCTCAGCCTGGTCAAATTCCTGCCAGTCTGCACAGCACGATATCAACCCAGAGCATATCGGACTGCTTTTCTCTACCGCATCTCCGGATTCCTACCGCAAGCTTTGAACCTTTACTCCGGATAATCGCAGCTAGCTAGCTGGTATCCGAGTGGCTACTCCTGGCTAATGTCTCTGTCCTGAAGCAAGCACCAGTTAGCCTGGATCTAGGCCCAGCTCCCGGCTAGCCGAAGAGATCCATCAGACTTCAATACCTCTTTTGCCAATTGGCCTGGCCTGGACCCTTTGCTGCCGTCATGGAGCCCAGCCGATCCATCACGACTGGTCTGCCGACATAACCGTCCGGGGCGTTTCAGCAGGCTCTCCCATTGCGACGTCCCCCTGAGGCCCATCTGCTAGCCCCGGTCTGCTAGCTGTCTGTATCGCCGTGCCTACAGCTCACCTAGCTACTCACTGGACCCTATGATCACTCGGCTACACATGCCTCTCCCTAATGTAAATATGCCTTGTCTATTGCTGTTTTGGTTAGTGATTTTTGTCTTATTTCACTGTAGAGCCTCCAGCCCTGCCCAATATGCCTTAGCTGGCCCTTTTGTTCCCCCCCCCACCCCACACCCCACACACACACATGCGGTGACTGCACCTGGCTTAAATGGTGCCTCTAGAGACAAAACCTCTCTGGTTTTTGGTTTCATACATGTTAACATTAGGAGCCGCCTCCCTAAGTTTGTTTTATCCACTGCTGTAGCATACTCCACCAACCCGGATGTCCTAGCCATGTCTGAATCCTGGCTTAGGAAGGCCACCAAAAATCCTGACATTTCCCTAACTATAACATTTTCCGACAAGATAGAACTGCCAAAGGGGGCGGAGTTGCAATCTACTGCAAGTATTTAGTCAGCCACCAATTGTGCAAGTTCTCCCACTTAAAAAGATGAGAGAGGCCTGCAATTTTCATCATAGGTACACTTCAACTATGACAGACAAAATGAGAAGAAGAAAAAATCCAGAAAATCACATTGTAGGATTTTTTATGAATTTATTTGCAAATTATGGTGGAAAATAAGTATTTGGTCAATAACAAAAGTTTATCTCAATACTTTGTTATATACCCTTTGTTGGCAATGACAGAGGTCAAACGTTTTCTGTAAGTCATCACAAGATTTTCACACACTTCTCCATGCAGATCTCCTCTAGAGCAGTGATGTTTTGGGGCTGTTGCTGGGCAACACGGACTTTCAACTCCCTCCAAAGATTTTCTATGGGGTTGAGATCTGGAGACTGGCTAGGCCACTCCAGGACCTTGAATGCTTCTTACAAAGCCACTCCTTCGTTGCCCGGCCAGTGTGTTTGGGATCATTGTCATGCTGAAAGACCCAGCCACGTTTCATCTTCAGTGCCCTTGCTGATGGAAGGAGGTTTTCACTCAAAATCTCACGATACATGGCCCTATTCATTCTTTCCTTTACACGGATCAGTCATCCTGGTCCCTTTGCAGAAAAACAGCCCCAAAGCATGATGTTTCCACCCCCATGCTTCACAGTAGGTATGGTGTTCTTTGGATGCATCTCAGCATTCTTTGTCCTCCAAACATGACGAGTTGAGTTTTTACCAAAAAGTTATATTTTGGTTTCATCTGACCATATGACATTCTCCCAATCTTCTTCTGGGTCATCCAAATGCTCTCTAGCAAACTTCAGACGGGCCTGGACATGTACTGGCTTAAGCAGGGGGACACGTCTGGCACTGCAGGATTTGAGTCCCTGGCGGCGTAGTGTGTTATCAGTGGTCTTGTATGTCTTCCATTTCCTAATAATTGCTCCCAAAGTTGATTTCTTCAAACCAAGCTGCTTACCTATTGCAGATTCAGTCTTCCCAGCCTGGTGAAGGTCTACAATTTTGTTTCTGGTGTCCCTTGACAGCTCTTTGGTCTTGGCCATAGTGGAGTTTGGACTGTGACTGTTTGAGGTTGTGGACAGGTGTCTTTTATACTGATAACAAGTTCAAACAGGTGCCATTAATACAGGTAACGAGTGGAGGACAGAGGAGCCTCTTAAAGAAGAAGTTACAGGTCTGTGAGAGACAGAAATCTTGCTTGTTTGTAGGTGACCAAATACTTATTTTCCACCATAATTTGCAAATAAATTCATTAAAAATCCTGTGATTTTCTGGATTTTTTTTTCTCATTTTGTCTGTCATAATTGAAGTGTACCTATGATGAAAATTACAGGCCTCATCTTTTTAAGTGGGAGAACTTGCACAATTGGTGGCTGACTAAATACTTTTTTGCCCCACTGTATCTGTCACCAAACCCACTGGCTCCAGGTCATCTATAAGTCTTTGCTAGGTAAAGCTCCGCCTTATCTCAGCTCACTGGTCACCATAGAAACACCCACCCTTAGCACGCGCTCCAGCAGGTATATTTCACTGGTCATCCCCAAAGCCAACACTTCCTTTTGCCGCCTTTCCTTCCAGTTCTCTGCTGCCAGTGACTGGAACGAATTGAAAAAATCTCTGAAGCTGAAGTCTTCTAACTTTTAAGCATCAGCTGTCAGAGCAGCTTACCGATCACTGTGCCTATACACAGCCAATCTGTAAATAGCACACCCAACTACCTCATCCCCATATTATTACTTACCCTCTTGCTCTTTTGCACCCCAGTATCTCTACTTGCACATCATCATCTGCACATCTATCACTCTAGTATTAATGCTAAATTGTAATTATTTCGCCTCTTTGGCCTATTTGCCTACCTCCCTACTCTTCTACATTTGCACACACTGTACATAGATTTTCTTCTTTTTTTCTATTGTGTTATTGACAGTATGTTTGTCTATCCCATGTGTAACTCTGTTGTTTTTGTCGCACTGCTTTGCTTTAGCTTGGCCAGGTCGCAGTTGTAAATGAGAACTTGTTCTCAACTAGCTTACCTGGTTAAATAAAGGTGAAATAAAAAAACTAAGCAGGAGTGGATTCGAGACAAGTCTCTGAATGTCCTTGAGTGGCCCAACCAGACCCCGGACTTGAACCTGATCGAACATCTCTGGAGAGAACTGAAAATAGCTGTGCAGCAACGCTCCCCATTCAACCTAACAGAGCTTGAGAGGATCTGCAGAGAAGAATGGGAGATACTCCCCAAATACAGGTGTACCAAGCTTGTAGTGTCATACCCAAGATGACTCCAGGCTGTAATCGCTGCCAAATGTGCTTCAACAAAGTACTGAGTAAAGGGTCTGAAATACTTATGTAAATGTGATATTTCAATTTTTTTTAAATTAAATTAGCAACCATTTCTAAATACCTGTTTTTGCTTGTCATTATAGGGTATTTGTGTGTAGATTGATGAGGTGGGAGGGAAACTGTTTAATACATTTTAGATTTAAGGCTGTAACCTAACACAATGTGTAAAAAGTTAAGGGGTCTGAATACTTTCCGAAGGCACTGTATACTGTCTCAGAGTACTGTGTTTCCCCGGTATTCATTTAGCAGCGGCTGCTGCTAAATAGTTGCCGCCGCACCCAACATTTTTTAAATGCGTTTTTTGGGATCCATTGATTTTGTCATAATGTTTTAGCATAAGAATACAGAATTGGCCATTGCCTGCGTGACACCTTTCCACAACCTTTGCCACCACTGCTAAAAATGTATCTAGGGAAATGCTAGAGTAGAGTGTGCGCGTGTGTGTGTATACAGTTGAAGTCGGAAGTTTACGTACAACTTGGCCAAATCCATTTAAACTCAGTTTTTCACGATCCCTGACATTTAATCCTAGTAAAAATTCCTTGTCTTAGGTCAGTTAGGATCACCACTTTTTATTTTAAGAATGTGAAATGTCAGAATAATAGTAGAGAGAATAATTTATTTCAGCTTTTATTTCTTTCATCATATTCCCAGTGGGTCAGAAGTTTACATACACTCAATTAGTATTTGGTAGCATTGCCTTAAACAATTTAAACTTGGGTCAAACATTTCAGGTAGCCTTCAGAAGCTTCCAAAAATAAGTTAGGTGAATTTTGGTCCATTCCTCCTGACAGAGCTGGTGTAACTGAGTCATGTTTGTAGGCCATGTTTTTTCAGTTCTGCCCACAAATTTTCAATGGGACTGAGGTCAGTGCTTTGTGATGGCCACTCTAATACCTTGACTTTGTTGTCCTTAAGCCATTTTGCCACAACTTTTGAAGTATGCTTGGGGTCATTGTCTATTTGGAAGACCCATTTGCAACCAAGCTTTAACTTCCTGACTGATGTCTTGACATGTTGCTTCAATATATCCACATAATTGTCCTACCTCATGATGCCATCTATTTTGTGAAGTGCAGCAAAACACCTCCACAACATGATGCTGCCACCCTTGTGCTTCACGGTTGGGATGGTGTTCTTCGGCTTTCCTACAAACATAATGATGGTCATTATGGCCAAGCAGTTCTATTTTTGTTTCATCAGACCAGAGGACATTTCTCCAAAAAGTATGATCTTTGTCCCCATGTGCAGTTGCATACTGTAGTCGGTCTTTTTTATGGCGGATTTGGAGCAGTGGCTTCTTCCTTGCTAAATGTCGATAAATACAATTGTTAGACATGGAAATATAGATATACCTCTCCTTAATGCAACCGCTGTTTCAGATTTCAAAAAAACTTTACGGAAAAGCAAACCATGCAATAATCTAAGATCAGAAAATAAATACAGTTATCAACAGAAATCACATTATAAATATTCCCCTACCTTTAACGATCTTCATCAGAATGCACTCCCAGGAATCCTAGTTCCTTTGTTCGATAATGTCCATTATTTATGTCCAAGTAGCTACTTTTGTTAGCGTGTTTAGTACACAAATCCAAACGGACAAAAACTTCAAAGTTATATTACAGGTTGAAGAAACTTGTCAAACTAAGTATAGAATCAATCTTTAGGATGTTATCATAAATCTTCAATAAAGTTCCAACCAGAGGATTCCTATGTCTGTAGAGAAGCCATGGAACTCAGGTCGCTATCATGTGAAATGCGCATGCCCAGAACCTGGCTCTCTGCCAGACCACTGACTCAAACCGCTCCCATCCGGCTCCACCACACAGTAGAAGCCTCATTCAAGTTTCTAGAGACGGTTGACATCTAGTGGAAGCCTTAGGAAGTGCAACTTTATCCATATCCCACTGTGCATTCAATAGGGGCTGGGTTGAAAATTGGCCAACCTCAGATTTCCACTTCCTGTTTGGATTTCTTCTCAGGTTTTTGCCTGCCATATGAGTTCTGTTATACTCACAGACATCATTCAAACCATTTTAGAAACTCCAGAGTGTTTTCTATCCAATACTATTAATAATATGCATATATTAGCAACTGGGACTGAGGAGCAGGCCGTTGACTCTGGCCACCTTTCATCCAAGCTACTCAGTACTGCCCCTGCAGCCATTAGAAGTTTAAACAATTGTTGGAAAAATTACTTGTATCATGCACAATGTAGATGTCCTAAGCGACTTGCCAAAACTATAGTTTGTTAACAAGGAATTTGTGGAGTGGTTGAAAAATGAGTTTTAATGACTCCAACCTAAGTCAAATCAAATCAAATTTTATTTGTCACATACACATGGTTAGCAGATGTTAATGCGAGTGTAGCGAAATGCTTGTGCTTCTAGTTCCGACAATGCAGTAATAACGAACAGGTAATCTAACTAACAATTCCAAAAAACTACTGTCTTATACACAGTGTAAGGGGATAAAGAATATATACATAAGGATATATGAATGAGTGATGGTACAGAGCAGCATAGGCAAGATACAGTAGATGATATCGAGTACAGTATATACATATGAGATGAGTATGTAAACCAAGTGGCATAGTTAAAGTGGCTAGTGATACATGTATTACATAAGGATGCAGTCGATGATATAGAGTACAGTATCTACGTATGCATATGAGATGAATAATGTAGGGTAAGTAACATTATATAAGGTAGCATTGTTTAAAGTGGCTAGTGATATATTTACATTTCCCATCAATTCCCATTACTAAAGTGGCTGGAGTAGAGTCAGTGTCATTGACAGTGTGTTGGCAGTAGCCACTCAATGTTAGTGGTGGCTGTTTAACAGTCTGATGGCCTTGAGATAGAAGCTGTTTTTCAGTCTCTCGGTCCCAGCTTTGATGCACCTGTACTGACCTCGCCTTCTGGATGACAGCGGGGGAACAGGCAGTGGCTCGGGTGGTTGATGTCCTTGATGATCTTTATGGCCTTCCTGTAGCATTGGGTGGTGTAGGTGTCCTGGAGGGCAGGTAGTTTGCCCCCGGTGATGCGTTGTGCAGACCTCACTACCCTCTGGAGAGCCTTACGGTTGAGGGCGGTGCAGTTGCCATACCAGGCGGTGATACAGCCCGCCAGGATGCTCTCAGATTGTGCATCTGTAGAAGTTTGTGAGTGCTTTTGGTGACAAGCCGAATTTCTTCAGCCTCCTGAGGTTGAAGAGGCGCTGCTGCCGCACCCTTGTGGGGCCCCAGTGTTGAGGATCAGCGGGGAGGAGATGTTGTTGCCTACCCTCACCACCTGGGGGCGGCCCGTCAGGAAGTCCAGTACCCAGTTGCACAGGGCGGGGTCGAGACCCAGGGTCTCGAGCTTGATGACGAGCTTGGAGGGTACTATGGTGTTGAATGCCGAGCTGTAGTCGATGAACAGCATTCTCACATAGGTATTCCTCTTGTCCAGATGGGTTAGGGCAGTGTGCAGTGTGGTTGAGATTGCATCGTCTGTGGACCTATTTGGGCGGTAAGCAAATTGGAGTGGGTCTAGGGTGTCAGGTAGGGTGGAGGTGATATGGTCCTTGACTAGTCTCTCAAAGCACTTCATGATGACGGATGTGAGTGCTACGGGGCGGTAGTCGTTTAGCTCAGTTATCTTAGCTTTCTTGGGAACAGGAACAATGGTGGCCCTCTTGAAGCATGTGGGAACAGCAGACTGGTATAGGGATTGATTGAATATGTCCGTAAACACACCGGCCAGCTGGTCTGCGCATGCTCTGGGGGCGCGGCTGGGGATGCCGTCTGGGCCTGCAGCCTTGCGAGGGTTAACACGTTTAAATGTCTTACTCACTTCGGCTGCAGTGAAGGAGAGACCGCATGTTTTCGTTGCAGGCCGTGTCAGTGGCACTGTATTGTCCTCAAAGCGGGCAAAAAGGTTATTTAGTCTGCCTGGGAGCAAGACATCCTGGTCCGTGACTGGGCTGGGTTTCTTCCTGTAGTCCGTGATTGACTGTAGACCCTGCCACATGCCTCTTGTGTCTGAGCCGTTGAATTGAGATTCTACTTTGTCTCTGTACTGGCGCTTAGCTTGTTTGATAGCCTTGCGGAGGGAATAGCTGCACTGTTTGTATTCAGTCATGTTACCAGACACCTTGCCCTGATTTAAAAGCAGTGGTTCGCGCCTTCAGTTTCACACGAATGCTGCCATCAATCCACGGTTTCTGGTTAGGGAATGTTTTAATCGTTGCTATGGGAACGACATCTTCAACGCACGTTCTAATGAACTCGCACACCGAATCAGCGTATTCGTCAATGTTGTTGTCTGATGCAATACGAAACATCTCCCAGTCCACGTGATGGAAGCAGTCTTGGAGTGTGGAGTCAGCTTGGTCAGACCAGCGTTGGACAGACCTCAGCGTGGGAGCTTCTTGTTTTAGTTTCTGTCTGTAGGCAGGGATCAACAAAATGGAGTCGTGGTCAGCTTTTCCGAAAGGGGGGCGGGGCAGGGCCTTATATGCGTCGCGGAAGTTAGAGTAACAATGATCCAGGGTCTTTCCACCCCTGGTTGCGCAATCGATATGCTGATAAAATTTAGGGAGTCTTGTTTTCAGATTAGCCTTGTTAAAATCCCCAGCTACAATGAATGCAGCCTCCGGATAAATCGTTTCCAGTTTGCAGAGAGTTAAATAAAGTTTGTTCAGAGCCATCGATGTGTCTGCTTGGGGGGGGATATATACGGCTGTGATTATAATCGAAGAGAATTCTCTTGGTAGATAATGCGGTCTACATTTGATTGTGAGGAATTCTAAATCAGGTGAACAGAAGGATTTGAGTTCCTGTATGTTTCTTTCATCACACCATGTCACGTTGGCCATGAGGCATACGCCCCCCTAAGTGTATGTAAACTTCCGACTTCAAATGTATATAGATGCCTTTTAACCTAATGTTGTATTTTTATTCCTTCACAAGCCAACCCTTGGTCTTTGCCAGTAGGACTAGGGGGCTCACAGTTCATCGTTTCTCCCGTCATTGTTACTGATCTCCATCAGTCATACTGAATGTCCTCTTTCTCTCTCCAGACTGGTCGCATAGACAAGGCCTACCCAACAGTATGTGGTCATACGGGTCCTGTCCTGGACATCGACTGGTGCCCTCACAATGACCATGTCATCGCCAGCGGCTCAGAGGACTGCACAGTCATGGTACATACAGACAGTTTTCACTGCTTACATCTTTAAAATGGTGACATTATGTTCAAGATGCTGTCTAGGCCCAGGTATGAATACCTACCTACTACACATGTTCGGACTCTGTGGATGCACCTTACGTAATAAAGGAAAGCTCTTTACCCATATAGATTTTTTTTCCAGTGAACTCTGACATCTCTTAAGAAGACTATGATCAATAGCCCTGTCTGGGTCTGTCAGTGTGCTGCACATGCTAGTGCTGCAACCTTAGCCTCCCTGGTGTGCTCTATACACAAAGCATGTGTCATAGCGTTATCGGATCCACAGCCATAACTGGATGGTGGGGCAGTGAGGTCATCCTATCAGAATGTCTTGTGTCCTTATTTGGTCTTAGACAAATAAATAATGTCTGCAGCAAGAGACGGACAAGTCCACAGAAGGGTCCATACAATATTTTATCTAAATGTATTTTATATGATAGACCTTAAAGATGGAATACAAAAACATTTTAGTAAGGCCTGCTCTCTGAAACCTATGTTATGCAGGTGAAACATGAAATGTTATGCAGACCTTATTCCTTTCCCATCCTTGTTTCTGCCCCCATCAGCTCTCTGCTGCCATCCTTAGACTAAACACTGTTAGTACATCCTGCTAACATTAGACAAGCACATCCATAGTATACTGACACCTAGCTAAGGCTGATTGTCTCAAGGGGTTGAGGAGAATTGACCTCTTGTTTTTTCATGTCCGTAGTTATAAATGAGAAAATGGATATAAATAAGTAGAAGGCAATGGCATCGTGACTAACTTCATCTCTCGCTGTCTCCAGGTGTGGCAGATCCCAGAGAATGGGCTGGTCACCCCGCTGGCTGAGCCTGTGGTGGTGTTGGAGGGACACTCGAAGAGGGTGGGCATCATCACTTGGCACCCCACGGCCCGGAACGTCCTCATGAGTGCAGGTAGATACAGGTTTAATACCCTGCTCTCACACGAGTATAGTGTCTGCAGGAGTATGGCACTTTCAGCAGGGAGTTAATTTGTCACAACAGCTCTCAGAATACAAGGCATTTTATATCTTTTCCACTCTACTGTGGGACTGTACTCTGCTACGAGGCAGTGGAATGTGGGTTTCGACTGTAGTTTGTCTGTCCCACCAGGCTGTGACAACCTGATCATCATCTGGAACGTGGGGACGGGCGAGGCCATGATCCAGCTGGAGGACATGCACCCTGATGTCATCTTCAGCGCCTGCTGGAGCCGCAATGGAGCTCTCATCTGCACCGCCTGCAAGGACAAGAATATCCGTGTCATTGACCCCCGCAAGGAAAAGATTGTGGCTGTGAGTGGGCTGGACACTCTAGGGGAGATACAGTGCCTTGTGAAAGTATTCACCCCCCTTGACGTTTTTCCTATTTCGTTGCATTACAACCTGTAATTTAAATTTATTTTATTTGGATTTCATGCAATGGACATACACAAAATAGTCCAAATTGGTGAAGTGAGATGGAGAAGAGAAAAACCCCGGAAAAGTGGTGAGTGCATAAGTATTCACCCCCTTTGCTATGAAGCCTCTAAATAAGATCTGGTGCAACCAATTACCTTCAGAAGTCACATAATTAGTTGAATAAAGTTCACCTGTGTGCAATCTAAGTGTCACATGATCTGTCACATGATCTCAGTATATATACACCTGTTCTGAAAGGCCCCAGAGTCTGCAACAATACTAAGCAAGGGGCACCACCAAGCATGTGGCACTGTGAAGACCAAGGAGCTCTCCAAACAGGTCAGGGACAAAGTTGTGGAGAACTACAGATCAGGGTTGGGTTATAAAAAAATATCAGAAACTTTGAACATACCACGGAGCACCATTAAGTCCATTATTAAAAAATTTAAAGAATATGGCACCACAACAAACCTGCCAAGAGAGGGCTGCCCACCAAAACTCATGGACCAGGCAAGGAAGGCATTGATCAGAGAGGCAACAAAGAGACCAAAGACAACCCTGAAGGAGCTGCAAAGCTCTGCAGCGGAGATTGGTGTATCTGTCCATAGGACCACTTTAAGCCATACACTCCATAGAGCTGGGCTTTATGGAAGAGTGGTCAAAAAAGCCATTGCTTAAAGAATAAAATAAGCAAACACGTTTGGTGTTCGCCAAAAGGAATGTGGGAGACTCCCCAAACATATGGAAGGAGGTACTCTGGTCAGATGAGACTAAAATTGAGCTTTTTGGCCATCAAGGAAAACGCTTCGTCTGGTACAAACCCAACACCTCTTATCACCCCGAGAACATCTCCACAGTAAAGCATGGTGGTGGCAGCATCATGCTGTGGGGATGTTTTTCATCGGCAGGGACTGGGAAACTGGTCAGAATTGAAGGAATGATGGGTAGCGCTAAATGCAGGGAAATTCTTGAGGGAAACCTGTTTGTCTCTCAGACATTTGAGAGTGGGGCGGAGGTTCACCTTCCAGCAGGACAATGACCCTAAGCATACTGCTAAAGCCACACTCGAGTGGTTTAAGGGGAAACATTTAAATGTCTTGGAATGGCCTAGTCAAAGCCCAGCCCTCAATCCAATTGAGAAACTGTGGAATGACTTAAAGATTGCTGTACACCAGCGTAACCCATCCAACTTGAAGGAGCTGGAGCAGTTTTACCTTGAAGAATGGGCACAGTGGCTAGATGTGCCAAGCTTATAGAGACATACCCCAAGAGACTTGCAGCTGTAATTGCTACAAAGTGTGGTTTTACAAAGTATTGACCGTTTTCTTTTTTTTCTCATTTCTTGTCTGTTCACAATAAAATATAGTTTGCCTCTTGAAAGTGGAAGGCATGTTGTGTAAATCAAATGATACAAACCCCCCAAAAAATATTTTTTAATTCCACGTTGTAAGGCAACAAAATAGGAAAAATGCTACGGGGGGTGAATACACTGTATTTTGGCTTGATAATCACTCTTGTAGCACTGTCTCTCACATAAACACACACACGCACACGTCATTGGTGCTGAAACATGCGATCCTCTCTGATAGATGTGTTGTGTTTCAGGAGAAGGACAAGGCCCACGATGGAGCAAGGCCCATGAGAGCCATCTTCCTGGCTGACGGAAACATCTTCACCACCGGCTTCAGCCGCATGAGCGAGCGGCAGCTAGCCCTCTGGAACCCCGTATGTCACCTCCCATCCAGACCCACACGAACACACACACATGGAAATCTGCCGATGTGCCCTTGCGCAAGGCACTTAACCCTAATTGCTCCAGGGTCGCCGTTAAAAGTGGCAGACCCTGGCTGTGACCCCACTCTCCAAGGGTGTCTCAGGGAGAGTTGGTATATGCAAAAATAAACATTCTCAATTCACACGTGTAAAATAGGACAAATATTAGCACCCACCAAATTATTATTTGTTATACACATGCAGACAGACATTCATGCACTCATAGATGCACAAATACTTATCTAAATCAAATCATAGTTTTTGTCACGTGTGCCGAATGCAACAGGTGTAGACCTTACAGTGAAATGCTTACTTACAGGCTCTAACCAATACTGCAAAAAAGGTGTTACGTGAACAATAGGTAAGTAAAGAAATAAAACAACAGTAAAAAGAGGCTATATACAGTAGCGAGGCTATGACAGTAGCGAGGCTACATACAGACACCGGTTAGTCAGGCTGATTGAGGTAGTATGTACATGTAGATATGGTTAAAGTGACTATGCATATATGATGAACAGAGAGTAGCTGTAGCGTAAAAGGGGTTGGCGGTTGGTGGGACACAATGTAGATAGCCCGGTTAGCCAATGTGCGGGAGCACTGTTTTGGTCGGCTCAATTGAGGTAGTATGTACATGAATGTATAGTTAAAGTAACCACATGAAATGTATGTTTTGTGTTGACAGAAAAGCATGGAGGAGCCAATATCAGTCCACGAGCTGGACACCAGTAATGGAGTGTTGCTGCCCTTCTATGATGCAGACACCAATATAGTGTACCTGTGTGGGAAGGTGAGGATGATATACTTGTTAGAGATGTTGTCTCCCATCTGGATAGAGGATTAGTGTGACTTTGGTCTTTCTGGGAGGATTTCACAGATTTTAACAGTAACCTCTCCTATGTTCAGGGTGACAGTAGCATCCGGTACTTTGAGATAACAGACGAGGCTCCATTCGTGCACTACCTCAACACCTTCTCCAGCAAGGAGCCCCAGCGAGGTATGGGCTACATGCCCAAACGAGGACTGGACGTCAACAAGTGCGAGATTGCCAGGTAACAACCATACACTCAGTGATGGCTTTGAGACCTTGTCCTCCCTCTAATGGACAAAAGGAGATGTTGCAGTATTTGAGAGAACAGTCCTAATGCCTTTGATTCTGTGGCTGTACATCCTCATCATGTTTACTTGCAGGTTTTATAAACTACATGAGAGAAAATGTGAGCCAATCATTATGACAGTCCCCCGAAAGGTTTGTGTCTTTCTTTTACTCTTTGAATATTTTTTTTTACATTTAAGACATTGATGCTGTAGAAAAGAGTGCAATTGTTGTTCAAATCGGGCAAATCAGGCAATATTAAGAATAGAGCCACTGACTAGAGTACAGTCCTAACTGATACCATTACGTCTTTCCTTCTCTGTCCCACACATTCAGTCGGACCTGTTCCAGGATGACCTGTACCCGGACACAGCAGGACCAGATTGTGCCATCGAGGCGGAGGACTGGTTTGATGGGAAGAACGGCGAGCCCATCCTGATCTCCCTGAAAAACGGCTATGTCCCCGGCAAGAACCGCGACCTCAAGGTGGTCAAGAAGTCTAATGTCTTGGAGGGCAAGCCAGCCAAGAAAGCAGCAAACACCTCGCCTGCCGAGAGCAAGGCCTCTCCACATCCATCTATAGTGAGTAGGACTGAACACTTTCAGTAACAACTGTCAAGCTATATTAAGACAATATAGTGAATAAAACTGTACTTTTAACACAGGCAATAGACAAGATGTGTTAAGATAAACTAAGAAAATCAGCTGCAGTAACACAGTGAATAGATTTGATTCTCAACGATTGATATCAGAACAGTACTGGAACATTTTCTGTTAAGTCATTTTAGCTACCTTATGGTTTGTGAAACAATATATCTTGTCATTATTTAACTGGTTGTCCTTTCTATGCTTTATTGCAGCAAAATGAAGGGAAACTGGAGGAGCTGCTGCGAGAGGTCAAGTCGCTCAGGGACCTCGTCACCCTACAGGACCGTCGAATTGCCAAACTGGAGGACGAGATGTCCAAGGTCGCCATCTAAGACTCAGCCCCCGCTCAGGACCATTCATTGATTGGGAGATAATCGAGTGAACAGGGCCAGTCACTGCCAAAATTTGAGAATTCGGCTTCGTCATTCCGCTTGGAATCTTCCCAGCGACGATCCCAAGCACACATTCCAAGACAAACTTTGTTTTTTATCATGTCTACCCCTCACACTTACCTCTAAAATACTTAGAGAAACAACTGTTGCAATTCATAGTCCACCTTTTTACTGGGGATGAAACGCATTTGAATAACTGCCATTTTTTGGTTGGTTGAAAAGTCTTACCATTTTGTTATTGTTTTAAATTGTGGTCAAGAACATTCTGATGGGAAGTTTGTACTTACTGCAATACTCTCAACAATCGTATGTAGCCACCAGTATTGCCATATTCCCTTGATTTTTGTGCTGCCAAAAAAAATGTTTGTGTGGGTGTGGGTTTTCCTTTATTTAGTCTTTTCCCCTTTTTTGCATTCCAGTTACAGACTATAGGGTAATAGAATGATTTAAGCAAAGAGAAGAATTGTCTTTGAACCAACTATAGCTGTTACACTGTTGCAAAAGAAAGAGAAAGATATCTGAATTTTTCCGCCACGCCAGCTGCTCGTATTAAGCATCAGGTCACTGAATGTGAAGGAAGTCTGATGATATTGTTAGTTCTTCTGGGTGTAGATTTTAACTGTGAGGGTGTCGGCAGGCAGTGGCGTAAACTGCAGCTCTCGCTGGCATAAATGTAGTGGTGCCTCTGTCACGCTGTGGAGGGTAATTGGGGCTCAATCTGAGGTCACCCACTCCGGTGCATGTTGTGGCATTGGAAAGGGACCTCTTTCAGCATTTCTTTCGCTCAACCATCTAGTTCATGTAGTAAGGTGCATGCAATAAAGATTTTACACATGGAAATGTCTTCTCCACAATCAATCCCTTATTCTTTGTTTGCGCTAACCTCTCTTTCTACCCTTTTCACCTCTGTCTGTCTTGCTGGCTTGAATTAAATGATTCACACACTGAAACCGGCAGAGCAATGCACAGTCTGATAGACAGATCTCAAGTGGGATTTTAGAAACCGTTATGTGAATATACAGTATAACATTATCTTTTGATAATACCACATAATTTCATCATAAATGACAACCAGGACAATTCAAGATCCAATAATTAGTCTTAAGTACAATAATGAAAGATCCTTTGTTCCATCAGCAGAGCACCAGTGGCACAGTCTAGAGGGGAAAAAACATTTAAACCATGGAGTAGAGGTTTTCATTGCTTTGGCGGGCCCATAAAAGTCATTTTCTGCTCCTGGCTTCCTGTTGGGGGTTGTTCTCATCACACAGCATGGAGGGAAGGGGGGTCAGAGGGGCTGTGTCTGGCATCCAGACACACCGGCAACCAGTGGGCGGATGAGGGGATGAACGTGGACTATGGGGATTTTGTAGATTAGATGGAGTTAGATGAAAGGCTAGAAGTGGAGGGATAACAGTTCAGGGAAGATTTAGTGGATTTGGTGGGAACTTGTTTTTTGGGGGATATGTTACCTACTGATACAGCATTTACATGAGTTAATGGATAAGGATTACTGAAAGGCTTACCAGCACACATTTTACTCCTGTATTTCCTCTCTCTTGACCACCCACCTCCTAAAATCATTTGCTGGGAAAACAGCCAGTTTGAAGGTCACTGTGGGATAAACGTCCTATTTTGTAGCTGTGTTTGTGTGGCTACTCAACTTTGTGTGTTAAAATTCTGGTGTATCAAATTCCCATGCTGTCTTTGCAAAATAACATTTTGAACAGTTTAGGTTCTGTGGGGGAAATATAATTTGTTTTTAATGGATCAAATGTCATGTTTATCAGTCTGACAATTTAGTGAATATCGTGCTCAAACTCCATGCAGGCAAGAATATTTTGCTTTACCTGTCATGAATTGTGTGATGAAGTAAGCCTATACCAAGAAAACTATTTCAGCCTGCAACTAAACTAGTGGTTGTGATTAATCCATTATCCCTGAGACAACTACCCCTGTGAAGGGGGTTAGAGAGACCAGAGCAACATCCGTTCACAAATTACTCACAAGACGAGAACAGGAAGTGGTGGTTTCTATGGAGACAGGTTTCAATACTTGCTGCCACATTTCCACAGGAGGTCTGTAGTTTACACTGCACAGCAATGATGCTGGTTACAGGAGGTCTGTAGTTTACACTGCACAGCAATGAGCCTGGTTAGAGGAGGTCTGTAGTTTGCACTGCACAGCAATGATGCTGGTTACAGGAGGTCTGTAGTTTACACTGCACAGCAATGATGCTGGTTACAGGAGGTCTGTAGTTTACACTGCACAGCAATGAGCCTGGTTAGAGGAGGTCTGTAGTTTGCACTGCACAGCAATGATGCTGGTTACAGGAGGTCTGTAGTTTGCACTGCACAGCAATGATGCTGGATACAGGGGGTCTGTAGTTTATACTGCACAGCAATGATGCTGGTTACAGGAGGTCTGTAGTTTACAGTGTAACTCTCCCAAGCACCACACGTTCTTCCTTATTAGACTCCAGACACCTAGCGTCTACCACAGAGGGAAATATCTGAGACACACCCATTCCACTTAAATATGACTCAGCACCTCAGACACTTCTGTTGATAATTCCATTTCGAACCCACTTCAACTATCATGTGAGAGAGAGAAACTTTGATATTTCCAAAGTATGATATGGACTGTGAATTGGGCAGATTTTGGGATGTAATGAATTATCTACTTTTGTGTGGATAAATGTCTGCTGAATGTAGTTCTCTGAGTTTCACATTCTTAGAGCACAAACAACATTTCATCTTGATGTTCTGGTGCCATTTCGGAAATGTTATGTATTGATTGGGGACTTTTTTCTGGAGGAATGTAACAGGGTTTCTGGGTGATTTGTGATGTTTTACTTGTGCTACCCATGTCTGTATTTTTGTATTTTAATCTGTATATGTTTGGGTATAATGTGTATATTTACTTTGTATATACAGGGCACATTTGTAAAAGAGACCTAGGTCTCAATACGTTTTCCCTTAAAATAAAAAATAAAAATGAATTAATACAAAATAAAAACTGTCCATAAATGCACTATAAATTGAATCAGATTATCCCCTGAACCACTTCAAATCAGGGAAAGGTAACAAACCTCTGGGCTTGTCAGTTTCACACTTGAGTCAGTGCGAAAAATGTAACTTCTGCAGAACAGTGCGCATTTCCTGTTTCTTCATATCAGGTAGAGAGCTCTGTTGTGCCTCTACCATCAGCTCGTCAAGGCATGCCAGCATGTGCTTAACTCCAGCATCACCAATTTGAGCCTCCTATCCTTCCACGACTTCTACTACACTTCCCCATCAGCGAGGTAAGACTTAAGAATTACTGACAGTAAGTGCCTGGGACAATAGAGAGGTTTTGAATACTGGATGTTGAGTGTAAAATCTGCCTTTTTCATTGGTTCCAGAGTTTGAAGATTTTTGCTTTTCTTGAGGTGCCTCCGATTTGTTTTATTCTTTAAATTATTATTTGTATTTTATTGATGCTACCAGAATTGTTTGTAAATAATAATACATACTTTAAGTCTCATTATAAAGCCTATGATACCTTTGAGTTCCTGTTTCATCCGTTGCGTGGGTGTGGTGCTAGTTATGAGTAACATACTGTTTCACCATGACATGTTGACGATGTCACCACCCACAGTGGCATGTCGCTTTGTCACAAACAACAGTTTCCTTAGGCCAGTTAGAACATCCATTAGTTGCATTCCACGTCAGCATTGATAGTCTGCTTCCTGACGCCCCTGCCATATCGCAACAGATCTTCGGATATAATTTGATATCCAATAGCATACTACATACAAGCAGTAATTTGTGTACTGATTTCTCATTTCAGAGTTGGCACCATGATGTCATGGTATAACAAGGTGTATCCTGTTCTGTTGTGGAGCCTGTTTCTGTTGTATTCTGAGGGATCTCAGAACTTCACACTCACAGAAGACAGAGGCAGTAATATGAGCATCAATACAGCAGCAACACAAAAGAGCAGTTCGTCTATGGTGGAAACCCATACGGTGATGTACAACAGCAGTACCCGTGAGGTAGGCGGTGCCATTACTGTGGGTGTTAATGCCTCAGAGGCAACCTTGATGACCAGCTTGGGTCCAACCCTTTCTCCCTTAGCAATGCTCACTTCATCAGGTACAACCCCATCTCCCCTCACCACCAACCAACCCACCAGCCAGACGTCCTCTTCCCATGGGCCATCTAGCACATCTGACCTCTTGTCCACCACCACTCCCAGCTCTACCATCTGGTCCTCCATCACAGAACTTAACACCACATCTGAGGTGTCCTCCACCACTGGGCCCTCCTCCATCTCTGGACCTTTCTCCACCAATGTCTCAGCCTCCACCCCAGGGCCTAGCTCTACCATTATCTCATCCTCCACCCCAGGGCCTAGCTCTACCAATGTCTCATCCTCCACCCCAGGGCCTAGCTCTACCATTGTCTCATCCTCCACCCCAGGGCCTAGCTCTACCATTGTCTCATCCTCCACCCCAGGGCCTAGCTCTACCATTGTCTCATCCTCCACCCCAGGGCCTAGCTCTACCAATTTCTCATCCTCCACCAATGAGACTTTCTTAACCACTTTTCCACCCATCTCAACCACTGACAATTCTACCAACTCCTCTTCTGGGGTCCTGATTCCCAAGATGAAAACAGAGAAGGTCCCCATCTTGATCACCAAGACAACGACCACCATGACAACGTTACCTTCTAAAAAAGATCCATCAGGGGGAGGGGGTCTGCCCTGCTCTCCTACCCGACGGGATGGTCTGGTGAGCCAGTGTCTGATTGCCATTGCCTCCCTGGCTGCAGTGGCCACCTTCTTCATGGTCAGCTGCATCATCCTCTGCACCAAGTACTCCTCCAGGAAGCATCGCTACAGAGTGGGCACAAACAATCGGGGCACTGAGATGGTGTGTATCTCTGCCCTGCTCCACGATGACAATGGTCCCCATTGGAGACCCCACATCCCCAAGAGCAACGGAGCCCTGCTGCTTGGAACAGAGTTGGATAGTGACGAGGAGGGGGGAGATGATGTAACCCTCCACAGCTTCCTCCCAGACAATGAGCAACGAATCTAGAGTGTAGATATGCAGACTGTGTCAGACTCTGTGAAGTGCTATATGGTCCAATTACACAGGGTACACAACTCCAGGCCTGAAGGTTAATGGTCATCGCAGCCATCTTAAAGTTCATCAAGGGAAAGGATTAAAAACAGAGACTGTGGGGGCGTATAAAACCTTTGTAGTTTTCCTACTTACTCTGGGTTAAATGACCACTTTTCTTCAATTGATGAGACTTTGAATTGTACATCTGACTGGTGGACTGCTGTCAATATACAAACTGTTGCTCTTAGAATATATTTTAGCGTCCTCTTTGAAGTTGTTGGTTGGGCCTCGCTGCACATCCATCTACTTCAACCAGTAGAGGAAGAGACAGAAACCACAAATGGAGAACCAATGATACGTTACTTTATTGTGACATGTTTACAGCAAACAGTGACAAAGTTTGGAGAAGTCAGGTGGTCAATCATCCTCAAACGTAACGCAACCCAATGCAGCCTCTGAGTAGTTCTGAGTGAGATTGAGTTTTTGCACCATTTGCACTGACATGATTCTGTTGATAATGAAGTTCTGCTACACAGACAGTTTATTAGAGAGGTTTAGGATTCTACAATTGATTTATAGATCTGGAAGTAAAGTTCATGTTATTTTTTAAGAGAATCATTCCTGCACATACACACTTATAGAGCTATAAGAAAACCTAGACTGCTTATGATGACTCACTGTTCGTTTGGTCACTGGGTGGATGGGGCTATTTAGAGTTGTATGTGGTCAGAATTTTATAGCCTTCAACGTTCTGAGTGGAAATACAAAAAACATTATTTTATTTTATACATGCTTCAGAAAATATGTATCCTTGTGAGCAATTTCATTTATTTGTTTTCTGCAAAAAAGCTTATTCTTCTGGAAGTCTTGTTAGGTCTTGATAACAAAACCATCTGCCTTGATGTACAGTGAGCCAAAACATAGACTATATGAAGTATATCAAATATGGTCAGGGTCAAGCGAATGTGAGATGTGATGAACTGTCCTTTACAGGGTGTTAAATAAGTCTGTAACCTTCTGAATTGAGTGTCTGTGTAGACAGTCCCAGACGTTCGGCAGATGTTTCTTGTGTCCTTGTCATGCCATAATATGTCATAATACAAAGATACAGTATCATTGCTAAACCCAGACCCCCTTCAAACCTTTCAAGCCCTCAGATGTTTGACTTTTTTTTTTACTTTTTGGGGTCTTCCCTCCGTGTGAGAGAGGGACAGGTTTCCTAGAGACACCACATGTCTGTTTATCTCTGAGTCCAGTCAAACACAATGAAGAGGCTCCACAATTTAACTGAAAATTGATCACAAAGGACTGGAACAAATGAATAGATCATAACGAAACTGTAAAGAAATGACAAAGTGATATTAAACAATGGGCAGCTGGCTAATGACTGTGTCTGTGGTGATTCAAGTCCGATGACATTTCCGTTTTTCAAACATGAACCCTCTAGATTTGTCACTATAAATCTATGCCCTATGGTTTGTAATATGCGCCAATATTTCCCTTTGTTTTACTATGTACTCATAATAAGTAGATAACACAAGCAAGCAGACCAAATAAAAGGCTGGTTTATTTTTTTACATGCATTCAAGGCCCCTTTCTGGCATCAATACCAAAGTTCATTCTTTGCAGGAGCAGAGATTTACATCTTAGTCCACATGCTTCATACAAATCAAAAGGGTGTATATAATAAAACTGGAATCAAATGTTCATGCCAGGGAAAGCTGACTCTGAGGGATGTAGACAGAGCATATAAGACAAATGGAATCATAGACCAGAGACTAGACTAGAGTATGTACTCCGTAACCACCTCACTATCATTATGACCAAATAAAGGTTGGCCAGTCTTGATGAATCATCTCAAACATTCTGAGCTGTAGCTGTGTTTACTCTATTAACATGAATATATCTCTGTGTGTGTGCTCACACACACACACACACACACACACACACACACACACACACACACACACACACACACACACACACACACACACACACACACACACACACACACACACACACACACACACACACACACACACACACACACACACACACACACACACACACACACACACACACACACACACACACACACACACACACACACACACACACACACACACACACACACACACACACACACACACACACACACACACACACTTGCTAGCTCTTTCTCTCTCAATTGTGGCTACACATTGAGCATGTTTAACTATTGTAATGGCTATATTTATGTTTTTCTTTTATCCAATTGGTAGTTACAATTTTATCCAATTGGTAGTTACAGTCTTGTCCCATCGCTGCAACTCCCATATGGACTCACAAGAGGTAAAGGTCAAGAGCCGTGCATCCTCCGAAACAGGACCCAGCCAAGCTGCTTCTTGACACAATGCCCGTTTCACTCAGAAGCCAGCCGCACCAATGTGTCGGAGGAAACACCGTACACCTGGCGACCATGTCAGCGTGCATGCTCCCAGTCCACCATAAGAGTTGCTAGAGCGTGATGGGACAAGGACATCCCGGCTGGCCAAACCCTCACCTAACCCGGACGACGCTGGGCCAATCGTGCGCCGCCCCATGGGTCTCCTGGTCGCGGTGGGCTGCGACAGAGTCTGGACTCGAACCAGGATCTCTAGTGGCACAGCTAGCACTGCACTGCCACTCGGGAGGCCATGTTTGTGCTTTTGTAATTACCCATTTCTGTGTTCATGTAAGTGACTGATTGAACACCTGGAAGAAATCCTCACTGTAATATCTGCAATTTGGCAGTACGCCCAGACCCTTGTTTTGAGAACGATTCCATCAATAGAACACCCTGCTCATTGTTTTTGGCAAGGTCCTTGGCACGTGCCCCAACCCCCCTACCCTCTTACTGGGCTGTTAATGGGTGGTATGTCCACACAGAAAAAATGGACCCCTTCCTGTGAGAGACAATCACACTGTGGAGCTGCATGTCTGTTAAAGTGGCTGGTCTGCTGTAAGTCATCAGGGTGTCAGAGGTACAGTGTCGGGTCCAAAAGAACTTTAGCCATAACTATAACCACTTGGGATCGTCACTATACTCTTGGAAAAAAGGGTTCCAAAAGGGTTCTTTGGCTGTCAGCATAGGATAACCCTTTTTGGTTCCATGTAGAACCATTTTGGGTTCCATGTAGAACCCTCTGTGAAAAGTGTAACCAAAAGTGTTCTTTCTACCTGTAATCAACAATGGTTTTTCAAAGGGTTCTCTTATGGGAACAGCCAAAGAACCATTATAGGTTCTAGACATAGATAGCCCCTATCTAGAACCTAAAAGTATAGCTTCGGTGAGTAGAATGTGTATAATATGGGAGAGTGAATAAGGTACAGTATGTGACAGAGTAAGGTATGTGACAGAGTAAGGTATGCGACAGAGTAAGTGCAAGTGAATTCAATAAATTCCGAAAGGCCTTGACAGAGTTATTGTTAAGGAGGCCCAAAATGTTTCAGGGGGTTAAGTGCATGTAAGAAGACAGAGGGGGCAAGCCAAGTGACAAACAATTTATCCAATACAATGTCTGTGGTTAGTCGAGTCTATTTCCCAGTTAAAACCCAGAGTGGTGATTGTCTCCTCACTCTGAGCTCAGCCAGCCTGCTGCAGTGTTGACTCTGGCCTTGAGCATCCAGAACAGGGACCGGAGAGCCGAGTTGATCCAAGCCCCTAGGCCCTGCCCCCCCATCACATTAGAATACTGCCTAACAAGAACAATCTGTGTGGAGCCAAGGAGCCCAGTCCTTTTCTGGGAAGCAAGGCAGCCAGAGAGGGAGGAGGGGAGGAAAGGAGAGGGGGAAGGAGGGATTTGTCCCGATGGCAAAGAACTTTACGTTTGATTTTTTTCTGTGCCGATCAGAGAAACCTCCAGTCTGAAATCTGAAACTGTAGAATTATTGTTGGAGGAGGTGAGTCAGGCGCGTTTTCCCATCCTCTCAGTTCATTTTCCCATCCATTTTCCTCAAACTCAAAGCATCCACAGTTCTAGAGGAGCCTTTTCTGTGTGTGACCACTTCTGTGGATGGTGAGTACAGACACTTTCATTTATTCACTTTATTTTATTCTTCTTTCTTTACTGTACATTTTACCCCATAGGGTTTATTTCCAAAAGAGAAATAACATTCTTATCAAATATGAGTTAACTTTAGTGGACAGATATTACCTCACATGATTGCAGTGCAGTTTAGCTACCGTGACAGCATCATGACTTATGTCTCCAGGCTAGCAGCTTGCCAGCAGGGAATCAGGATTGTTCAATAGAGTTCTCCAATAGGTTCTCTGAATCCAAATGGGTTTCCCATATTTGAATGAGTTTGTTCAGATAAATGTGTGGTGAACAGAGATTTTATTTTTGAAAGAAGGTATAATTTGAAGTCTGACTAAGTCTTGCATTATTCAATAATTGTAAAATGTTTGTACGCCATTGATATTCGACACAATGGCTGCGCTAAATATAGGACTGTTCAAAAATGTCTGGTCATCTCCAACAAATGGCATCTTGAACACTTCCATAGGGACTAATTCCTCTGTAACCATTGTGTGTGCACGCATCCGTGAATGTGTGTATGTGTGTGAAAGTATACACTGAGGGAAAGGGGGATACCCAGTCAGTTGTACAACTGAATGCATTCCTCTGAATCAGAGAGGTGCAGGGGGCTGCCTTAATCGACATCCACGCCCGGGAACAGTGGGTTAACTGCCTTGCTCATTTTTACCTTGTCAGCTCAGAGATTCGATCCAGCAACCATTTGGTTACTGGCCCAACACCCACCAAGTAAATGGGTGATACATTATAAAGGAACTCCTACCCCCCCCTTTCCTGAAGAGTGCAATGGTTCATGTGGCACAACTTGCACACAGATGGAGTGGAAAAATGGGGGGGAAGGAGTGGGTCGGCTGGGATGATTTAGAAGGACCAGGCCATCAGTCAACTCCTGGGCCACATTCAGCAGGGCACAACTGTGGAATGTTCAGATATAAATATATTGTGTAGAGCAGACCTGCCTCTCTGACATGTTGAGTAAGGATTCATGACAGCTCTATTAATGACATTTCTATCTGCAATGTTCAGTTAGTTTAAAGTTTGGCTATTCTCTGTCATTGCAAAATGAAAAGGAGGTCCTTCCTTTTATTGCTACCATACACTGTGCAGGGCTGTTTAGTTTATTGCTTTAAGCAACATTTAATTTCAGGGAAATAAGAGGGTCATGATGTATTTCCGGGAACCAGCATGAAAAGGAGCTGCTCATCGATTTGACAGCTCCAACGCAGTTACATCTCTGAGATCGACTTAACAAAAACAAAAATCTGCTTTACAGTTTGTGGTTACTGTGGGTTAAGGCAAAAAGGATTGAATTCAGGCCTTTGTGTGCATATGTCTGTGTGTGTGTGCAAGTCATGTGTGCATTGTGTGTGTGCCTGTGTGTGACATGCTATGATTGGAATTCAGACCTTAAATTCTGTCTGCCTTTCATCAGCTCTCAGCTGCTATCTGGGTCTTAAAATGCCATCTACAGTTATAGACATTCTATCAAGAATAGAAATGACTCAGAAGGCATTTTCATTCATTGTTGATGAGTGAAGCCTTTACAATGTATTGTGCAACACTCACAAAAAAACTCTAGATGTTAGCTGTCAATGTTAGACACAAGAACAGCTATAAGAATCGAAACACCTGTCGATCGAAATCTGTGCAATTTAATAACAGTGGAAATGCAATTTGACAACAGCCACACTGACACTGTATGTTCTTGTTTTGTTTTCTGCAGGTCCTATAGGAGATGACGTTCCTCATGGAACTTCATCTGATTGGTCTGTTGGTGACGCTGTGGTCCAGCAGCCCCAGTCTGGCCACACCCCTCCCTTTCAACATTTCATTGGAGGGAAGTGCAGAGGGGGAGGAGCTAGACATCCTCATTGACACGCCTTCCCCACCTGCCACCAGTGGCCCTGCCTCGGAGTCCTCAACCACCTCACATGGCTCCACCCACGTAGAGCACTTCTTGCTCAGCCAAATGGTTCACTTCCTGCAGGATAACCTGTTCCTCATCCTAGTTCTCTTCACACTCTTCATCACTATCTTCCTCATCCTCTGCTGTGCTTACATCATGAGCCGCAAACGAAAGATCAATGCCTACTACCCCTCGTCCTTCCCCTCTAAGATGTACGTGGACCAGAGGGACAAGACCGGAGGTACCAAGCTTTTCAATGAGTTGCCAGAGAAACCCTCCAACCGGCAGCAGGCTGAGCCAGTCGACTCCAGCAAGAAGCTCCATCATGACATCATGAAGGCAGCCAGTGGGAAAAGAGGGAAAAGACCCCACACAGATATCTGCAGCAGCAGAGAAAAGTCATGAGGTGAATGTTCAGGCTGTGGGAGAAATAATAGAGAAAGACAATCAGTCATCAAATCCACCAGAGCTGAGTGAGGAGGAGGTATGCCAGCTCTCAGTCAATGAAGCCCAACATAGCAGCTGCCCTGAGCAGTCAGAAATCCTTCCGGAACAGACAGGCCTAAAAAAGGATGATGAGTCATTCACATGAGCTGAGTCTCCATCTGGCCAAGGGCACTCACAGGCTCAGCATGAAAAGGACAGGCAAGAGGACTCCACTGTCACACCGTCTATTCCGTTGATCACTGGAGAGAAAACAGCACTTTTGCAGTGCTCTCGACACTGTGTTTGATCTCAATGGTTTGGACCAATTTTGCATGAGTGACAATCTTTAAAGGCAAACCAGTCAGCTTTGTTTAGTGCTCTTTGGATTTAACAAATGTCTGTTCAGTTATATGTAATCATATACTTGATTTACTTCTGTTTCCCAGTAGCCATCTTTCAATGAGTCTCCCTAAAAGTACAACACTATGTAACCTGCCATCTTTCAATGTGTCTCCCTAAAAGTACAACACTATGTAACCTGCCATCTTTCAATGTCTCTCCGTAAAGGGTTAACACTATGAAACCTGACCACACACCCCTATATATGCTGTCTTGTTTGATGTTTCTGCGTTGTTTTTATTTGTACAATGGCCAAAGTAATGGTGCTGCATCTTGTTTTTCTCCCTCTACCATTCTTTGGTAGGTTAGTGAGGTGTTAATCCTAGGTTAGAGATCATTTTCAGGGCAATTTGAGGTTGCTTTTTCTTGAAGAACAAATATGGGTAAGTACAGGGCAAGTTAGCCTATTTTAGAATCCCAGAGTTAAATACTTACACACTCCTCTCTAACATGTAGGCTCAGCATTCCCGAACAGTCCCATTACAAGTCAGAATGTTGAACACACTTTATTTAAATTTACTTTACTTGTCCACCGATTTTGTCCTTATGTCAGAGATAATCTGATACAGAATATCCACATAGAAGCATTATCAAGCTTGTAGAGACTATTGCATATTTTGTTTACAGCGACTGAGTAACCATGGTAACAGTCTAATGTTTAAACCAAGGTTAAGTTCACCATGAGCACCTCATGGTGCAGCATCTGCCACAACTTGAACTCAGACAGTATGTCTCCAACATTAAGGGAGGTATATTTACATTAGAAAACCTGTGTGTAGTTAGTCAAATGTTTATCCCGTCTCTTGAAACATTTCCATTAAGGGCCAATCTGGAGTTCAAAAAGCTGTCACCCCACCATTGGTTTTGGTAAAGAGCTGAGAGAAATAGAACCACTCAGTCAGACAGAGCTATGGAGACAAGGACTGGACATCCATAAGCTCAAATCGATTGTTTTAACCCTGTTTTGAAGCTATACAGTATGTTTACATTTACAAACATTGGGAGTTAAACAAGTGTATATTTTGGGTTTTGATGGGGCGCAACAGTTGAACTAAGCTCATGAAGTATTTATAAGTTCTAATCATCAATGGCTATATATGTATATATATATATATGAATCATTCATTAAAGCTGTAATATGTAACGTTTTGGGCAACCTGAGCAAATTCACAGAAATGACTTTGTCATTCTCATTGAAAGCAAGTCTAAAAAGCATCAGATCTGTTCTATGCTTCCCGTTCTTAAGTTAGTTTTAGAGGCTTTGACTTTCGGTTTTGTACAACAGCTTCAAACAATATTTTTGCTTACGGGAAACGTATTTCACAGCAGTTTAGATGTTACAATGATTCTCTACACTACACTTGCTTTTGTCACAAAGCAAAATTAGGCAAACTTACAATTTCAGCAACCAGGAAATGGCAGAGCAATTTCTGCATAGTGCAGAATCCAAAAGTAGATGTAGCAACTCCGAAATGATCCATTAAGTGACAACTGTTGCTCTGCTGCAGAACCAGGACCTGTGAAAGAACTTGGGAAAGCATCAAACATAGCAGTCTACTCTACTCGTACTGTGACATTACAATACAGGCTGGTTAGTCGTGTGTGTAGTGTAGTTGAAAACATGACCAGACACATACCAAAAATGGTTGTAGAGGTGCTGCTTTCTTTATTTTCAGTGTTCTTTGGTTGAATATGGTAGAAATTGTGAAGACAGTAAAGAGATTCTAAAATGTGTCGTGTTTGGTATTTGATCAAAGCAGAACCATGATCTGCATTTATGGATGAAGTCAATGAATTTACATGGCTCCGGATAAAGTATGCCAACGATGCCATCTAGTGGAGAATACAAGCATTGCTCTAATTTCTGGTAGTCTGCACACTGCTGAGAAATACAAGACAATACCTTAACCGGATTATAGAGACCTTGCATGACAAAAAAGAAGACATAACATACTACGTACACGCCTTACTTTATTCATTTGCATTACAACCAGGAAGTCTGAAATGTGACAAAAGAATCCAAATAGATACCTTAACAGTTTGCTGTCATCTCCTGCACTGCATTTCCTCATTGCCTTCAAAACATTTGTGCTACATGGGTGTTGATGGGACACCTTTAGAAATCTTATTAAATACTTCACCACAGCATCCGTAATCATTTCCCAATGGAAAATACCCCCAAACCATGACAAAATATTGACAAAATAAAGTGAATAAAGACAAAGCAAACTTGTCTCGGCTCACTTTGCATTTCTCACTCCTGAAAATAAGGCTTACTTTGTACCAATCACCCGATCAGTGCCCTTAAATTGTGCGTTAACGTGACAGGCTACAGAGTAGACTGGGAAACCACAGAATGCCACAGGGGCCTGGTGTGTATACTGTGTTGTCTATGTACGTTGTATGGGTGGACATAACCTGGGCTCATTTAGGATGCCCCATATATAGAAGGATGGAGGAGTGGGGAGCCAGGACTACATTTGAGTGTCTCCTTGGCAGTAGGGTGCAGGACAAGGGTGTCCAGGACTACGAGAGAGAGTCCTCCCTTAGTTGCTGGCTTTGACAGCCTCAATCTTGCCATCCTGCTGTTTGAGACGGTAGTCATTCAGAGCAGCTCTGATGGCATCCTCTGCCAGCACTGGAGAAAGGGGCAAAAATTTCACATGGTTGTAAAATAGATTAAAAGGGCATGTATGGTTTAGAAATTCAGCATGTTAGACAGGGCAGAACAGTATTATATATCAGACTGAAATAAGAGCTTACTGGAGCAGTGAAGTTTGACAGGTGGAAGACTGAGCTCTTTGGCAATGTCAGTGTTCTTTATTGTCAGTGCTTCATTAATCTGAAAGCCAAAAAGAGGGAAACATTTCACCAACAAAGAAATAAACTTGATCCAACCATGTAATGAAAGGAAAAAACAGTGTGGTGGAAATGACTGTTGAATTGAGAAATTGAAAACAGAGCAACAGAACAGTAACACAGGAAGCAGAGGAAGTGTCATGGATGCAGAATGTTCACTCACGGATTTGCCCTTCACCCACTCTGTTACCAGGGAGCTGGAGGCAATGGCTGAGCCGCAGCCAAACGTCTTGAACCTGGCATCCACAATCTTCCCCTGATCGTCCACCTCAATCTGTAGATAGGAGATTAGTCACTTTATGCAACTGTCTTTTGTCCACATAATTGAATAAACAATGCCGTAACATTACAAAATACATACACTTTGTAACTAAATAAATAGAGCATGCTGCTTCTTGCTAAGTCCCATCTGTGTTATCTGCTTCTTTGGAACACAACCAAGACATTGTGACCCCATTCAAAATCCAAGGCCAGCAGAGGAAGACAGGAAGTAATGAGGACAGGGGACCAACGTACCTGAAGCTTCATCACATCTCCACAAGCTGGGGCTCCCACCAAGCCTGTCCCCACATTCTTGGAAGTCTTGTCCAGGGATCCAACATTCCTTGGGTTCTCATAGTGGTCCACTACCTAAACATGGCAACAAGGAGACAAAAACATTTGATTACTTAACTCAAGTTTATAAATGACCCCATCTAGGTAATATTCCCTGCGCATAGCTACAATCATTCACATAATATCATCATTAAATGAATTCCAACTGTCTCCCAAAAAAGCAGGCTCAAGGCTGAGAGGGCTCTTGCACTTCCGTTATGCAATGGGTAGTTTCAACATTTATGTAAGGGAAATTAAAATAAACAGATTAGGACAGGACTCCACTGTCCACAACAGTAGCACTTCCTGCTGCAACCTCCCTCCCCCAGACGTAATCACCGTGATGCAGGTCATTCTCTGCATTATTGAAAAATGCGGTGCGTCTAAAGAGCCTACATATTTTGGGAGTTTGTTAGTGGCCAGTTGGTAGTGACAACGGTTGTTTTATTGACTAGCCTAAATCTCATAACTGTGGGAGCAATTACCAAGCTCATGTTCTTTTTGGCCAAAGATGGCTTACAAGACATTCATACATGTTCAGAATGAGTGATGAAATGTTAGCCTAAATCCAAATGGACAATTCCACCAAATAGATGGCATAATTAATAGGTTATTGTGTTCTTTAACAAATGTATATACAGGTTCAACAAAAACCGAGTTACTGTGGAAATATCTTATTTCACACGTTATGTAGAAAAATCCAGAATCAATTAAACTGCGTATTGCCATCGCAGGTAGTACACTGGTGCTACCGCTATGCTGCTTCAGAGATTTGACTGACACCTGTAGCATAACTGACGTTAGTGTTACCAAACAGCTAATTTAAGGAATTAGCTAAAACAGTTTAGGAAGAAACAGATTAACCTTCAGGTATAACTAGCTACATCAACCGACGAAGAGCTGGAGAATAAAATTAGATTGGCAGAAAAATAGCATTTTTAAAAAGAACATTATCTAACATGCTAGCTAGCTAGATGTACGCTATAGAAGTATTCAAGGCATGTGACGTATGTTGTTAACTAAGCTAGCTACTTCGACCTCTACTTTAAAATATATTTCTAGATACTCTCGGAGAAACAAATACATAACTAGATAATCAAAGCCAAATGTACTTATAGCAACTAGCTAACGTTAGCTTAGGTTCGTTGTCAAAACAAGCTTGCAAGGAATTCACATCTAACCAGTTTACGACCTAAACAGGGACACATGGTTTAATTTATCAAACATAGCTAACTATACAGGTTATTTTACCTTCTTGTGGTAGGCGGCTTGGACCGTATATTCCGGGGAAGTGATCCTTCTAACAAGCGGGGTGATACACTTCTTTGCAACTAGACCCGCCATGTTCGCTGTTTGTCTGAAATGACGCAGTCTGGAAGAGTGCGAGCGAATACCCTTATCATGCGCATGACAGTGTGGGAGGAGGAGCTTTTGGACTAATCCCAGTGACTGACAGAAAAGTGCATGGAGTTTTATATAATATTCAAATATATCACATTTTTAGTGTAGCAATATTCAGCAAATATATCTAAACGTTAGGCATGAGCCCTAAAGGCAAACACAGGGTAGTAGCTAATTAACCATAAGGAATGATATTGCGTTAGAAAAACAAAAGAACGTTGTATGTGTTATGTATATATGAGTTATGTGACAGTGGAGAGTACATTTTCGAGGTGGGAGACCGTTACCTTTCATGTCAGCAAATCTAAAGATACACACAAAACAAACTAACATTGCAGGTGTATTTCATTTCCTGAGGTTAACACAGGAGAGTGATATTGGTCACGTTTTAATTATAGCTCCCCAGCTGTCTGAAAATAATGCGATATAATATTAGTAGTGCTCTCCATGGTGCTGAACACTCAAAGCGTGTGATGTGGAAGCTCACATCTAGGATCCCTTTCCGCATTCCTTGATGCAGTTGTGACAAATAAAGAAAGAAAGAAAGAAAAAGTGAGCCATTGGTCAAAAGGCAAGGGTGTAAATTGAGGGAACACTCTCAGTAGGCTGTTATAGATGCTGTCACTTCACACTAACACAGAAGGTGAGTCTTTTATTTTTCATGTTTTTATGTAAGAGTGCTTAAGGTAAACTCTCACGTTTGACAAAGACAAATATTGAGAGGCTATTTGAGCACAGGTCTTGCTGTAATGTTATGCTTTCAATGTGTGGTCTGAGCATTTGTATGTACAGTGCATTCGGAAAGTATTCAGACCCCTTGACTTTTTCCACATTTTGTAACGTTACAGCCTTAATCTAAAAGGTATTAAATTGTGTTTTTTTCTGTCATCAATCTACACACTATACCCCATTTGGGGAGTTTCTCCCATTCTTCTCTGCCAATCCTCTCAAACTCTGTCAGGTTGGATGGGGAGCATTGCTGCACAGCTATTTTCAGGTCTCTCAAGAGATGTTTGATTGAGTTCAAGTCCGGGCTCTGGCTGGGCCACTCAAGGACATTCAGAGACTTGTCCCGAAGTCACTCCTGTGTTGTCTTGGCTGTGTGCTTAGGGTCATTTTTCTGTTTGAAGGTCAACCTTTGCCTCTGTCTGAGGTCCTGAGCGCTCTGGAGCAGGTTTTCATCAATGATCTTTCTGTACTTTGCTCTGTTCATCTTTCCCTCGATCCTGCATAGTCTCCCAGTCCTTGCCGCTAAAAAACATCCCCACAGCATGATGCTGCCAACACCATGCTTCACTGTAGGGATGGTGCCATGTTTCTTCCAGACATGACGCTTGGCATTCAGGCCAGAGAGTTCAATCTTGGTTTCATCAGACCAGAGAATCTTATTTCTCATGGTATGAGAGTCCTTTAGGTGCCTTTTACTGAGGAGTGGCTTCCGTCTGGCCACAGTACCATAAAGGCCTGATTGGTCCTTCTAGAAGGTTCTCCCATCTCCACAGAGGAGGTGGGAGGAACTCTGGAGCTTTGTCAGAGTGGCCATCTGAGTGACAACCTCCCTGACCAAGGCCCTTCTTCTCTGATTGCTCAGTTTGACCGGGCGGCCAGCTCTAGGAAGAGTCTTGGTGGTTCCAAACTTCTTCCATTTAAGAGTGGGGGGCACCGTGTTCTTTGGGACCTTCAATGCTGCAGAAATGTTTTCGTTACCCTTCCCCAGATCTCTGCCTCTACACAATCCTGTCTTGGAGCTCTATGGACAATTATTTTGACCTCATGGCTTGGTTTTTGCTCTGAGATGCACTGTCAACTGTGGGACCTTATATAGACCGGTGTGTGCCTTTCCAAATCATGTCCAATCAATTGCGTTTACCAAAGGTGGACTCCAATCAAGTTGTAGAAACATCTCAAGGATGATCAATGGAAACAGGATGCACCTGAGCTCAATTTCGAGTCTCATAGCAAAGGGTCTGAATACTTATGTAAATAAGTTATTTCTGTTTCATATTTTAAATATATATTTGCAAAAATGTCATGATGGGGTATTGTGTGTCGATTGAGGAGGAAATTGTTTTATTTAATCAATTTTAGAATAAGGCTGTAACATAACAACATGTGGAAAAAGGGAAGGCGTCTGAACACTTCCTGAATGCACTGTATTAGATGACAATCCTGTTATTCTATTTTGGGATTTCAAAAAAGCATTTGATACTGTTAGTCATGAGTTTATTTTTGATGCATTGCACTATTTAAAATGTGGTCTTTTTTATCAACACTATTAAAACTCTTTATAATGGTAGTAATAGTTAGGTTTAACTTTCCCGTGGATCCTCACCTAGATTTGATATTCTGATATCACCTAAATTTGATATTGATATTTGATATTCTGTGCTGTCCAGCATCACCATTTTTATTCCTATTAGTATCACAAATGATTTATTCAATGGTCACCAAATGTCATTTTGAAGGAATTATTGTGTTTGATAATAAGGTGAAGATTTCCCAGTTAGCTGACAATACAACCCTGTTTTTTTATAAATTAAAATAAGGTTCCAGTAGCCCTACAACAGTAGAGCTTTTCTCTGAAGTGTCAGGTTTGGTATTGAATATTGCAAAATGTACATTTTTGCACTTAAAGATGCAGTGAGTCCTAGAATATGTGAGATTACTGTCAAAGATGTTGTAACCTATTAAGGTGTCAAAATGACCCGAAATACTAATGAAATGAAATACATTTATGTAAATCCCTTAATTGAATTTATAAAAAATAAATGTTATTCATGGTTGGCAAGAGATTTATCTCTTCATGATAGAGTCCGTCAAAGGCAAAGGGTTTATCTCGAGAATCTTATCTTTTTACATCTTTAGAGATTCACCGTCTACATGTACCACTCTCCACAAATTTTTATTCAATTTCATTTGGAAAAAGAAGACACACAAGATCAGGTAGGATATTACCAACTAGATTTGTGATGGTGGTCTTAATGTTTTAGATTTTAGACTGTTTAACCGACTGCAAAAGTTAATTTTGTATTTAGAGGTATCTCAAAAAACTTTAGTCTTTGGAATATAATACCACTTTTTTTCTCCAGAAAATTGGGTGGCTTCATTTTTTACTCCAATGCCCTTATGCTGTGCGTAAACTTCCTGTAAAATTTGCAACATTTCATAAACAAGATCTAATGTGCTGGTCCTTGTTATACAAGCACAACTTCTCTCCACACAAATGTTTTATTTGGAAAAACGGTGATATTAGATAGAAATGAAAAATAAATAAAACCATATTTATCCATAATTGGTTTGCCAATAATATATTTGTGGTTAATCAACTTATAAATGATAAGGGTAGTCCTTATACTTACAATGAATTATTAGCCAAATATTACTTTGTTATGTTGTGTAAGGAATATGACATTTTAATGAACACTAATCCCAATAGAATCCTTACTTTACTGAAGGATCGATCAAGCGTTTCATTACATGCACTAAATTACAGTGATAGTGTAGAAATGCATCAATACATTACATCAGAAATTTAACAACAATTTAGTCTGAGAAATTATTAACAGGAAGCTTACCACTGCTGCTATTTTTCAATGGGAATCTTGATGTGAAATGGCAATGTGAGTGGACTAATCCACATAAATATTTGATAACTGATAAAGTAAGAGAAGTCTCTTACAAGACCCTTCACAGATGTTATCCTTGTAATAGTTTTTTTTTTCGAAATATTGAATTAATGTTGAAGAGGAATGTGGCTTTTGTGAATTGGAAAATGAGACTATATAGCATTTATTTTGTGAATGTTTGCATAGTGAAATATTTTGGACGAATATGAAAATAATATTAGTGATAAGATCAGTAAACTCGCTTCATACTCGTCGCCAAACCCACTGGCTCCAAGTCATCTACAAGTCTCTGCTAGGTTAAGCCCCGCCTTATCTCAGCTCACTGATCACCATAGCAGCACCCACCCGTAGCACGCGCTCCAGCAGGTATATCTCACTGGTCACCCCCAAAGCCAATTCTTCCTTTGGCCGCGTTTCCTTCCAGTTCTCTGCTGCCAATGACTGGAACGAACTGCAAAAATCTCTGAAGCTGGAGACTCTTACCTCCCTCACTAGCTTTAAGCACCAGCTGTCGGAGCAAACTCTACTTGCACATTCATCTTCTGCACATCTACCATTCCAGTGTTTAATTGCTGTATTGTAATTACTTTGCCACCATGGCCTATTTATTGCCTTAAGTTTCTTATACTACCTCATTTATACATGCTGTATATAGATTTTTCTACTGTATTATTAATTGTATGTTTGTTTATTCCATGTCTAACTCTGTGTTGTTGTATGTGTCGAACTACTTTGCTTTATTTTGGCCAGGTCACAGTTGCAAATGAGAACTTGTTCTCAACTAGCCTACCTGGTTAAATAAAGGTGAAAATCAAACAAATAAAATAAACATATAAGCATTACCAAATGTGATATTTTAAAACATTTCCTAATTTATTTAAAATGTTATATAACACAACAAAAATATATAAATACCAAAGTATTAAAGAAGTGTCTACAGTATGTCAAAATGTAATTTATCTATAGCATAATATACTTTTTTTGTGTCTCTCTGGATTTATTTATTATTTGTATTGTTTTTGTTATGTGTGATATCTGTACATTGTTTTGTACAATGTTTGTGTAATGCATAAAAATAAAAGAAAATAAAAACTCCCCCAAAACATCTTGGATGCAGTCTCCAGTTCTTATTATACCTCGGTTGTTCGAGAGGATCAAAACCGCAATGTATCATGGGTAAAATGTGACTGACTGATCTACCAATGATAATTAGTCTTTATTTATGACGCAAGGTGATTTGTAGATTAGTCCGTTGGCAGCCTCCCTGCAGTCATTTTGATGCTCTCGAACACAGCCACCTTTGGTGTTTTTGGGTCGCCTTGTTGACGGCCAAAAGCACAGTTTAGGACGAGATTTACCATTGAACTACCTGCTTTATGTATCTTTTTGGGTATCTGACAAAATTCACATGGAAATGTGAGTTATAAATCTGTCATTTTCATTGAAAGCAAGTCTGAATGATAGATTTGTTCACCAGCTTCAAACAGTTGAAAATATAATATTTGGGGTTATGGAAAAGATCATTCACAGCGGTTTAGATGGTACAAGTATTCTCTACACTATACTTGCTTGTTTTGTCACAAACTGAAATTAGACGAACTATTCGAATTTGAGCAACTAGGAAATGCCGGAGCGATTTCTGAATTGGTCATCTTTAATCATATTTATCCTATCATATAATCGCTTTTGCCACATTCCAATTGAGGTGTGAAATAAACTACAATGTTCAATTAATATTATTTGTAAATCAGTCAGACACAATTTACCCATGATACATTGCGGTTTTGAGCCTCTCGAACACGGCCATTGGTAACCAATCGGCGTAGCAGCAGATACACAAGTGATCACCAAACAACTTCGGGATGCTAACTATAGTGATGATATCAGCTTAAACTTGAATTTAACTTGGTAACTTGAACGAATAGGTGGCTTTCTATCTAGATATCTGTACCCACGACACCGAATATTTGTTTGAAAAACGCAAGGAGGTAGTCAATTATGTGATTTGATGTTACGCCGATAGCTCGCTAAACTAGTAGCAACATTTATTCTAGAAACGCGCAACGTTAGCATACTGGATCTAGCTGCTACGTTAGTTAATGTGGTAAGTTTTCTAACGCCATTGGAGCATTGTTAAGCAACATTTAGTGTAAATCATAACGCAAGTTTGACTTTGGCATATCTCGATTCTCATCTGTTTGGATTAATTTACACATACTAATCTACAAGCACGGGGGTGGCTAGATACATCACCCCACTTTACCTCCTGATCTGCGGAAACAATGGCTAGTCCTGCCCCCCCACCAGCCACTGTCAACCCCAGCAGCTCGACTGCTGCTGGGGAGGGTGGCAATCAGGACAGCACCTTCGAATGCAACATCTGCCTGGACACCTCCAAGGATGCGGTGATCAGTCTGTGTGGGCATCTCTTTTGGTAAACACCCTCTTGTCGTGAGACTGTTCTGTATTTGTGATTGATTGAGGGACATTCTTCCTTATCTGGTACTCAGGAGAGGGTATTGTGCACATAATTCAATATAGTAATTTAATATATATTCTCTCTCCCATCCTTTACATTCCTTGTATCACCTAGTTGGCCCTGTTTACATCAGGTAAGTCAATTGATACATCATTTATTTTACACAACCACTGTCATCAGCTGCCACCTGACCCTTTACCAATGGATGTTTTACTGCTACTCTGAATATATCATCCAATCTTAACCCCCCCCCATGTTTATGCAGTGGTTAGAGACCAGACCTAACAGACAAGTGTGTCCAGTGTGCAAGGCAGGCATCAGTCGAGACAAAGTCATCCCACTATATGGCAGGGGAAGCACAGGCCAGCAGGACCCACGGTGGGTTGGTGTACTCAACATGAAAGCAGGGAGCTCAGTTTGCATACAATCCTCAGTTATATACTCTGAAATTCCACATCCCAAACTACTGTTGTCAACAACTTGTCTCTCATTGTTAGGGAGCGAACGCCTCCTCGACCACAAGGACAGAGGCCAGAGCCAGAAAATCGTGTAAGTACTGTGTAATACAACCACTATCACCATACCATTACTCTCACTTTTCAGACTGTGCACAATTATTTAGCAAGGATGTTAGCAAAGCTCAATACAGATAGTTCTACTGTGTATCACTTGTGTTTGCAATGTTGGCTGAAGTATTGCACTACCCATTCATGATGAAACTATGACGCGGGATGCTGTAGTGAACCCGCCCATAGCTGAATTCATTAGCAGAATTAACTTTCTCACTGGGACCTATTAAGCGCTGCCTGAAGAGCTCTATTTGACCCCTTGAGAATGACGAAACTTATAGCACTAGCGATTGCGTCACATCATCTCTCCCTCGAAACACCTGTTAAAGTCAAGTTTTTTGTACATATGGAATAGTCATGTTATAACCCTGGGTTGGTGCAATGTTATTGTAAGGTTCTCTTCCCATCACAGGGGTTAGGCTTTGGAGACGGAGGATTCCAGATGTCTTTTGGCATTGGTGCCTTTCCATTTGGCATTTTCTCTACAGCTTTTAACATCAATGATGGAAGACCACACCCAGGTACTTTAGCTGTGTAGGTTGAGCATTGTAACAATGTATTGTAACAATGTTTCATCAAAAATGTATTGTGAATGGCCCCCTCTACCTTGAAAAGTGTTGATTCATTCTCCACTGGTTACTCCACACAGCTGCCCCTGGGACCCCCCAGCACATGGATGAACAGTTCTTGTCCCAACTCTTTCTAATTGTGGCTCTGGGGATTGTGTTTTGGCTACTAATCACATAAATGTCTGGGCGGCCAGGACTAAGGCTCAATTTGGACAGTTCTTAATACTGTTTCCAGATACTTGTTTGAATTTGTATTTATCCACATTCTAAGTATTGTCCTCTGAACTTGCCGTTGGTTTATTTTCAGTAATTGAGATTAAACTGTTTGATTACATCTGTACTATGAATCCTACAGAAGTCTTAAAATGGCCCTACCTCTTCATTTCCATCAATGGTGTGTTTTTTAATAGACAAAGTTTCCTGGCAATATAGAACCAGATTTTAAAAGAAAAAGTAGTAAATGTAAGGTATCGGATATACCCTCTGTGTTTGTATGGATGTAGATTGTGTGTGTCCTGTTTCTGAACTGAATATCAATTCGGGAAGAGATGTATAATTGGCGATAGACTTTTAAATTGTTGACACAATTGCCTTTTGAGTAACATTACCAGTATGCAGCCATATTAACAATACAGTAAGTAGGACATTGTGTGGTGTCAGCAAGGGAATAGTCCAAAGGAGCAGTATTGATATGGGTTTAAGTTATTGAATGTTATTAACTGGTATGTCCTCAGTTGCCATAGGAGCTATTTTGCTAACTATTTCTCATGTTTCAGAAAATAAGCTTACAATTTAAAGGAGCTATTTTTGGTTGAATGATAGTCATTGTCTGCTACTAGTAAGACTTATTTAGTACAAATGGAAATGTAGAATTCTAATGCATATGCTTATATAATAAAGAACTTGGGGGGGTGCAAAAGGTGTAAAAGATTGATTTCTTCAAGATGAACGTCATTAGTAACAGAAGCTGTTATTTGATGTGCTCCCTCACTAATTGATTTTTACTTCACCACTTTCTCACTGTAATAAAAAGTTGAATATAAAAAATGGATTATTAAAATAGCATAAGCATCTGTAATAGACTGTTTGCTTCATATCCTACTGAGAGAACTTTAAACAAACACCTTCGTATGGGTAGTCAATGTTTCTCTAATCAGGCTGCAACCATTTAATGGCATTCAAAGAAACATAACAGCCCATTGTATTTTCAATTGGGTTAACTTGCATTCATAACAGAAAATGCTTTAAGATCTATTAAAATAATTGATTTGGTTGTTAATCAACTCTTGTGAAAAATATAAAAGTATCTCTCAATATGATACCACAAAATGTGATTATTCTAAAAACAGATGAATAACTTGGCTCTTCATGTTTTAGGAGAGAAATATATTTTACAAAAAAATACTTTAGGTCCAAAGAAACAATAGAACTTCCACTGAGAACAACCCCTGTAGACCCTACAAAAATGAATGAGTTATGTCTCTGGCTCTTCTTGTGACTCTGGCCCTTGGTCTTCTTGAGGCACGGGCTCTGGCAGTTCATTGGACACTGTCACCAGTGGGTCTTTGACAGTCAATGGCAGATCTACACTAAACTCTGCCTCATACATTATCTGTTGGATCTTAATTTTGGTCTCACATCTTTTTTGTGGGGCTAGCCTCTTCAAGGCAGGAACGAAGCTGAGAAGAAACATCTCATCCTCGTCACACTGTCGGTTAGGGATCATGGAATCTGATCTGTGATCTTTCTCTTTGGCCAGCAGCCTCCTGTTCTTTGTGGAGAGCTTGGCAGGAGTGCTTGAGGAACATGGTGAAGCAGGGGACTCTTGTCGTGTCTGAGGCCTCTTCCTGGTTGTGTATGTTGATAGCTGGGGAGCTGAGGATGGCTGGGGCGCTGGGGATATTTGGGCACCTGGTGGTAGCTTGGCCAGGAAAGCCAGCTGGGCCATCTGGGTGCCTTGTTGCGCTGGGGACAGCTGGGTCACAAAGGCTAGCTGCGACATGGTCCCAACCTGGGTTGTAGGGGTTTTCATGTTGTTTACCAGGGCTGTGTTGAGTGTTTTGACAGGTTTGATCTCACTCTGTGTGCTTTTATTGATTGTATCAGGGCTTTCCTGGTTGTCATGGTCTGCATTGCCGTTTCTAGGTTTAATGAATGGTTGAAGAAAGTTCAGAAGTTGTCTGTATTTCCATCGACTGGTGGTGCGCTCCCCTGTCTCCTCCTTACTCCTTTTCTCCTGTCGTACTTCCTTGAAGTATCGGTCTCTTAGATTCTTCCATTTCCTTTTGCACTCTTCAGCTAAAAGGGATACATCAATGATATCAATTATGCAATATGGATTCATCATACTCAAGACTTAATTTGATGCATTTCATATTGAACTAGCTAAACATGGAGAATTTGACTAAATGGATGGAAACAAATATTTACAAGTAGCTAGTATGATTAACAATGTATTTTTGGCCAATGAGTAAAAAAAAAACGAGCATTCAGGTGATTGAACACATCTCTCCATCCCAATGAGGGGGTTCGATTAATCTCACCGGGGCGTCAGGGCTGCCTCCCGGGTTTGAGGTACGTGCCTCGCTCTGTCCGACCGCAAAGTCGGCACAAAAAAAAATGGACGTGAGTAAATAGTAGGATTGTGTTTTCCCGTGCAAAAGTTATTGCTTTGGATAAAAACGCTGTATCTGCCAACGAAAACGAATTAAACATTTGATGGAAATATGTTTCTGGACCATGTACCCTGTTGAAAACATGACCAAGGCGACCCCGCTTTCGCATGATGATGTGACCGGCCATTGTCCGGGCCAACCCCGGCCAGCGTGTAATAAATAACTCCCTCATAGATGGAACCTAATCGGGTTCCTACTTATAAACTGTAAATGTGAGGCTCTACCATTGAGTTGGTCGGTAAAAAAAAAGTGCAGTGTTCTCCATTTGATGGCATTTGTTAGTTAATTTCATTAATGCGTGGAAGATGCGATGCCAATCTACTCGTGGCTCATTGCGCGGGTGGGGAACGGAACATTTTTCCCCTCGTGCCGCGGTGTCTGCAGTCTGCGCCGCTGCGCTCACGAATTCGTCTGCCTCCCCATTGACGTAATATGATTCACGCGGTTCTTGCGGCGATGTGCCATTAAAACTCACCGTATACAGATGCTATTCACGTGATAAAAATGTATAAAATACAACAAACGCCATAATTTCTAAACTTGCCCCATTTCGACAAACAAGTCAGATTGCTTAAAACTAGCTAGCTCGCTAAGATTAGCTCAAACATTTGCATCAACGCAACTTGATGATTTGTAGAAACACCATAGTTTACCTGGAAGAGCTGTCAACGCGCTGATTCTCCGCCAAGCAAGGGATCTTGTCTCACCATTGCGGTAATCTGGCAAAGTTGTATTATACAGCTCAGGAAAATTAAAAACGGACAATATCAACTTTTCGTCCATCTTGACTTGAGAATGCGGTCGGTCGCGCGCGGAAGCGACGGTCCCCCGCCTTTCCGCGTGGTTACGTCAAAGCGGTATGTACAGAATATCGCGAGCCGATCCGCTACCGCATGCGTGTCCGTGCGCTGCCCGTCCTACTTATTCTGTCATATCCCTACTCATCACAAGAGGGCAGTACAATCCCGTGTTCTGAATAGTTTTAGACCGAGGACAACCAATCAAAGCACATAGCAACCTTATAAACCATCTCTGGAACACCTGTTTTGAAGGAGTGCTCATCAGGAACAACCTAACTCTCATAAATATACATAATATATACCAGACATTAGGCTATAGCTAAATAAATGTGGATTATAAATGAAGTGCAAACAAACTATGGGAGAAATCTGCAAATGCTGTGTCTCATTTCAAGTCGTACTGTTATTTGAATTTTCTAAATATCTGATTGTGTGACATGACAACTGTCATATCAGCCCTGACATTAACGGAGATACTGGAAAATGATATAAAATATAATGCGATGGGATGTTTAATTGATTAAGAAAGTATAATTTTGTCAAAATCACAGGCACAAAAAGTAACCATTTACCTAATAATGTAGGCCACTACTAGCATTTATTCAACATACAGCCTATACCACTGAAGAACCATAATTAAACTCTGTGTAGATACATCTTCCATTGCTCCTACAACTCTTCATTGTGTGAAGTCAGCCCGCTGCTGTCCTGAGACCTTTTCTGTACCATTCCCATTATTTGAGCCTCCACACATTTTAGTTTTTACATGCTGTGTTCAAAAACAGCATTTGAAAAGGAAAGAGAAAGGGCATCATTCCACAACACATCTATTCGGCCTGCTCCTCTCACAACTCTGGGGTACCTGCTAGTCCATTAGGGGTACCTGCCTGATCCATTAGGGGGTCCACACCCAACCACCCTCCCTGTCCCCCTCTCCTTCTTTCTGCACCCTGTCCTCCTCTTCAGCAGGTGTCTGTTGGACACAGACTGCCATCGTATTCTCATCCATTATTTCACAGGCCTGGTTGGAGAAACCAGAGAGAGGTAGGCAACTTTCGCTCACTTGCCTCTTGTTCCTGCTGCCTCTTGAGCTTCTGGTCCTTGGAAATAAAGACACAAGTCAGGCTGCTGTTTAATATCCATTCACATAATTGTTGAATAGATCATCTCAATTTGCTTAATTTGGCTCCAAACTGATATTCACTGCCAATCCCTCTCTGAACTAATTGAATGATAACAACTGAATCCTTGTATATGAAATGAGTAGCCCCCTGTTATAAAAGGCTGAACTACTACACTTTGATGACCTAAGATCATAAACATGCAAACGGCCAATCAGATTGGCTGGCTAAATATAGATCTCCATGAACTGTGCAGTGATATCTTATAGCATAAAAATGTGCACTGGGACCGCCTCTATACCTGCTCAGAGTCGCAGTGATTTGTATCTCTGATTCCTTCCTTGTTCCTCTTCATTTCTATGCATGTTGAATGTCTGAGGAATTAATTACCCACCTTCAGCTGACCTCTTATAGAAGTAACCGGCTATTATGCCTGATCCCAGCAGTACGATGATTGCCATTAGGATGTTTGCTAAGAGAACCTGAAATTTTGAGAGACACATACACTAAATATAACGGTGAAAGACCTTATCACTAAGACATATCTTACCAAGACTATGATCTCTTCTAATATTTGATGTTAAGTGTATTTCTGTGCATTTTGACAAAGGAGAGTGATTGAGTGCTGCATCAGATGACCTGGCCTCCCCAATTTTTGACCTCAACCCAACTGAGATGGTTTGGGATGAGTTGGACCGCAGAGTGACGGAAAAGCAGCCAACAAGTGCTCAGGATATGTGGGAACTCCGTCAAGACGGTTGGAAAAGCATTCCAGGTGAAGCTAGTTGAGAGAATGCCAAGAGTGTGCAAAGCTGTCATGAAGGAAAAGGGGGACTACTTTGAAGAATCTAAAATATATTTTGATTTGTTTAACACTTTTTTGGTTACTACATGATTCCATACAGTTGAAGTCGGAAGTTTACATACACTTAGGTTGGAGTAATTGAAACTCATTTTTCAACCACTCCACAAATTTCTTCTTAACAAACTATAGTTTGGCACGTCGGTTATGACATCTACTTTGTGCATGATAAGTAATTTTTCCAACAATTGTTTACAGACAGATTTTTTCACTTATAATTCACTGTATCACAATTCCAATGGGTCAGAAGTTTAGAAACACTAAGTTGACTGTGCCTTTAAACAGCTTGGAATTCCAGAAAATTATGTCATGGCTTTTGAAGCTTCTTGGCTAATTGACATAATTTGAGTCAATTGGAGGTGTACCTGTGGATGCATTTCAAGTCCTACCTTCAAACGCAGTGCCTCTTTGCTTGACATCATGGGAAAATCCCCAAAAATCAGCCAAGACCTCAGAAAGAAAATTGTAGACCTCCACAAGCCTGGTTCATCCTTGGGAGCAATTTCCAAATGCCTGAAGGTACCACGTTCATCTGTTCAAACAATAGTACGCAAGTATAAACACCATGGGACCACGCAGCCGCCATACCACTCAGGAAGGAGACGCGTTCTGTCTCCTAGAGATGAACGTACTTTGGTGGAAAAGTGCAAATCAATCCCAGAAAAACAGCAAAGGACCTTGTGAAGATGCTGGAGGAAACAGGTACAAAAATATCTATATCCACAGTAAAACGAGTCCTATATCGACATAACCTGAAAGGCTGCTCAGCAAGGAAGAAGCCGCTGCTCCAAAACCACCATAAAAAAGCCAGACTACTGTTTGCAACTGTACATGGAGACTAAGATTGTACTTTTTGGAGAAATGTCCTCTGGTCTGATGAAGCAAAAATAGAACTGTTTGGCCATAATGACCATCGTTATGCTTGGAGGAAAAAGGGGGAGGCTTGCAAGCCGAAGAACACCATCCCAACCTTGAAGCATGGGGGTGGCAACATCATGTTGTGGGGGTGCTTTACTGCAAGAGGGACTGGTGCACTTCACAAAATAGATAGCATCATGGGGAAGAAATATTATGTGGATATATTGAAGCAACATCTCAAGACATCAGTCAGGAAGTTAAAGCTTGGTCGCAAATGGATCTCCGAAATGGACAATGACCCCAAGCATACTTCCAAAGTTGTGGCAAAATGGCTTAAGGACAACAAAGTCAAGGTATTGGAGTGGCCATCACAAAGCCCAGACCTCGTACCTATAGAAAATTTGTGGGCAGAACTGAAAAAGCGTGTGTGAGCAAGGAGGCCAACAAACCTGACTCAGTTACACCAGCTCTGTCACGAGGAATAGGCCAAAATTCACCCAACTTATTGTGAGAAGCTTGTGGAAGTCTACCCGAAACGTTTGACCCAAGTTAAACAATTTAAAGGCAATGCTACCAAATACTAATTGAGTGTATGTAAGCTTCTGACCCACTGGGAATGTGATGAAAGAAATAAAAGCTGAAATAAATCATTCTCGCTACTATTATTCTGACATTTCACATTCTAAAATAAAGTGGTGATCCTAACTGACCTAAGACAGGATTTTTACTAGGATTAAATGTCAGGAATTGTGAAAAACTGAGTTTAAATGTATTTGGCTAAGGTGTATGTAAACTTCCGACTTCAACTGTATGTGTTATTTCATAGTTTTGATGTCTTCACTATTATTCGACAATGTAGAAAATAGTAAAAATAAAGAAAAAATAGGTGTGTCCAAACTTTTGACTGGTACTGTAAGTTAATTTGTCCCAGTACATCTGCTACCCTAAAATGGGGGGGACTATGTACACAAAGTGTTGTATTTTCTAAACAGTCCATCCGATATGGATGAAAATACCCTCAAATTAAAGCTGACAGTCTGCACTTTAACCTCATAGTCTTAGAGCCAAAAGAAGAAAAAATGCTTCACCGTCCCAATAATTACGGAGGGAACTGTACAACAGACATGACAGTTATTAGCTTACGGCATACAATTGAGAAAATGTAAGATTACAGTGTTACATTTACTGAAATAAATGTAATAATCCATATCACATTTAATGCCCGCCTACAGTATGTTTACAAAATTAGAATTAAGTAATTTAAGTATCTTGAAAGCCATAAATAATATAAACCAGGTCAAAACAGTTTAAATCTGAATGTGTTCAACTGACAGACGATAAACACAACCATAATGGATTCAGAATAAATTATATTGCTATTCAATTTTGATTATGTAAATTACTTATTGTCAAAATGTTTTATATTTTTTATCTTGAGACACCTGCTGGTGCAGCAATCATTAAAATAAAATGCTTCCAGACAGACATTTTCCAGTATGTGAAGCTGGAAATTCCACTGGGAAATGAACTAATAAACTATCTATGGTACATAAAATAGAGCTGTATGTTCACAAGTGTTTTTAATTTTTTTTTATCATGAGCTCATTTTATTTCTAGCAAACTCTCCAACTTCTTGGGTAAACAGCTCCTTTGCTATCTACTGTATGTTATCCTGTCTTCAAGGTCCTCCTGCTATAATGATTTGGTACTAAGAAAAACTACTCCAGGCCGGTCTCCAGGCTACTGACAGTTATTTGTAGAATGATCTTCACGTCATCTTTGGGTGGCCTGGGTATATAATTGCTGACCCCTTGTCTCTCTTTCAATCTTGCCATGTTCATGCATTGCCTAGATTGTTCTACATACCATTGTTTTAGCCCAAATTCTCACTGAAGGCACCTTTTAGGCCTACAGCATATAGCGTGTAGCCACACATATAGCCACCCGATTTCCTCTTTCTATTCTTTCTAATGTTTAATAAATTATTACCATGACATTATTGCAACAAAGAAATATATAAAACATACACTATCACATTTACATAAGAATTCAGACCCTTTACTCAGTACTTTGTTGAAGCACCTTTGGCAGCGATTACAGCCTCAAATCTTCTTGGGTATGACGCTACAAGCTAAGCACACCTGTACTTGGGGAGTTTCTCCCATTCTTCTCTGCAGATCCTCTCAAGCTCTGTCAGGTTGGATGGGGAGTGTGGCTGCACATCTATTTTCAGGTCTCTCCAGAGATGTTCGATCGGGTTAGAGTCCGGGCTCTGGCTGGGCCACTCAAGGACATTCAGATAGCTGTCCCAAAGCCACTCCTGCATTGTCTTGGCTGTGTGCTTAGGGTCGTTGTCCTGTTGGAAGGTGAACCTTCGCCCCAGTCTGAGGTCCTGAGCATTTTGGAGCAGGTTTTCATTAAGGATCTCTCTGTACTTTGCTCTGTTCATCTTTCCCTTGATCCTGACTAGTCTCCCAGTCCCTGCCGCTGAAAAACATCCCCACAGCATGATGCTGCCACCATCATTCTTCACCGTAGGTATGACATTGGCCAGGTGATGAGTGGTGCCTGGTTTCCTCTAGATGCCGCACTTGATGCATTTATTAAACTACTTATTCCAGGTACTAATAAGCACGCACCCATTAAGAAAATTCATGTAAAACCGTTAAATCCCTTTGGATTGATGAGGAATTGAAAAATTGTATGGTTGAGAGGGATGAGGCAAAAGGTATGGCAATTAAGTCTGGCAGCCCATTTGATTGGCAAACATACTGGAAATTAAGAAATCATGTGACTAAAGAAAAATAAACTACACTATGAAACAAAGATAAATTATATAAAGAATGACAGTAAAAAGCTTTGGGGCACCTTAAATTAAATTTTTTGGGAAAAAAAGCCAACTCGGCTCCTTCATTCATTGAATCAGATGGCTCATTCATCACAAAGCCCACTAATATTGCAAACTACTTTAATTACTTTTTCATTGGCAAGATAACCAAACTTAGGGAGTACATGCCAGCAACAAACGCTGACACTAGACACACATCCAAGTATATCGGAGCAAATTATGAAAGACAAGAATTGTAATTTTGAATTCCGTAAAGTCGGTGTGGAAGAGGTGAAAAAATGATTGTTGTCTATCAACAATGACAAGCCACCGGGTTCTGACAATCTGGATGGAAAATTACTGAGGATAATAGCTGATGATATTGCCACTCCTATTTGCCACATCTTCAATTTAAGCCCATTAGAGAGCGTGTGCCCTCAGGCCTGGAGGGAAGCTAAAGTAATTCCGCTACCCAAGAATAGTAAAGCCCCCTTCAGCCTGTTATCAACCCTTAATAAACTTCTGGAAAAAATTGTTTGACCAGATAATGCTATTTCACAGTAAAAAAAAAATGACAACAGAATTTCAGCATGCTTATAGGGAAGGACACTCAACAAGCACAGCACTTACACAAATGACTGATGACTGATGATTGGCTGAGAGAAATTGATTATAAAATTATTGGGGGCTGTCTTGTCCCATCTCCACAGAGGAACCTTGGTGCTCTGTCAGAGTGACCATCGGGTTCTTGGTCACCTCCCTGACCAAGGTCCTTCTCCCCCGATTGCTCTGTTTGGCCGGGCGGCCAACTCTAGGAAGAGTCTTGGTGGTTCCAAACTTTTTCCATTTAAGAGTGGAGCCAACTGTGTTCTTGGGGAACGTCAATGCTGCAGAAATGATTTGGTACCTTCCCCAGATCTGTGCCTTGACACAATCCTGTCTCAGAGCTCTACGGACAATTCCTTCGATTTCATGGCTTGGTTTTTGCTCCGACATGCATTGTCAACTGTGGGACCTTCTATAGACAGGTGTGTGCCTTTCCAAATCATGTCTAATCAATTGCTTTCACCACAGGTGGACGCCAATCAAGTTGTAGAAACACCTCAAGGATGATCAATAGAAACAGGATGCATTTGAACTCAATTTCAAGTTTTTTTATTTCTTATAAATGTACAAACATTTCTAAAAAACTGTTTTCACTTTCTCATTATGGGGTATTGTGTGTAGATTGATGAGGAAAAAAACTAATTGAATCCATTTTAGAATAAGGCTGTAACGTAACAAAATGTGGGGAAAAAATGAAGGGATCTGAATACTTTCCGAAGATACACAGTGGGGAGAACAAGTATTTGACACACTGCCGACTTTGCAGGTTTTCCTACTTACAAAGCATGTAGAGGTCTGTAATTTTTATCATAGGTACACTTCAACTGTGAAAGACGGAATCTAAAACAAAAATCCAGAAAAATCACATTGTATGATTTTTAAGTAAATAATTTGCATTTTATTGCATGACATAAGTATTTGATCACCTACGAACCAATAAGAATTCTGGCTCTCACAGACCTGTTAGTTTTTCTTTAAGAATCCCTCCTGTTCTCCACTCATTACCTGTATTAACTGCACCTGTCCACACACTCAATCAAACAGACTCCAACCTCTCCACAATGGCCAAGACCAGAGAGCTGTGTAAGGACATCAGGGATACAATTGTAGACCTGCACAAGGCTGGGATGGGCTACAGGACAATAGAAAAGCAGCTTGGTGAGAAGGCAACAACTGTTGGCGCAATTATTAGGAAATGGAAGAAGTTCAAGATGACGGTCAATCAACCTCGGTCTGGGGCTCCATGCAAGATCTCACCTCGTGGGGTTATCATTGATCATGAGGAAGGTGAGGGATCAGCCCAGAACTACACGGCATGACCTGGTCAATGACCTGAAGAGAGCTGGGACCACAGTCTCAAAGAAAACCATTAGTAACACACTACGCCGTCATGGATTAAAATCCTGCAGCGCACGCAAGGTCCCCCTGCTCAAGCCAGCGCCTGTCCAGGCCCGTCTGAAGTTTGCCAATGACCATCTGGATGATCCAGAGGAGGAATGGGAGAAGGTCATGTGGTCTGATGAGACAAAAATAGAGCTTTTTGGTCTAAACTCCACTCACCGTGTTTGGAGGAAGAAGAAGGATGAGTACAACCCCAAGAACACCATCCCAACTGTGAAGCATGGAGGTGGAAACATCATTCTTTGGGGATGCTTTTCTGCAAAGGGGACAGGATGACTGCACCGTATTAAGGGGAGGATGGATGGGGCCATGTATCGTGAGATCTTGGCCAACAACCTCCTTCCCTCAGTAAGAGCATTGAAGATGGGTCGTGGCTGGGTCTTCCAGCATGACAATGACCCGAAACACACAGCCAGGGCAACTAAGGAGTGGCTCCGTAAGAATTATCTCAAGGTCCTGGAGTGGCCTAGCCAGTCTCCAGACCTGAACCCAATAGAAAATCTTTGGAGGGAGCTGAAAGTCTGTATTGCCCAGCGACAGCCCCGAAACCTGAAGGTCCTGGAGAAGGTCTGTATGGAGGAGTGGGCCAAAATCCCTGATCAAGTGTGTGCAAACCTGCTCAAGAACTACAGGAAATGTATGATCTCTGTAATTGCAAACAAAGGTTTCTGTACCAAATATTAAGTTCTGCTTTTCTGATGTATCAAATACTTATGTCATGCAATAAAATGCAAATTAATTACTTAAAAATCATACAATGTGATTTTCTGGATTTTTGTTTTAGATTCCGTCTCTCACAGTTGAAGTGTACATATGATAAAAATTACCTCTACATGCTTTGTAAGTAGGAAAACCTGCAAAATCGGCAGTGTATCAAATACTTGTTCTCCCCACTGTATATATACACACAGTTGCAGTCAAATGTTTGGACTCACCTACTCATTCAAGGATTTGTCTTTATTTGTACTATTTTCTACATTGTAGAATAATATTGAAGACATTAAAACTATGAAATAACAAATATAGAATCATGTAGTAACCAAAAAAGTGTTAAACAAATCAAAATATATTTTAGATTCTTCAATGTAGCTACCATTTGCCTTTATGACAGCTTTGCACACTCTTGGCATTCTCTCAACTAGCTTCATGAGGAATGCTTTTTCAACAGTCTTGAAGGACTTCCCACATATGCTGAGCACTTGTTGGCTGCTTTTCTTTCACTCTGCGGTCCAACTCATCCCAAACCATCTCAATTGGGTTGAGGTCAGGTGATTGTGGAGGCCATGTCATTTGATGCAGCACTCCATCAGTCTCCTTGGTCAAATAACCCTTACACAGCCTGGAGCTGTGTTTTGGGGTCATTGTCCTGTTGAAAAACAAATTATAGTTCCACTAAGCGCAATCCAGATGGGATAGATTATCGCTGCAGAATGCTGTGGTAGCCATGCTGGTTAAAGTGTGCCTTGAATTCTAAATAAATCGCAGACAGTGTCACCAGCAAAGCACCCCCGCACCATCACACCTCCTCCTCCATGCTTCACGGTGGAAACCGATTATTCGTTCACCTACTATGCTTCTCACAAAGAAACGGAGTTTGGAACAGAAAATCTCAAATTTGGACTCATCAAACCAATGCTCGTGTTTCTTGGTCCAAGTCTCTTCTTATTATTGGTGTCCTTTAGTAGTGGTTTCTTTGCAGGATTCAACCATTTTTATTTATATCATTTATTTTTTATTGAACCTTTTATTTAATTAAGGATCTACAGGATCGGTGTTCCACCCTCGGGACGGCTGAGCTAACGTGCGCTAATGTGATTAGCACGACGTTGTAAGTAACAAGAACATTTCCCAGGACATCGACATATCTTATATGGGCAGAAAGCATAAATTCTTGTTAATCTAACTACACTGTCCAATTTACAGTAGCTATTACAGTGAAACCATACCATGCTATTGTTTGAGGAGAGTAGCAAAAACTTGAAAATGTATATTTTGACCAATTAGGCACATTTAGGCAGACTTGATAAAACATTTTGAACAGAAATACAATGGTTCATTGGATCAGTCTAAAACTTTGCACGTACACTGTTCCCATCTAGTGGACAACATCTAAATTGTGCCTAGAGTCCTAAATCAGATTATCTCACGCATTTCATAGATGATGGAACAAACAAAACATGTTTTTTTCATTGTATTATCTTTTACCAGATCTAATGTGTTATTCTCCTATATTAATTTCACATTTCCACAAACTTCAAAGTGTTTCCTTTCAAATGGTATCAAGAATATCCTTGCTTCAGGTCCTGAGCTACAGGCAGTTAGATTTGGGTATGTCATTTTAGACAAAAATTTCAGGTCAGTTAACAACAAAGGCGAGCATTCCGGAGTCGCCTCTTCACTGTTGACGTTGAGACTGGTGTTTTGCGTATTTAATGTATTAATGTATTTAATTAAGCTGGCAGTTGAGGACTTGAGGACATCTGTTTCTCTTTTTTTACCCCGTTTTCTCCCCAATTTCGTGGTATCCAATTGTTTTAGTAGCTACTATCTTGTCTGGAGCTACAACAAACCGTGCGGGCTCGGGAGAGATGAAGGTTGAATGTCATGCGTCCTCTGATACACTTCTTAACTGCTTCTTAACACAGTGCGCACCCAACCCTGAAGCCAGCTGCACCAATGTGTCGGAGGAAACACCGTGCATCTGGTAACCTTGGTTAGCGCGCACTGCGCCCGGCCCGCCACAGGAGTCGCTGGTGCGCGATGAGACAAGGATATCCCTACCGGCCAACCCCTCCCTAACCCGGACGAAGCTAGGCCAATTGTGCGTCACCCCACAGACCTCCCGGTCATGGCCGGTTACGACACATCAATTTTATGTTATTTTAATGGACAAGAAATGGGCTTTTGTTTCATAAACAAGGACATTTCTAAGTGACCCCAAACTTTTGAACGGCAGTGTATATATATTTTTAGTTAGTCTAGCCTTTCCAAACTTGTAGTAGTTATGGCTGAATACCGACTGGGCACCCAGGGGCCCTGACCTCCAGGGGAAACCTATTGATTAGTTTAGTCATTCTCTCTCAGATATTGTATTATCATGGCATAGGTAATTACAAAATGGGTAGAATTGCAGGTACTTTGCTGAAAAACTGCAAAAATGTTCTCTCATTTTTTTGTATGTTTTCCAGATTCTATGTTTTTACACACCAATAGTGCCTTTGACAACAACAATATAATGTGCTTTTATCATACTAATCCCTGGTAATGAACTTAACACCCTTGAACCAATGTGGATGTGATACAATGTCTTCCTTTGAAAAATCACAAAGACCAGAGATAGCTATCTCAACAGCTCAAAAAACTATACATCAACAATCTGCTGGCCATTAAACCCCCAGTGAAAGGGATGTGGTGGTGTTTATTGTTATCTGTTTTCAAACGCCCCTTATCTGAGGAGCTTAGGACAGATTCTGAAAATCCATTAATTCCTTGATAAAAAGGTGTGTTGCCTTATATGAAATCAAAGGATTTGTTGGAGAATAAATACAACCTGTAATAGATTCACCTCAGCAGTGCACATTGTCAGAGAAGTCAGACTGAATGACTGCACTTCATAGATAAGGCCCAGTACTCATGCTGTGAATACTAAAAGAGAGATTGTCAGAAGCCTTGGCTATCCATACCTGTACATTTTGACTGATGTTTCATCTCTGAATATGCTCCCTTTGTGAATGGCTGTTATGCTGAAAAATGCTAAATGCCAGCTGCTCTGCAGCTGATCCTTGCTACTCCCAGCCTGCTTGTGTTTTGTGTGGTGAGGATGGGTGCTGTGACAACAAAAATGACAAAATTCAATTGTCTCTGTACAAAGGATCAATAAGTCGTAGATCTTCGTATTGGAACTGTATGATTCAGATTGATTGAAAACTAGGGATATAAACTCTGCTGTTTTGTATTTAAATGGTGAATCCCTCTAAATGTATAGAAAATAAATAGAACTGTGTGAATTTTGATGGTGAACTCAAACAAACGAGGACTGCAAGTGTTGTGAAGAAAGGAATTCAGGGGCAAATCCCCAATAGGTCCTTGGTCACACCAAAAGGTTCATCTATAAGTCCATGTTTCTAATACCAAGCAATCTCTTTCTCTAAAACCACAACAATAAGGATCTTAGAAGCTCTGTACCCCTAATTTAATACAGTGAAATCTGATTTATTTTTCCGAAAGCAAAGCAATGGGGCCAGATTAGCTGAATCTCCCATCCCCCCTAACACCCTCACCAAACTGCCCAGATTAGTTGGGAATTAAGTTTCAAACATTTTATATGTGTCTGGTCTATAGGCGGATTATGTTTTTTGCTTTTGCTTTTTCTTTGTTAAATTTCTCTTATAAAATGAGAACGAGTGGGTCTGTCGTTGAGCACAGTGGAGAAGGGAGAGGATTACTGTATGGCATATGCTTCGCCCAGATGCATTAACTGGATGCCTTGGCTGGCACTTTAAACACTAGTTTGAATTTCAAGTGAAATCTTTGGGCAGAAAGCTTGTCATGGAGGGGTCAAGTAGGATGGAGAGACAGAAGTTTCCATTCACAATTGACAGTATACTGAACAGATTTCCAAGTAACAGTGAGGAGAGTAGGCAGTCTGGTGCCACCCACAACCCTGTACCAAGTGAGGATGGAGCAAGATCAGAGAGTATTACTGCTGGGAGCCACATAGAACATCCACAGCACACCTGTTCATGCTGCTGCTACTGCTCCCACTGCGGAGAGGTGTTCCAGGCTGACTATCCTCCTGAAAGTAAGACTTAAACCTATGACAATTTTGACACTAGGATCACGCTTCATTTTACTCTCGCAATATATGTTTGTTTAATGATGATGTATAAAGCAGTTCAGTTGTTTTTCCCATTAGCCATGAAGGCCTATATGTTCATGCTTTGATCTGAAATCAATGTTCTTTAAATCAATGTGCCTAAAACACTTAAATGTACATTTGTAAGTTGTTGTTCGTATGTGTATGTTTGTTGTGAGAAAAAATATTATTCAAAAATAAAAACACTTACATGTAAAGTTATTTTAATTCAGCATGCCAATATGCATGGTCCAGAAGAATGTTTCCGGAGCCATGCAGGCCAGGAGGAAATACCCACAGCGAGGAGCAGTCCTTCAGTCAGGTCCAGAGGCGCACCCGGCGACACCGCACCATATTCACCGAGGATCAGCTGGACGCTCTGGAAGAGCTGTTCCTTCAGAACCAGTATCCAGATGTGAAGACGCGGGAAAAACTAGCACTGAGTACTCATTTACACGAAGAGCGAGTAGAGGTAGGCAGCTACGTGTTTCTTTTTGTCTGCTTTTAAATCCGTTTGTTTTATTACGTTTAAAACGTGTAGTCAATGTAGCTTAATTTGATTTGATTTCGATAGGTGTGGTTTAAAAACCGAAGAGCGAAGTGGAGGCGACAAAAAAGAACAGCATTTAGTGTGCGAAACCTGGAAAACTAGAAGATTATGCCGGATATGTCCATCGTGAAGACATTTTTGGATACTTTGCATCCAATGCAATAATGAGGCTAGATTAATTCTAAAAACGCCAGACATTTCTGGTGACGTCACGCGTGTACATTCTCCCAATGACGTTCCTTGATTAGCAAAACGTCAACTAAGAACTATTGATATAACTACGTGAATTAAATTAAGGTATTCATACGCTTCTATTTTCAGAGACTCTTTAGTTTATAACGGGATTGTTTACATTCAGCAAGGTTTTGTTTGGCTTGCTAGCTAACAGAGAAGTCAAGGCCACCAGAGACCATTTCGCTAACTTCTTCTAGCGACCGACAATGGAAGGATTTGGAAAGGCGCTGATGTCTGGAACCCTTGTCCCAGCTAATCCTGTCACAACAGTTGCTCTTCGACAGCCACCCGAGGAAACAAAGAAAACAAACCGAAAAGTTCTCGATGAAGAAAACTACATAGAGGTAACGTTAACGTTGTGGAACAGACAGCTAAGCTAGCTAGTTAGCCAGTGCTCATTTTAGCCTACCTGCAGCTGTCTAATAATACAGTAGGTTTACAGTGTTGCTGCAAATCTAAGTTAAGGTCAATACAGATAAATGTGATTTAACAAACATAGTGGTGATGTTATACATACAACCGCATTGTTTAGTTTGTGCTGTGTGTGTTGGGGATAGGCCGTGTTGATAGTTGCCAATGTCTTCCTAACTTGTCTGTTTTGTATGACTTTCAACAGAGTTTAGAGAAGATCATCCAGAGGGACTTTTTCCCAGATGTGACCAAGTTACATGCACAGAAGGACTACCTCGAAGCTGAGGAAAATGGGGATCTTGGGAAGATGAGGGAAATATCCATTAAGTATGGGTCATCTTTAGCCAAGTCCACACCACGCTCCACTGCCCCATGTGAGTAAGGTGATAAGTAAATTGTGTCAAGGAAACTCTTTTCCACATAATGTACTGGTTGTCTATGAATGCAGCAGTGGTGCCATAATAATATGCCACCCACTGGTTTGTTTAGATGTTACTCCAGCTTCCTTTGAGACACCAGAGGGTCGTCCTGGGTCTCCCTCTTCTGTACTGGGCAAAAACAAGAAAGGAACAGACGTGGGTAAGTTCCTGTTCACCAGGGTGACTGAAAATGGCACTACTCTGTCTAAAGTTAGCCACACCTTTCACAATTTAAAATTTTGATTTTGCAATGATTTGCGATCCACAACTAATTTCTGGGATCACAGGTAAATCCTAAAAGTCGTAGGTGCCGACCAAGACGTTGTAGGTCACATAATGTGAGCGATGGAAAGATGTGCGATTTGGATTCTTGCGCTTTCCTGATAATCATATTAGGTCCTGATTTATTTATGATTTATATATAAAAAAAATAAAAATAATTCTGACATACCAGACATTTTTGGTCGTATCTTGTGTAGTGAAGGGGTGCTCTGACCAGCTGTCAAGTGTCTATACTTGACAGGAGCTGATCATGGACTATAGGAGGAAGAGGGCAGAACACGCCCCCCCCCCTTCCCCATCCACATCAACGGTGCTGTAGTGGAGCGGGTCGAACTTCAAGTTCCTCTGTGTCCACATCACTAAGAATCTATCGTGGTCCACACACACCAACGCAGTTGTGAAGAGAGCACGACAACACCTTTTCCCCCTCAGGAGGCTGAAAAGATTTGGCATGGGCCCTCAGATCCTCAAAAAGTTATACAGCTACACCATTGAGAGCATCTTGACTGGCAGCATCACCGCTTGGTATGGCAACTGCAAGGCGCTACAGATGGTAGTGTGTACGGCCCAGTACATCAATGAGCTACCTGCCGTCCAGGACCTCTATACCAGGCGGTGTCAGAGGAAACCCCTAAAAATTGTCAGACTCCTGCCACCCAAGTCATAGACTGTTTTCTCTACTACCGCATGACAAGCGGTACCGATGCACCAAGGCTGGAACCAACAGGACCCTGGACAGCTTGTACTCCCAAGCCATCCCATAAGACTGCTAAATAGTTAGTCCGGGTAGCTATTTGGTTAACTATTTAACTATCTGCATTAACCCTTTTAGCACTAACTTTTGATTCCTCACATACGCTGCTGCTACTTCATTATCTGCCACTTATTCCTGGTTATATGTACATATCTACCTCATTTACCTCGTACTCCAGCACATCGACTTGGTACTGGTACCCCTTGTATATAGCCAAGTTATCATTACTCGCTGTGTATTTATTGTTACTATTGCGTGTTTTACTTTTCTATTGTTTCTCTATTTTCTTTCTCTCTGCATTGTTGGAAAGCGCCCGTAAGTAAGCAAACTCATGTCATATGAGCACACCAATTGCAGACTTTAGGATTACAAGATTATGCCGAGAGTTCGCATAATGTAACTGCTCCCCCAATTTAAAAATGTTTGTTGTCATATAATGTATGCTTAGCTTAAGGACACCCAACTTTACAATGGCTCTCAAGACTATTTAGAATATAGGTCTTCCAGCTGTTATGATCTAGTGGTAATTGGTCATTGATTTCTTATATAGTGCTATGTAAAGAACTCAATTTCAGCAGTAAGATGTATTCCCTGTGTTTGTTGATGTTGTGTGTTTGTAGTGAACAAGGAAGGAGATGAGGAAGAGAAAGAGCTGCCCTGTCTTGATCGCTTCTTGGCTAAGAACACAAGCGAGGATAATGCATCCTTTGAGCAGATCATGGTTCTGGCAGAAGACAAGGAAAAGTTGAGGCATGCGTGGCTGTATGAGGCAGAGGCTGAATTTAAACAGGTACACTTGCCATAATCTCTCATTTGATCACATGTGAATTGCACACTACTCAAATATAAATTGTTTTCAACTCATGAAATAACACCCTAGGAGCATTACATACTACAGTTACAGCATACAGCAATGCTCCTAGGGTGTTATTTCATGAGTTGAAAACAATTTATATTTTCTCCTTCAATTAACAGATATGTTATAACAGCATGTTTCTGATTTTTAGCGGCATGAAGAAAACCTTGCACTTCCTTCATCTGAGAAGCAGGCCCTTGAGTGTGTAAAGGCAGGACTGGAGACCTGGGAGTACAAAGCAAAGAATGCCCTTATGTACTATCCAGAGGGTGAGGATGAGCCAAACAATTATTTTCCTGCATGATAAACGTACCTGTTATCTTGCTTTTTATTACCTTTATTTAACCAGGCAAGTCAGTTAATTAAGAACAAATTCTTATTTTCAATGACGGTCTAGGAACAGTGGGTTAACTGCCTGTTCAGGGGCAGAACAACAGATTTGTACCATGTCAGCTCGGGGGTTTGAACTTGCAACCTTCCAGTTACTAGTCCAACGCTCTAACCACTAGGCTACCCTGCTGCTTGATTATAATGTGGTTTGAATAGGGTGCATAAAGCCACGAAGTCATACATACAAACACTATACTATAGACCAGGGTTCCTCAACTGGCGGCCCACGAGCCAAATTTGTCCCTGTGGGTGGTTTTATTTGGTCCCCCAAGTTTTCTGAGCAAAAAAAAACGATTGTGTTTTTTTGTTGTTGGACGTAATAAATTGAGAACAACATAATCATAATCAGTGATTTTAATTCATGAAATCTGTTCAAGTATTCCCTCACATAGAGACCTGATCGTATACAAATGTAAGCAAGGTTTGAGGGGTTTAGCTGTGTTTCATACCTGTTTCGGCTTATTGTGGTCAATTTACTGTCAACAAATTATTTGCAATTATGACCATCCAGTCAAGAAAAATGTATTTAAATTGAAATACAGAAATATCTCATTTACATACACTACCGTTCAAAAGTTTAGGGTCACTTAGTGATGTCATTGTTTTTGAAAGAAAAGCACTTTTTTTTTTGTCCCATTTAAAATAACATCAAATTTATCAGAAATACAGTGTAGACATTGTTAATGTTGTAAATTACTATTGTAGCTGGAAACGGCAGATTTTTAATGGAATATCTAAATAGGTGTACAGAGGCACATTATCAGCAACCATCACTCCTGTCTTCCAATGGCACGTTGTGTTAGCTAATCCAAGATTATAATTTTAAAAAGGCTAATTGATCATTTAGAAAACCCTTTTGCAATTATGTTAGCACAGCTGAAAACTGTTGTTCTGATTAAAAGAAGCAATAAAACTGGCCTTTTTTTAGACTAGTTGAGAATCTGGAACATCAACATTTGTGGGTTTGATTACAGGCTCAAAATGTCCACAAACCAAGTACTTTCTTATGAAACTCGTCAGTCTATTCTTGTTCTGAGAAATGAAGGCTATTCCATGTGAGAAATTGCCAAGAAACTGAAGATCTCGTACAACGCTGTGTACTACTCCCTTCACAGAACAGCGCAAACTGGCTCTGACCAGAATAGAAAGAGGAGTGGGAGGCCCCGGTGCACAACTGAGCAAGAGGACAAGTACATTAGTGTCTAGGTTGAGAAACAGACGCCTCACAAGTCCTCAACTGGCAGCTTCATTAAATAGTACAAAATATACAATGACGTACCATGAAACACAACAGTGCAAGCAAAAAAAGCTAGAAGTAAAATCTACTGGATTAGAGGTGCTAGTGTCTGAGTACAACCAAAAAGTATTGTCTCACTCTGTTGTTGCTTGACCAGTACAAATAAAAACATAGCTTCAAAGAGAGAACCATCAGGACAATTCAAGTTGTTTTAGCAATAAAGTACCACAGTAGGAGTCATAATACCTATAAAACCTAGCGATCAAACGGAAATGGTTCCAATAATTTTTTCACCATTCATTTTTCCCATAGGGGATTTTAGAAACACTTCAAATAAGGGCTGTGTTTTGTTTAGGCTAACCCTGGCATGACGTTTTGATAACCATGTAAATCTCTCTAAGACAAGGTGACTTATCAATATAGTCGCCTGTATTTACATCCCAAAAATGAAATGATAATTAGCTGCTACTGTGGCTATCATAAAGAACTACAAATGCCATGATGAGCTGGGTGAGACTGCCGAATCATGGCAAAGGTAATAATCTCTTGATTAACTATCTAATGTTAGTTAAAAATAGTAATGATTCAATTGGCTACATTTCTTTAAATTGATTATTCTGTTAAGAGGATCAGACCCTTTTTTTAAATTTTCGCCTAAAATGACATACCCAAATCTAACTGCCTGTAGCTCAGGCCCTGAAGCAAGGATATGCATTTTCTTGGTACCATTTGATAGGAAACACTTTGAAGTTTGTGGAAATGTGAAAGGAATGTAGGAGAATATAACACATTAGATCTGGTAAAAGATAATACAAAGAAGAAAACAAATGTAAAAAATAAAATAAATGTTTTGTACCATCTTTGAAATGCAAGAGAGGGTATAATGTATTATTCCAGCCCAGGTGCAATTTCGATTTCAGCCACTAGATAGCAGCAGTGTGCGCACCGTTTACGACTAATCCAATGAACCATTGCATTTCTGTTCAAAACGTATTAAGACTACCCAAATGTGCCTAATTTGTTTATTATTAACTATTCATGTTCAAAACTGTGCATTCTCTTCAAACAAGAACATGGTATTCTTTCACTGTAATAGCTACTGTAAATTGGACAGTGCAGTTAGAGTAACAAGAATTTAAGCTTTATGCCAATATCAGATACGTCTATGTCCTAGGAATGTTCTTGTTACTTACAACCTTATGCTAATCGCATTAGCCTACATTGGCTCAACCGTCCCACAGGGGACCCACCAATCCTGAAGAGGTTTTAACTGTCTTGTGCACTTTTTAAAAATTGACACAATACCTGTTAGCAAAGGTGTCAGCAAGAGATGACGTGCAGGGATTTGTAGTTTTGCATTATGTTTACTTTGATGCTAATTAGCATTTTCGAATCTGAGTAAATAAAGTCGAATATATGGGTAAAACGATTGGAAACATTTCCCTGCTTGACCACTAGGTTTTATGGGTATTATGACACATCCACTGTGGGGCTCTATGGCAAACATACTTCAAATGAATAGGCAACACTCACCAATAAGCCATCCATCCTCTTTCGCTCCCTCCTGTAGGCGTATAGGCCAACATTGCTGTTTTGCAGAATTAATGAGTCGTGCGTTCCACCTGGCCACAACATGTGAATGTGGTGGCTATGTTATGTTCAAGTATAGCTCTCCTGCACATTAAGAGTGAAAGCCTTTTCTGTTCACATAGCCTAGTTGAAGTCGTTTTGGGATGGTGCTTTTATGGCGATGTGGGTGCTGTCTATTGCGCTGTTGGTATTTGGGAACCCATTTATGGCATAGAAACCCCTCTTGACTTCAACCTGTTTTGCGATGGTGTATGGAAATTGTATGTTACAATTTGGCTGATTATTGCATCCATCGAGGGATGTGAGATGCAGATCGGCAAGCTCCCACTGAAAAGTGCCCGTTGTCAAAAAACAGAGTGTGAATAACACTTTAATGTGCAGCGCAATGGCATGTTTGCTTTTCTAAAGTAGGTCTTAAATCCTCATAAAGATCCTATAAGATTGGTTTTGGGAAACGATATCTGATGAGCAAAATCAGTACTTTCTGAAGAAAAAAATATTACCACTTGTCTCTAAAAATGCGCTCTCTGAAATGCAGTGTGTGCCAAATCTTCCAACAGAGCAAGATCAGCCATATCTCATTCAATTTCCCATTATCGCAGTCTTTTATAGTATTTCAACAATGGTTTCACTTTCACACATGCCTTTTAATTTAACAAATTACTGTACTTGAATTAGTATTTGGCGCATGTGACAAATACAATTTCTTGACTTTATATGGATTATCATAACAAATGCATGAGTTCACAATGGTAATACAATTAAATCGAAAAACATTTTAAATGATTACTTTCACAATTTCACACATTTTCAACTTATGTTTTCCCAATTGTACACTTAAATCAGTTCCCTTGTTCCACTACATGACACTGTGCGTACGCATGGTCATGGCAGTGCGTAAATGTATGCAAACTAAAAAAAAAACGTTCATATTGATAAATCTGACACTTTGTGTGGAAATGATCGCACGGTTTGCGCACAGACTTATACCTACACATGATTGATTAAATGAGGCCCCAGGATTATACGATATTTGCACATTCTTTTTAAAATTCTTCAAGCTTTGTGAAGTTGATCATTGCTAGACATTTCAAGTCTTGCCACAGATTTTCAAGCTGATTTAAGTCAAAACTCTAACTACTATTGTAGGCCACTCAGGAACATTCAGTGTCATCTTGGTAAGCAACTCGTGTATATTGTGCCTTCTGTTTTAGATTATTGTCCTGCTGGAAGGTGAATTTATCTCCCGGTGTCTTTCGGAAAGCAGACGGAACCAGGTTATCCTCTAGGATTTTGCCTGTGCTTAGCTCTATTCCTTTTATCAACAAAAAAACTCCCTAGTCCTTGCTGATGATAAACATATCCAGAACATGATGCAGCCACCACCATACTTGAAAATATGAAGAGGGGTACTCGGTGATGTTATGTTGGATTTGCCCTAAACAGAACGCTTTGTATTCAGGACATAAAGTTAATCTCTTTGCCGCATTTTTTGCAGTTTAATTCAGTGCCTTACAGCAAACAGGATGCATGTTTCGGAATGTTTTATTCTTTACAGGCTTCCTTTTTTAAAAACTTTGTCAATTAAGTTAGTATTGTGGAGTAACTACTGTGTTGTTGATTCATCCTCAGTTTTCTCCTATCACAGCCATTAAACTCGAACTGGCAGCTACGTTATGAAGGATGCCTGTATCCTTGTAGTGACTGGGTGTATTGATACACCATCCAAAGTGTAATTAATAACTTCACCTTGCTCAAAGGGATATTCATTGTCTGTTTATTTACATTTTACCCATCTACCAATGGGTGCCGTTCTTTGCGAGGCATTGGAAAACGTCCCTGGTCTTCGTATTTGAATCTGTGTTTGAAATTCACTGCTCGACTAAGGGACCTTACATATACCGTGCCTTGCGAAAGTATTCGGCCCCCTTGAACTTTGCGACCTTTTGCCACATTTCAGGCTTCAAACATAAAGATAGAAAACTGTATTTTTTTGTGAAGAATCAACAAGTGGGACACAATCATGAAGTGGAACGACATTTATTGGATATTTCAAACTTTTTTAACAAATCAAAAACTGACAAATTGGGCGTGCAAAATTATTCAGCCCCTTTACTTTCAGTGCAGCAAACTCTCTCCAGAAGTTCAGTGAGGATCTCTGAATGATCCAATGTTGACCTAAATGACTAATGATGATAAATACAATCCACCTGTGTGTAATCAAGTCTCCGTATAAATGCACCTGCACTGTGATAGTCTCAGAGGTCCGTTAAAAGAGCAGAGAGCATCATGAAGAACAAGGAACACACCAGGCAGGTCTGAGATACTGTTGTGAAGAAGTTTAAAGCCGGATTTGGATACAAAAAGATTTCCCAAGCTTTAAACATCCCAAGGAGCACTGTGCAAGCGATAATATTGAAATGGAAGGAGTGTCAGACCACTGCAAATCTACCAAGACCTGGCCGTCCCTCTAAACTTTCAGCTCATACAAGGAGAAGACTGATCAGAGATGCAGCCATGAGGCCCATGATCACTCTGGATGAACTGCAGAGATCTACAGCTGAGGTGGGAGACTCTGTCCATAGGACAACAATCAGTCGTATATTGCACAAATCTGGCCTTTATGGAAGAGTGGCAAGAAGAAAGCCATTTCTTAAAGATATCCATAAAAAGTGTCATTTAAAGTTTGCCACAAGCCACCTGGGAGACACACCAAACATGTGGAAGAAGGTGCTCTGGTCAGATGAAACCAAAATTGAACTTTTTGGCAACAATGCAAAACGTTATGTTTGGTGTAAAAGCAACACAGCTCATCACCCTGAACACACCATCCCCACTATCAAACATGGTGGTGGCAGCATCATGGTTTGGGCCTGATTTTCTTCAGCAGGGACAGGGAAGATGGTTAACATTGATGGGAAGATGGATGGAGCCAAATACAGGACCATTCTGGAAGAAAACCTGATGGAGTCTGCAAAAGACCTGAGACTGGGACGGAGATTTGTCTTCCAACAAGACAATGATCCAAAACATAAAGCAAAATCTACAATGGAATGGTTCAAAAATAAACATATCCAGGTGTTAGAATGGCCAAGTCAAAGTCCAGACCTGAATCCAATCGAGAATCTGTGGAAAGAACTGAAAACTGCTGTTCACAAATGCTCTCCATCCTTTCACTGACTCGAGCTGTTTTGCAAGGAGGAATGGGAAAAAATGTCAGTCTCTCGATGTGCAAAACTTAGAGACATACCCCTAGCGACTTACAGCTGTAATCGCAGCAAAAAAATGTCAGTCTCTCGATGTGCAAAACTGATAGAGACATACCCCAAGCGACTTACAGCTGTAATCGCAGCAAAAGGTGGCGCTACAAAGTATTAACTTAAGGGGGCTGAATAATTTTGCACGCCCAATTTTTCAGTTTTTGATTTGTTAAAAAAGTTTGAAATATCCAATAAATGTCGTTCCACTTCATGATTGTGTCCCACTTGTTGTTGATTCTTCACAAAAAAATACAGTTTTCTATCTTTATGTTTGAAGCCTGAAATGTGGCAAAAGGTCGCAAAGTTCAAGGGGGCCGAATACTTTCGCAAGGCACTGTAATTGTAATTGTATGGGGTACAGAGATGAGGTAGTCATTCAAAAATAATGTTCAACACTATTATTGCAAATTTTTACTCCTGAACTTATTTTTAGCTTGCCATAACAAATGGGTCGAATACTTGTTGACTCAAGACATTTAATCTTTTCATTTCAAATTAATTTGTAGAAATGTCTAAAAGCATAATTCCATGTTGACATTATGGGGTATTGTGTGTAAGGCCAGTGATGGCAAATCTCAATTGAATTATTTTTAAATTCGGGCTGCACAACAAAATGTGGAAAAAGTCAAGGGCTGTGAATACTTTCTGAAGGCACTGTACATGATGAATTATTTGACGTTGTATAAGTTGAGTTGAACACCTTCATGATCTTTTTTAATAAGGTGTCCAAGATGATGACACACTCTTCAAGAAACCCAGGGAGGTGATTCACAAGAACACTCGCTTTGTGGTAGACCCCTTCAGCAAAGCCCTTAACAAATGCCAGCTTCAACAGGCTGCAGCCCTCAATGCACAGGTAAAGTGCTTTCCTGACAAGTTATTGGTTTTAAGTAAATGGTTGTATCCTATTTTTAGTCAAGGGATTTTAAAGTAGAGGAAGGTCATGGTATCTAAAGATCAAATTAAATGGATTGATCCTGAATGATTTATCTGACTGAGTGTTTATCTCCAGTTCAAACAGGGTAAAGTAGGCCCAGATGGCAAAGAACTTAATGCCCAGGATTCCCCTAACGTGAATGGATATGGGTTTGAAGGAACTCCCTGCCCTTCCCCAGGTAAGTAGTTATATTCAAGATCACTTTCAATATTCTCAACAACTAAATAATCATCAGAAATACTTAGTTATTGGGTAAGAATAGATGTTTTTCCAACATTTGGTGCTGTTAGAGAGGCTTCCATAAAAGCTTCCCAACTGCATAAAAACTAAACTCCCCTAACCTGATATGGTCCTACCAGGTATGGCTGAGTCCCCCCTGATGACCTGGGGTGAGATAGAGAGCACCCCCTTTCGCCTGGATGGGTCTGACTCACCGTTTCAAGAGAGGAACATCGGCCCATCATTTAAGGTACAAGCCAATGACTGGCAGCCCCCCAAATGTTTTGTTCAGAGTAGTGTCTTAACCTGAGATAATCTGACACACAGATTCCAGAACCAGGAAGAAGAGAGAGGTTGGGTTTGAAAATGGCCAATGAGGCTGCCGCCAAAAACCGGGCAAAGAAGCAAGAAGCATTGCGAAAGGTCACAGAAAACCTGGCAAGGTAAAAACGGATTGAAGTTTTATTTAACTAAATTGCTTTGATCTTTGTATTTGCAAAACCTCATGTTTTTTCATAGCTCAATTCTATGACCTCTTGTTATACAAAATCCTTAGTCCTTTTAAAATGCTTTTATTATTTTAAACCTAATTTCTGTCTTTCAGTCTCACCCCAAAAGGCCTGAGCCCAGCATTGACCCCTGCCCTTCAGAGGCTTGTAAACCGCACCTCCAGCAAATACACAGACAAAGCTCTAAGGGCAAGCTACACACCATCACCCACACACAGAGGAGCAGGCTCCAAGACCCCCCTGGGTGGTCCAGCCACTCCCTCAGGCACTCCGACACCAAGCAAAGCTAGGACCCCCGCCTCCCAGGACCCAGCATCCATCACAGACGACTTACTACAGCTTCCCAAGAGGAGGAAAGCATCTGACTTCTTCTGACTGGAGTAAAGCAAAACTGAGAGAGAACGGTTATCTTGAGGAAGTGAACTCTTACATGTTTAAAGCAAGTTGTCATCAAGCAAATTACCGGCCATGTTTCTCTCTAACCCACCTCAGGCCCTCCCCCTGGATTTTATGGACTTGCCTTTTATGGCTGGAACAGTCTGTGCACAATGAAGGGCCGAGTCATAATACCAACTCTGAATTCAAGGATAATTGGAAAACTCAGGTTATTACTGTTTTTTTAGGGTGTTGGACAGAAATGCATAGTATGTACTGTGTTAGAAACCTTCCAAGACTGGATAACTTACAATATGTGGGATCCAAAGAGATGATATAATTGTACATAGCCTAGGCTGATGTTATTTTAATCTTGGTGAATGTTACGAGGCTTTGTTGATTTTTGTTGTTGTTTGTTAATATGTTCAAATGTAAGCCTCTATTGTATGTCTTTTTCTGCAATCTAATCTTTCAGTCCTCAACCTAAAAATTGCCTTGTTGTAAATCCCAAATGTTGACACTCACCTTTGTCATAGCAGACTCGACATCTAAAAATGTAACGAAGTCTCTATGGTTCATCTTGACAAATATGTATGTTCCATTGATTATGAACTATTCAACTGGAATAAATCCAGGACTTCAACATCAGGAATGTTGTTCCTTGCATCAGGGAATTATTTTTTCTTAGTGTGCTTAGATGTCCCAGCTGCATCTTTGCTCTCCACTGAAGGTTTTGGATCTGATTCGGCCTCCGCTTTCACCCCTTTCTTGTTCTCATTGCCATGAGGATTCTTACTACTTTCCCCCATCCTTTCCTTTTTGGAGCAAGCTGCTTCTGATGTGGAAGGCCCATCTTCCCGTCTCATACTACCATCATGTGATTTGGACTGCACCCATACATGCTCAAGGATATCGTCAATCTCTACCCTCTGGGCCACATTGTTGTTAAGCACATGATATATCAAGCCTTTGTACTCTGTTGGGACAGCTTTGCTGTGTGGGAAATCAATGCGATGCTCTTTCTGAATCTTCAGCATCTTCTTGATATTGGAGTCATCATAGGGAATAGAATGACCCCCATACTCCAAACATCATACACTTTGGGGTTGTATGGGACCCCCTGTCATACCTCTGGTGATGCATAGGCTGCAGAGCCACAGAACGTTTTGCTGAGAATCATTTGTCCATCCTCATCATATTTGATCCTCCTGGCAAAACCAAAGTCTGCCACTTTGAGATTAAAGTCTTGGTCCAATAGCAGGTTTTCACATTTCAAGTCTCTATAAACAACATCTAGGGCATGTGTGAATTTTATTGCAAGTGACAGCTGTTTGAACAGTTTTCTGGTGAAATCTTCGGGCAAGGCACCCCTGAATTTGATGAACTCCAGTAGGTCCCCTTGCACACCAAGCTCCATAATCATGTACACCTTGCCTTCTGAAGATCTCGAAGGTCTTGACGATGTTGCGGTGGTTTAGGGATGCAAGAATGTCCAGTTCCCGGGGCAAGAACTTCTCAAAACAATCCGGCGGCGCCCTTTTTCTGTTAATAATTTTGATTGCCACATTGGTCTTCAGACGCTCGGAATAAGTGGATTTTACTTTGGCGTACGACCCTCGCCTAAACTGATGCCTAATGTACAGCCCCGTTTCTTAAGCACCAGTGAGTCGTCCATGGCTAAATAGGACGACCCGAACTATTTTGGTGAATGTTATAATACACCATTATTGACATCCTATGTGTGATTAACATTCTATAATTTATCACTGACTTGGGAAATTACGAACTTTGTTTCTATTACATGTTTATTTGCGTAATAATGGAATGTTTAATTCCTCAAAAGCAGTCATTGATGTATGCCATTAGGCGCATGGCTCATTTCCCAGTCATTGCATGTTATCTGAAAGGATGTTATAACATTATTGAATTGTATATGATGCCTACATGTATACATTAAGAAAATAATTATAATCAATGTGTGAATTGATAAAAAAATTACTTTCATTACATTTCATGAAACGTTTCAATACCCATGCATAAGATGTTTAGAACATTATTTTAAAAAGCTGTTGTCCATTAAGTTCTGTTGAAATTCAAGTATAGCCTAATTTGCAATCACTAAAAACCAACCAATTATTCAAAAACGAATGCTGTTTCACTACGGATACAATTATGTTAGCTACTGTAACACATGTATACAATAACCTTAACTCCGCCCCAACTCGCAATCTGATCGGCTGTGTGGCGTGTTTTGGATTGTTGTGACTGGAGAATGGAGCCATCTTGTTTTATTTCTGTCCTGGAATACATTGGGCAGGCCGAACGAAAAACAGGGCTTTCGAATAATGATGTAGCTAGTTAGTGCGCTTGCTAACAATATTGCATATATTTGTATGTTTAGTGCTTCCACCACTCTAAATGTATTTGAATGACTAGGTACTGTCTTTGGCGTGTATTAGGGTCAAAGCAAACGCGTTGGTTCAGGTGTCAGTTTATTTTATTTCTGAGTAGAGGAGTTACTATGAATGGAGGATAAATGTTGCCAAAGGCTGACAGCAGCAGTTACGTTCTCCTCTCTCTTCTCTTCGTCCTCACATTAACAGACCCACCACGGGCAGGTAAGACCGATGAAATGCAATTGGGTGTAATTTGTCACAATGTCGGATCTTAGTATACCGGTGAGCTATGCTAGGCCTATTTGCACGGGAATTTAGTTAGTGTAGATGGCGTTTGTAATTTATCCCGGGTCTTAATTTATGCTGCTGGCTAGCCACTTACTGCGTAGCTAACAAACGTTAACGTAAATTATTTTTGCAAAAAAAGGTATTATATGGGGATATAGTTAAATATTGAGCTGTAAGTTAGCTACATTTTGCAGTTCCAGCGTCGGTGTGGCTCGTTGTAACTAGCCTGCTGAACGTTTTTAGTATTGTGCAGTTTTAGCTAGCTAACTAACATGACTAGCTACGTGAAATTGGGGTGCTCCACGTTATTTCTAGAACCCAGTACTACTAACGTTAGTTACTAGCTAGTTCACCAGTAATTTAGCCGATTAAACTCAACTCCAGGATGCGATGGAGTTGAGCGGCAACTAGTGTTGGCGGACTGGAGCTCCGACGTTACATACAATTACGTTTTTATCCAAAACTACTGGTTCAGCATCCGAAGAATAGCCCACAATTACACACGGCATTGATCGGTGTAATTGCGGGCCATTCCTTGGGTAGTTTATGTGATGTCGGAGCTCCAGTCCGCCTACCCCATTCATAGATGCGGTAAAGAGGTCAATGGAATTCAACACAAACAATGGAAATATCTCCTCTTGCCCCCCAGCAAAATGAGCCTACATTTAGGCAAATGTTTGTGTATTTCACACTGTTGATGTAAACATCGGAGTGTTGTGCTTGTATGGATGTCAACCCGAATACATGTTCATGTCATCGTTTTTGTCCACGCTTGTGTAATTTATGACCATTAGAGGGGGTTACTCGACAAGCCATTTGTTTTACTGTTACAAACTGTCATACTATTTGTGCAACTAAATAATCAACTGCATTGCAGTTGAAAACGACTTTGACTACCACCACTGATTTATTTTTTGTATACCACTAGTTTAATACGCCTATTGACGGTAGTATCTTCTGACCGGGAGTGTTTTGTTAAGAGCCCTGACTCTTGCTCTAAACATTAACACGCATTGCTTGCGGTACGGTTTTGTAAACATAAGGAACGTATCCTTTATATAAGCGAGAATTTAGGGAGGGGGGATTGAAATTATGTCGATGTGATATGAAAGTAGAGGGATTTATGTTTTTAGAACCGTACCACAATTGAGTCGATTCACGTTTCGATGGTTGTTTGGCTGTTTTTTGACGTTTGGAGCCAATTCGCCTTTAAACAGAACATGTTGTTAACAAGCTGCATTTCAGATAGAAAGCAGATGGGTTAGTTGACAACGTCATGATAACGTTGTGCGCGCTTCCATTGGGCACACGTCAGCGTGTTGTGATTCTGGATGGCCGATTGCTAGCAAAAATGATAAACTGACATTTGGGGGAATTGTAAGTGGCTAGTTTCATAATGTTATTGAAACCATGTCTTGAGGTGTTTTGACTGATTTCATGTCAATGCTAAAATTATCTAGCTGGTTAGCTATCAAATTGCATTAGTCACATGCGCCGAATACAACAGGTGTAGGTAGACCTTACAGTGAAATGCTTACTTACTTAACCAACAATGCAGTCAACAAAAAAATACAGATAAGAAGAGAAAAGTAACAAGTAATTAAATAGCAGCAGTGAAATAGCAATGTATTTGAGACAAGTGGTCATTGTGCAATTTTGTTTTGTTTTTCAATAAACATTGGAGACGAATGATATTTTACACGTTAACAATCTAAGCAAACCCTGTCTGTTTTGCCACAATTGCGCGCGTGTCGGTTTTGTTGCTAAACAACCAATCCATCTACATGCACGAAGTTTCACCAGAGCTAGGTAGCCAGCTAACGTTAGGTTGCTAAGTCGCAGGAGCAACAAAAGACTGGGCCAAATGTTGTTTTACGTTAGATATAGGTAGCTATCTAATGTTGTGGCGTTAGATTTAAAATCCGATTAACTAACTAACTGAAATACGAAGAAGCATTGTATTAGCTGCTACTCAATTTGCATTGACCTTTAGTTTGCATCAACCTTCCGGTTACTGGCCCAGTGCTCTAACCACTACCCTACTGCTCCGCCAAGCTGTGTTGTCTCCTTGAACCCATGCACTGATTTGGGGTATTATTGCCTTTTGCACACCTGTGAAATGTAGAGAGCTCTCATGATCCTCATGAAATGCCTAGTTTGTGTCGTTGAATAAAAGCAATGGCACAAATGGTGTAACTTTTTGAGTATTGTTGGCCCAGAGCGCATCTATGGTCATTGACTGGAGATTAGCCTCCTCTGTCAGTATAGCACGTGTTCAGATGGCAATGGGTCCGCCCTGTGTGGGGGTTAACCTCTAAAAGCCGGCGGGGGGGTTTCTTCTCAGCTAACATATGGAATTGTTTTAGAATGGTCATACCATGCATCATTTAGATATTTGATTTGGAATTTTAGAACCCCTTTAAGTATAAAATAAAAATATATATCAATATTTTTGGTTAAAATATTGAAATTGGCATTTACTACTATAGCCCATAGAAATGCATTGAATAACACATTCATGGATTTACTGTACAGTATTTATCTTCACTGTACTGTCAACTTGTGACCCCAATTGTGGTTTGTAACTACTGTGATTTCCCATTGCAGAAATGCTGCTACAGATTTTTAATCCCTTCAAAATACTTCATAAACAAAGGTGATGTCATTAAAGACACAAATTGATTGATCTGCCTTCACCTTAGGAGGGAGAGGATTTATAAAATATCTTAAAGATACAGTGCATTTGGAAAGTTTCCTTTTTCCTCATTTTGTTACGTTACAGCCTTTTTCTAAAATTGATCAAATAAATGTTTCCCTTCATTCTACACCCAATACCCCATAATGACAAAGCAAAAATAGGTTTGACATTTTTTGTGAAATTATAAAAATACACATACCTTATTTACATAAGTATTCAGACCTTCTGCTGAGACTCAAAATTGAGCTCAGGTCTATCCTGTTTCCATTGATCATCCTTGAGATGTTTCTACAACTTGATTGGAGTCCACCTGTGGTAAATTCAATTGATTGGACATGATTTGGAAAGGCAGACACCGGTCTATATAAGGTCCCACAATTGACAGTTCATGCCAGAGCAAAAACCAAGCCATGATGTCAAATGAATTGTCTGTAGAGCTCTGAGACAGGATTGTGTCAGGCACAGATCTGGGAAGGGTGCCAAAAAAATTCTGCAGGATTGAAGGTCTCCAAGAACACAGTGGCCTCCATCATTCTAAAATGGAAGAAGTTTGGAACCACCAAGACTCTTCCTAGAGGTGGCCGCCCGGCCCAACTGAACAATCATGGGAGAAGAGCCTTGGTCAGTGAGCTAACCAAGAACCCGATGGTCATTCTTGACAGAGCTCTATAGTTCCTCTGTGGAGATAGAAGAACAACCATCTCTCAGCACTCTACCAATCAGGCTTTTATGGTAGTGGCCAGACGGAAGCCACTCCTCAGTAAAAGGTACATGACAGCCCGCTTGGAGTTTGCCAAAAGGCACCTAAAGGACTCTCAGACCATGAGAAACAAGATTCTCTGGTCTGATGAAACCAAGATTTAACTGTTCGGTCTGAATGCCAAGTGTCATGTTTGGGTGAAGCATGGTGGTGGCAGCATCATGCTGTGGGGGGTGTTTTTCAGCGGCAGGGACTGGGTGACTAGTCAGGATCGAGGGAGAGATAAACGGAGCAAAGTGCAGAGAGATCCTTGATGAAAACCTGCTCCAGAGCGCTCAGGGCCTAAGACTTGGGTGACGGTTCACTTTTCAACAGGAGAACGACCCAAAGCACACAGCCAAGACAACACAGGAGTGGTCTCTGAATGTCCTTGAGTGGCCCAGCTCAATCAGCCATCTCTGGGGAGACCTGAAAATAGCTTTGCAGCGACGCTCCCCATCCAACCTGACAGAGTTTGAGAAGATCGGCAGAGAAGAATGTGAGAAACTCCCCAAATACAGGTGTGCTAAGCTTGTAGTGTCATACCCAAGAAGACTCGATGCTGTAATCGCTGCCAAAGTAATGAGTACTCATGTAAATGTCATATTTAATTTTTTTTAATATGCATTTGCAACTGTAAAAAACAAGTTATTTGTCATTGGGTTTTGTGTGTTGATTTGAGGATTTAACAACAACTATTTAATCCATTTTAGAATAAAGGCTGTGTAACAATAAAATGTGGAAAACGTCAAGGGGTCTGAATTTTCGATTGCACTGTATATGCCTTAATTAAAAAGTAGACTCATCTTTCATTTCTCATGGGACGTTTTACATGGAAATCCTCATACATTTCTAAAGTGAAAAATCTGCATCTCAGCGTAATTCTCTTTTTGTAGACTTGCCCTGTAGCGTAAAGTTGCACTGGTCATGCTTTTGGCCAATGTACTTTTTTGTTGCCATATGTGGAGATGAGCTAAGCTATACCTTTTTGTAAACAAAAAAAACAAAAATTAAATTTGATTGCGTTATTTAAAAATAATTCTCACCAAGTAGCCTAAAAATTACTTAGGTTACCTGTTGTTGCCTTGAAACATTTTCTTTTCAAAAACATAAATCATCACCTGTTTAAATTGCAAGTAGTGTAAGAAGCTATTCTTTACTTCCAAAACCTCAATGTTTTCATTCAGGAGCTGGGTGAGAGAAGGGTGGTAATTGGCTGACTTGCTTAGTTGTGAATAGCCTACATCCCAACCCAGGCTATATTCTATGCTTGCATTTAAACTGGATGCTTTTGCTAATTGACTTTTTAAAAGCAATCAGTGACATTATTGTAAAGGTGGGTGGTCCCAAATTGTCCTGGTCCCATTTGGGTCAACTCAAAAATCTTTTTAGTAGATGTCATCTCCATTAGCTGTACATCTTTCGCATTTAAAATGCCAATGACAGAATATCTCTCAGTACATTGCATAAATGTGTATCCCCCTTCACAAGCTTGATGTTGGGTGAGTCCCCTTTCCTATGCAAAGAAACACAACTGGAGATGTTATGCACTAGCATGCAATGTCAATGAGATATATTTGATGCAACATGTATTGTCATTGACTAAAAAAATATGTTTTTGTACCCTTATACTAGCTAGCTGGGGGAGTCTAGTCCCAGAGGCAGTCTGTTCTGCAAATTGGTTCTGCATGCCTTCTTGACTTGGATACAATGTGTTGTCATGCATTTGTGCATGCACACACTGGTTACTGTCACAGTTATCTTGCTAGTTAAATTAGCTAGCTCATCAACCAGTATGTACTTCGCGATTTCCGCACAATGGCACTAATTAAGCCTTGAATCTCAGTGACCTCCCTGTCACCATTAGTCATCTAGCTAGCCGTTAGCCATCTTAGTTGCATCGGTTTCCATTGGACTAGAGCTTGCTAGCTAGTTATCATGTATCAGCCTATGCTGACTAGCGTTGCGAGCATGCTAACGTTAGCAAGCTGGCTAATGTCAATACACTTAGTTGTGGGTCTGCAAAATCAAGGCCAATGGTACTGAACTCATGACATCATGTTTCGACATTGTAGTGGCTATTGATGTTTTGGCTCATCCTTTATAACTACTGCTGTACATGCCTTTAAAAAAAATATATATATATACTGTCCATACTGTCTATAAACACCATTTATATAGTGTACCAGTCAAAAGTTTGGACACCTACTCATTCCAGAGTTTTTCTTTTACTTTTACTATTTTCTACATTGTAGAATAATAGTGAAGACATCAAAACTGTGAAATAACACACAGAATCATGTGCAGTCGTGGCCAAAAGTTTTGAGAATGACATATTATTTTTCAAAGTCTGCTGCCTCAGTGTCTTAGATATTTTTGTCAGATGTTACTATGGAATACTGAAGTATAATTACAAGCATTTCATAAGTGTCAAAGGCTTTTATCGACAATTACATGAAGTTGATGCAAAGAGTCAATATTTGCAGTTTTGACCCTTCTTTTTCAAGACCTCTGCAATCCGCCCTGGCATGCTGTCAATTAACTTCTGGGCCGCATTCTGACTCATGGCAGCCCATTCTTGCATAATCAATGCTTGGTGTTTGCAGAATTTGTGTTTTTTTGTTTGTTCACCCGCCTCTTGAGGATTGACCACAAGTTCTCAATGGGATTAAGCTCTGGGGAGTTTCCTGGCCATGGACCCAAAATATCCATGTTTTCTTCCCCGAGCCACTTAGTTATCACTTTTGCCTTATGGCAAGGTGCTCCATCATGCTGGAAAAGGCATTGTTCGTCACCAAACTGTTCCTGGATGGTTGGGAGAAGTTGCTCTCGGAGGATGTGTTGGTACCATTCTTTATTCATGGCTGTGTTCTTAGGCAAAATTGGCTGAGTGAGCCCACTTCCTTGGCTGAGAAGCAAGTCCCCAGTCCAACATGAATGGTCTCAGAATGCTTTACTGTTGGCATGACACAGGACTGATGGTAGCACTCACCTTGTCTTCTCCGGACAAGCTCTCCTTGAAGTTTTTCCGATAAATGGGAGGTGCCCCAAACAATCGGAAAGGGGAAGAGCAAAATGACTTTACATGTTATACATGTTATACATGTTAAAATATATGTTATATTCTTCAAAGTAGCCATCCTTTGCCTTGATGACAGCTTTGTACACTTGGCATTCACTCAACCAGCTTCATGAGGTAGTCCACCTGGAATGCATCTTAATTTAAAGGTGTGCCTTGTTAATTTGTGGAATTTCTTTCCTCAATGCATTTGATCCAATCAGTTGTGTTGTGACAAGGTAGTGGTGGTATACAGAAGATTGCCCTATTTGGTAAATCATGGCAAGAACAGCTCAAATAAGCAAAGAGAAATGACAGTCCATTAGTTTGACTGACCTTCATGTCTTAATCTGGAAAAATTCAAGGACGTTGAACGTTTCTTCAAGTGCAGTCGCAAAAACTATCAAGCGCTATGATGAAACTGGCTCTCATGAGGATCGTCACAGGAAAGGAAGACCCAGAGTTACCTCTGCTGCAGAAGATGAGTTCATTAGTTACTAGCCTCAGACAATGCAGCCCAAATAAATGCTTCACGGAGTTCAAGTAACAGACACAGCTCAACATCAACTGTTCAGAGGAGACTGTGAACCAGGCCTTCGTGGTCAAATTGCTGCAAAGAAACCACTACTAAAGGACACCAATAAGAAGAAGAGACTTGTATGGGCCAAGAAACACAAGCAATCGACATTAGACCATTTGAAATCTGTCCTTTGGACTGATGAGTCCCAATTTGAGATTTTTGGTTCCAGCCACTGTGTCTTTTGTGAGACGCAGAGTAGGTGAACAGATGATCTCTGCATGTGTAGTTCCCACCGTGAAGCCTGGAGGAGGCGTTGTGGGGGTGCTTTGCTTGTGACACTGTCTGTGATTTATTTAGAATTCGAAGGCACACTTAACCAGCATGGCTACCACAGCATTCTGCAGCGATACACCATCCCATATAGTTTGGGCTTAGTCCCACTGTCATTTTGTTTTTCAACAGGACAATGACTCAACACACCTCTTGGTTGTGTAAGGGCTATTTGACCAAGAAGGAGAGTGATTGAGTTGTGCATCAGATGATCTGGTCTCCACAATCACCCGACCTCAAGAGGTTTGGAATGAGTTGGACTGCAGAGTGAAGGAAAAGCAGCCAACAAGTGTTAACAATATGTGGGAACTCCTTCAAGACCTGTTGAATAGCATTCCAGGTTAAGCTGGTTGAGAGCATGCCAAGAGTGCAAAGCTGTCAAGGCAAAGGGTGGTTACTTTGAATAATCTCAAATATAAAAAACATTTTGATATAACACTTTTTATTTTGGTTAGTACATGATTCCATGTGTGGTTTTGATGTTTAACCCATTATTCTACAATCTATGCCCTCACGAACCATCAAAAAAGCAAAGCGTCAATATAGGATTAGAATTGAATCCTACTGCACCGGCTTTGACGCATATCAGATGTGGCAGGGCTTGAAAACTATTACGGACTACAAAGGGAAACCCAGACGCGAGCTGCCCTGCCCAGTGATGTGAGCCTACCAGACAAGCTAAATGCCTTTTTATGCTCGCCACGAGGCAAGCAACACTGAAGCAAGCATGAAAGCACCAGCAGTTCTGGATGACTGGCTACCGAGAGTGTTATCACACAATGTGAACAAAACATTTTAAACAGGTCAACATGCACAAAGCCGCTGGGCCAGATGGATTACCAGTATGTGTACTCAAAGCATGCGTGGACCAACTGTCAAGTGTCTTCACTGACATTTTCAACCTCTCCCTGACCGAGTCTGTAATACATACATGTTTCAAGCAGACCACCATAGTGCCCAAGGAAGCGAAGGTAACCTGCCTAAATGATTACCGCCCCTTGGCACTCACGTCGGTAGCCATGTAGTGCTTTGAAAGGCTGGTCATGGCTCTCATCAACAGCTTCCTCCCCTAGATCCACTCCAATTCGCATACAGCCTCCACAGATGACACAATCTCAATTGCACTGAACATTGCCCTTTCTCACCTGCACAAAAGGAACACCTACATGAGAATGCTGTTCATTGACTACAGCTCAGCTCAGCGTTCCATCATTCAAACAGTTTTAGAAACTTCTGAGTGTTTTCTATCCAATAATACTAATAATATGCATATATTAGCATCTGGGACAGAGTAGGAGGCAGTTCACTCTGGGCACGCTATTCATCCAAAAGTGAAATGCTGCCCCCTATCCCAAAAAGGTTAAGGGCTTGTAAGTAAGCATTTCACGGTAAAGTCTACACTTGTTGTATTTGGCGCATGTGACACAAAGAAAAACCCTTGAAATTAGTAGACGTGTCCAAACTTTTGAATGGTACTGTATGTGTACACCCCTTCAAATGAGTGGATTCAGCTATTTCAGCTACGTCTGTTGCTGATGGGAGTATAAAATCAAGAAACACAGCCATGCAATTTCCATAGACAAACATTGGCTGTAGAATAGTCCGTACTGAAGAGCTCAGTGACTTTCAAAGTGGCATCGTCATAGGATGCTACCTTTCCAACAAGTCAGTTTGCCAAATGTCTGCTCTGCTAGAGCTGCCCCGGTCAACTGTGAATGCTGTTATTGTGAAGTGGAAATACCTATGAGCAACAACGGCTCAGCCGCGAAGTGGGTAGGCCGCACAAGCTCTCAGAATGGGGCCGGCGAGTTTTGAAGCGCGTAAAAAAAAAAAACGTCTGTCCTCTGTTGCAAATCTCACTGCCGAGTTCCAATCTGCCTCTGCTAGCAACGTCAGCACAAGAACTGTTCATCGGGAAAGTCATGAAATGGCCAAGCAACCGCACAAAAGCCTAAGATCAGCATGTGCAATGCCAAGTGGTGTAAAGCTCGCCGCCATTGGACTCTAGAGCAGTGGAAACGCGTTCTCTGGAGTGATGAATCACACTTTCCCGTCTGGCTGAATCTGGGTTTGGCGGATGCCAGGAGAACGTTACCTGCCCGAATGCGTACTGCCAACTGTGACGTTTGGTGGAGGATGAATAATGTTTTTTTTTTCATGGTTTGGGCTAGGCACCTTAGTTCCAGTGAAGGGAATTCTTAATGCAACATCATACAATGACATGCTAGACGATTCTGTGATTCCAACTTTAACAGTTTGAAGGACCTTTCCTGTTTCAGTATGACAATGCCCCTGTGCACAAAGCGAGGTCTATACAGAAATGGTTTGTCGATCGACGTGGAAGAACTTGACTGGCCTGCACAGAGTCCTGACCTCAACCCCATCGAACACCTATGGGATGAATTAGAAAACCAACTGTGAGCCAGACCTAATCGCCCAACATCAGTACCTGACCTTACTAATGCTCTTGTGGCTGAATGGAAGCAAGTCCCCGCGCAATATCCAACTTCTATTGGAAATCCTTCCCAGAAGAGTGGAGGCTGTTTATAGCAGCAAAGGGGGGACCAACTCCATATTAATGCCCATGATTTTGGAATGAGATGTTCGATGAGGTGTCCATACTTTTGTACATGTAGTGTATATGGACTCTGACATTGCTCGTTCTGTTTCTTTCTTTTGGATTTGTGTGTATTGTTTTGTATTACTGTAATGTTGGAGCTAGAAACATACGCATTCCACCACACCTGTGATAACATCTGCAAAATATGTGTACTCGCCCAATACATTTTGATTTGTGGTCCTTTGTAGCTCAGTTGGTAGAGCATGGAGCTTTTAACGCCAATACCACCAATATGTAAAATGTATGCACCCATGACTGTAAGTCGCTTTGCTAAATAGCTTAATATATTATGTGGTGGAACATTCCCAACTAGGAATGTGTTGAGATTTAAGGGGTTAGTTCATCAGAAATTGCTTTTTGTTTTGTTTCAGGTCCAAGGCTAGCTCTGGCAAGATTATTGTCAGGTAAGCAGCGTCTCCTCTGTTAGTGCAGTGTATCTGTAGGTCTGCCAGTCTCCAGCAATTTTGGGTTACTTTGTTCTATTCTCAGCTTGTGCCTATTTAATATTCCCATTCACAGCAGTGCTTTGTTTTTCCATTAACTTAGGTATTTTCTCTAACCAGTTTTTATGCAACATTTCGTTCAACAATACTGAACTACTTTCGAAGAATCCTGTTAGTCCAGTGTCTAGACTATCTGTTCAGTGCCATAGAGGGAAGAGTTTTTGTATTTTTTTCCCCTGCGTTCTTAGACAGCTGGGCCTAATACTCCCTCCTCACGGGAAAAGCCCTGACAGGCATCCCCTATGCTGTCTCATGTTAATCACACATGCCACAGAGACGCTGACCCACTTAATACTGCCCCTGTGTTACTAATGGGTATAGGGGTAGACACTGTAAAATAAGGTTAGGCCTTGTTTTATTCTGATATATGGCCCCTTTAGGCTAACTGATTTTGTTCTGGCCCCTTTAGGCTAACTGATTTATTTTATGGCCTTTTTTTAGATACTATGTTAGGCCCTAATGTATGTCCCTCATTTCGATTGTTTCTCATGTTTTTGTGAGTCCGTTTAAGTTGTTTCTATGCGCAGGTCTCAAACACTCAATGATAACCCCTGTTTGTTTCAGTGATAATGATATGAGTTGTTTTAATGTAGCTAATCTGTTTTATTTTAAGCACCAGACCTGAATTGAACTAAGTCAAAATACCTGAGGTATTGCTGCATTCCCTTCCAGTTTTCCCCTTGATGCTTTATTTTATTCATTTGTTTCCTGGGAAGTTTTTATTCTAGAAAGCATCAGGTGCATTGTTAATGTAATGTGCATGATAAATGGTGAAAACCTTTTTTCTTATTTGTCTGTCAGTGACATGTCTCTGTAATAATACTAAAAGCAGTAAATGCTAAATCTTTCATTGACTTGTCTTTCAGTTCTTTACAATTGGTAAGCAGGTATGGGAGAGAATAAAAACTGGCAGTGACCATGTCATAACTACAGGGGGCACTGTGTTGTCTATCTTTAATCTGTGCTGTATTTCAGAACTGCGCTGCAGCCCTGGACAGTTTGCCTGCCGCAGTGGGAAGATGCAATGCATCCCCATGTCCTGGCAGTGTGACGGCTGGGCGGCTTGTGAGGACAAGAGCGATGAGTTGGACTGCCCCCGTGAGTGAAACATTTTACCCAGACTCCAAGCTGAACTCTGGTCCCCTTTCCAAACAATTAGGGCTGGGAATTGCCAGGGACCTCATGATACCATCATGATACTTGGGTGCCAATACGATAAGTATTGCGATTCTCAGGGTTCTATATTTATTGCAATTCGATACTGCAATTTGATGTTGCAGAAATTATTACTTACTATACAGTGCCTTCAGAAAATATTCACACCCCTTGACTTTTTCCACATTCTGTTGAGTTACAGATTGCCACAAAATCGAATAAATGTTAAATTCTATGGCCTACATACAATACCCCATAATGTCAGTGGAATTCTTTTTTTTATTAATTAAAAAGGAAGTTAATAAATATTCAAACCCTTTGTTATGGCAAGCCTAAATAAGTTCAGGAGAAAAAATTTGTCTGAACATGTCACGTAATAAGTTGTATGGACTAAATTATTATTATTTAAAACAAATACAAATTGGAGTAAAAGTATCTGCCAAAATAGTATTGCGATATGTAACTATCGATTGATTTAGAAAACAACCTTCTAAACGTCAGGGGAAACGCCAAACTCATTCTGAGTAAATGTTTTCTCAACGCCTTTTATTGTGAGCTTTGTTTGTTTGTTCTCTCTTGCGGAGATGGTTTGATATTGCAGTAGTAAGCGGTTGAAGGAAATCTTATTGTTTCCATTACTTAATTCCTGAATTGGCGCTGGTCCCTTGATCTCTGGCTGCATAATAGGAATTATGGAAAGGATTGGGTTCACACACAGCATGTGACCTTCTATAACATGGCCATTTTCTTTCATCTTGACTGTGTGCATATTACATTATTTGATAAATGGTGGCAAAAGCAGTTAGAAATGGTTTTATGTGTATTTATTGTCATGGGAAAGAACTAGATGTTTTTGCCATTGATGACCTGTGAATGGTCTAAATAAACAGTTTTCTTCCCCTTAATGAAAAGTCCCTTGTCAACAAACAAAGCTGTCTTCAGGTTTTTATGAACTGCAGCCAGTCACCACAGTACATTCCTTCTATTTAAATACTGCCTCTTACTTCTCTCCCGTCCTCCCTTTCAGCCATGAAAGAGGAGACGTTTCACTTTGCCAATGGGTTTGGTAATGGGTTTGACCAAGTGGAAGATGTCATCGGTGTGGCCCAGCCTGTGCGCTTTAACAGTAAGACCCACGTTTAACTCTCCCTCCATGAACCCTTCACTCACTTTTCATCCCAAAAAATATTAGAATTTGTTGTTGCTAAAATAACCTATGGAAAGCTTTGTTACTGGACATATTGTAGGAGCTCTAAAGTACCTTTCCCTTCCACAGAGAAGTGCCCTAGTGGGTGGCATCACTACGAGAAGACAGCCAGTTGTTACAAAGTGTACCTAAGGAATGAGAACTACTGGCAGGCTGTGGACACGTGTCAGAAAGTCAATGGCTCGTTGGCGACCTTCGTCACCAACGAGGAACTGCAGTTCATCCTCAAGATTGAGGTGGATTTCGATGAGGAAGTGTGTGAGCGCAGAGACCAGTGCAAGTGAGTGTTTGCTAAGGATGTGTTGCATGAAGTAATAATGTTGAAATGAATGCCTGAAGGCTGAAGCAGATTTAGTTACTGTACAGACTCATTTCTTATTATTTAATCCACTTTCCACTTTGTTTCAGGTTCTGGGTGGGTTACCAGTATGTCATCACCAATCAGAACCATTCACTGGAGGGCCATTGGGAAGTGTCATATAAAGGTGGGTGCGGACTTTGTTCATTTTAATTAAAGTATATTGTGCTTGAATCTCACTGAAAACGAGCTAAAGGGAGCAAATGCAACTCATTGTCATGCTCAAACAGCCATGATCAGTCAAAGCATTAAACCTGTATTTGGCTTACGATTCATCTGGTTCCTTTCTTTCACGGTTCCCTTACAGGGTCGATGCAGGTGTTCCTGCCGCCAGAGGGCCTGACTAACTTTGGAGAGGCATCTTCGACCCAGGACAACATCTTCTGTGCCCAGCTGCAGCGCTTTCAGATCAAGAGTATGAACGAACGCGGCCTTCACAGCTGGCATGCCGAGAACTGCTACAAGAAGTTCCCCTTCCTGTGCAAGAGGAGTATGTCTGCTCTCATCAAAACCAAATGACCTATGCAGCTTAACAGGAGGTCAAAGTAGCTTGATTGTAATAAGTGTAGATGCTCAGCTGAAACCTGGTTGTTTGAGTCATAAGATTCATGTAATTCTGTATCTAAAGCCTTGGGTGCTGTAATGCTTACCCAAGTCAGGGAAGTCCAGCATCCTTTGTTGTGTTAGTGTAGGTGTAGTTATTGGTTGGTTTTGGTCTTAAACCTTTGATTGTCTTTATCAGGGCAGACATGTGTGGACATAAAGGACCAGGTGGTGACCGAGGGGTACTACTTCACCCCTAAGGGGGAAGACCCGTGCCTGAGTTGCACATGTCACAACGGCGAGCCAGAGATGTGTGTGGCTGCGCTGTGCAATCGGCCAGAGGGCTGCAAGAACTTCGGCAAGGACCCCAAGGAGTGCTGCAAGTTCACCTGCCTGGACCGAGGTACTATCCAACTACTCACACAATTCCCTGAACAAAAACTAGAAACTATGGGTGTTGTGAATGTTTCACAAGGGGGAGCTCGAAATTTTGATCTCTTGTCCTGTCACGTTGTTCAACAATATTTGGCACTGTAAATTCAGGAGAGAGAATTCAGAAACACTTCAAATGTATAAAAATGTGGACCCTGTCTGTCTTTTAGAAGGCAGCAGCCTGTTTGACTCTATGGCCAGTGGGATGCGTCTGATTGTCAGCTGTATCTCCTCCTTCCTCATCCTCTCTCTGCTGCTCTTCATGGTGCACAGGCTCCGGCAGCGCAGACGCCAGCGCATCCAAACACTCCTTGGAGGTAACCATACGCATCATATAATCACACTCATACAAACAACGGGTGGCACCAAGTTTGCATTTTTTTTTTAACCTTTATTTAACCAGGCAAGTCAGTTAAGAACAAATTCTTATTTACAATGACTGCCTACACCAGCCAAACTTGGACGATGCTGCGCCAATTGTGCTCTGCCCTATGGGACTCCCAATCCCTTCTGGAAAAGCCCTGTTTGGCCTTTAAACAAACACAGGGAACGGAACGCCTCTCCTAATCACTCTGTACTTGCCTCTAGCCTGTCTCTGGTACGTCAGTGTATTCAAATGTGTATGCATTTTAGTAGTAAAACCTAATCAACATCATTGAATGATGATTGGTTGGTTTTAATTGGTCTCACTCAGACTTTCTCTTTTCTCTCTCTCTCTCCTCAGTTCACCATTTCAACCTTGGGCGGAGAGTCCCAGGCTTTGACTACGGCCCGGACGCTTTTGGCACTGGCCTCACTCCCCTGCACCTCTCTGATGATGGAGAGAGAGGTGCATTTCATTTCCAGGAACCTCCCCCTCCCTACGCTGCCTATAAATACCCTGACATCCAGCACCCAGATGACCCCCCTCCTCCCTACGAAGCCTCCATCAACCCCGACAGCGTCCTCTATGTGGACCTCGGTAGGACCACCCTGTGCTGTTAATGTGTTTTCCTCACTTTCTGTGAAAGCAGTTGATTTTTTTTTCTTCTAGATTCACATACTAGGTTGAGTATCTAACTGTTTCTGAACCCTGTCATCACTGTTCTCGTTGTTCTCAACAGCACGCCATGGTGTTCAGATGATCCCTAGTCAGATGAGGGACGTGGTAGATGCCATGACAGACGCCCCAGCGCCACCTCTCCCTGTGCCAATGTCCTCCCAGGAGCGGGAGGACTCCATGGACAGCAGCACCCTCCTGGTGGGGCCTGACACCCCCACAGACAGCCACACCCCTGACTCCATGCCTGTAGACTGCAGCAACCGCTCCTCCCTCAGCACCGTGGTATAGGACTAAGGGGGGCGGGGAGCTGCTCCCGCCTGGACCCATACTTTGAGAGAGGAGGGCAGTGGCAGACTGGTCTATCACATGGGTTCTGTTAGTTAGAAGAGACTGGGATGGGATGGAAAAAGACAGTGTAGAGACGGTATCAGGGTAGACTGAAGGACCAGTCCACTTCTTGAGGTGTGAGGAAAATCGGACTGGTGTGTTTCTTGATCAGGTGAACTGAAACCAAGTGGGTGTTTGTCAGAAACGTAACCTCTACAGTTGAACTTAAATGCAGTGGATCAGACCGCTTTCGTATAGGTGAATACAGATGGATGAGTAAGGCAATCAAATGGATCTGGAAGACTGACTCTGTACAGACAAGACACACTACACCAGGCTGAGCTACTGCTTTTAGTTTTCATTGGACAAAGCTTTTGAATTATTTGGTTTGTTTGAGCTTCATGCTCAAGATTTCCCCCAATATAAACACTCCCTCAGGCATTACACCAGGTAATAATGAAGGGGGAGGTAGATGGTTCCACTTCAGCTTAAGTCCTTTGCCCTTCTTAATTTGCATCCTACTGCTTATGTCCTGGAGGCTGAGGCAGAACTTGGATTGTCAGTTATTGACAATGACTCGCATGACTCTGCTCTCTCTCCAAAGTCTCCTCCATGAATTAAATACATTGTTTTCCTATCCCAAGCATTGCCTCTGAACTTGGATTTTTGCCCTCTCCAATCAATCTGATATGCTAAGACGTCTTTGAGATTGATAGCACAATGGTAAATAGAACAATGAGAGGTTCTTCTACAAGAGGTTTTTCAACCTTGCAGAAATATTTAGGTATGGTTATTGTTAGCTCCAGCTAACACACTGCTATGTATTGACGAGGTAAATGCTACAACTTTTACAAGAATCTTGCAACAATATTGTATTTTGTTCATGAGTTTTTGTTGAAGTAGTTGTCCATTGGTTGAGTATTGTCCTTTTCTTGGGTAAGAAATAGGCTGGGAATTGTTGGGACCTGAACATAGATGATGGGTCCCTCATGTTAGTCAATGAGTTCACCACATGAAAGAGAATGTCACTGGTGAGTGAGAATTAAGGTTAGAGCTTCATGTGTAGCTTGTAGCAATGGTTACTTGCTGTTTTGTACCCAATGAAATGTGTAAAAGTAAACTTATTTAGATAGTGTTCTTTTCATTAAATCATATTAACGATTAATACTAAATTCATTGGTAAAACAATCTGTTACTTGACTGCGTATGTGTGAGTGTATGTATGCACACGTATATAAAAACCAAACTTTGTTTTTCAACATTTTGCACATCACCTGTTTGCCAAGTAGCTCTGTGCATTTGCTTTCAATGTCATGAAGTATTTTAAAACTGAATATATTTTGCAAGCAACTGATAACGTGGGGAAGTGTAACAATCATCAATTGTGTCATTTTTGGAAGCTGCCACTGGATTCACTGTAATATATTTTCTTGTCAATGTACAATGTCAGCTCAGTGTATTTTAGTTTGACTATAACTTGGCAAAGGTGATATGACATTGGAGGTTTACCTGGTTAGGTTCTAACAGTAGCATATATGGCATTGGGTGGCCAACCCCCTTTCTCATGTTTTATGATAAAGATGGACAAGGAAAGTCTAATGTAGTAAAGAAAAAAACCCATAGGAAAGCCACATAATTTGACCCCAATGTGACTCAAGGTGTAAAGACCTGTGAGAGCCCTGTTCAGTTCTTCTGTTGTGCTTGTTCACCTGTAGAGTTGAAAGGCCAAAGGAGTTAGAAGGCTACGATGGCAGGCCTATGAAAGCACAAACACCCCTATCAGGGTTTTGGAACTACTTTGGTCTTTGCCCTTACCAGCCAGGATCTACAAAGCATGGTAATCTATTTGGCTGTAGTCGATCACCAGCAGCACTGAAATTGGGGGGAAGATCCACCTTGAGAATCACAGCTGTGTGTGTGTGTGTGTGTGTGTGTGTGTGTACACTGTGTTTATGTACAGCTGTATGTAGCATTGCATCGTCATTTTTTTTATGTTCTTCGGTAGGTCTTAAGTTGTTTTTTGTATTTTCTTTCAACATAGACAATCCTTTTGTGGATTATACAAGGAAATTATGTTATGATTTGTAAAAAAAAATGTTTATTGTAAACTTGGTGTTCATGTATGGGGGATGGTGTTTGGGAATCAGATCTCTCCATCTTTGGACTCCCGAGTGACGCAGTGGTCTAAGGCACTGCATCTCAATGCTTGAGGCGTCACTACAGACACCCTGGTTCGATTCAAGGCTGTATCACAACCGGCCGTGATTGGGAGTCCCATAGGGCGGCGCACAGTTGGCCCAACGTTGTCCGGGTTTGGCCGGTGTAGGCCGTCAGTAAAGAATACATTCTTATTTACAATGACTTGCCTAGTTACATTTAATAAATAATCATCTTTGGTGTGAGTGTGTTTTCAGCTTGTAGGACCTACAGTACATGTTTTAGTAGAGGCATGATGAGAGAACAGAATTCTAATTTTCATCTTGGCCCAGGTTCAGCTTACAGATGCTTGCCTACAGGTTGATGTAGATGCATGCATTGGAACCCCTGCTGCATTTACACAAGTTGATTTGCTATCGATAGTCACAATGGTGGTGTGAAAAAAATAACTTTCAATGTGTTATAAAATGCAATAGCTGATATTTTATTTCATAGCTTTTAAATTGTAATTGTTTGCTTCTTTTGCAGGGGTCTCTGTTTTTCTGAGGTTGAGGTACATCTAATTAAATGCCAAATAAACTGTACAATGAAGGATAGCTGCCTGTTGTGTGTTAGGCCTGTAGTGGTAGCAGAACACTTGAGACCATAGGATAAATAGGCCTACCTATACAAGCCTATAGGTCTTGGCATATGTCAAGGAAATCCCTCAGCCATTGTGACCAAATATGAGGGGATTAAGATGAGATGTGAAAATCCCTAAACACTGAGATGTGTGTTGCTGATGAAGAAGGGGAGCCCTGGAAGCTGTTAAGGAATTGAAATCTACATCTTGGCAGTGATGCTGAAACAAAAGACGTAAGATTTATTAGTCAGACCATATCAAGCATCAGTAGCCTATTACATCATACATCTGCATCTGAGTGGGACAGCAGGTGGATTTTAGGCCTATACACATACCGTATACCTGTCTCTTCCTTCGACAGGTGCCCTTTTAGAGGCAGACCACTTTGCAAGGATATATATAGTACACAAATACATTGGAAAAATGAACAGTGCTAACGTTTCACTCTGATACTGTACATTTTAACTTGTTAATTGTTTTTATAAATAAAATAAAAAAGGATTGACCTTACCTTTTGAGGGCATTTGTGCTCAGCTGTGAGATGCCATGCTCTCCTCGCATCAATGTCCCGTTATGTGACATTCGTCATTAAAGACCACTGGCAATGACACACTCCACTGACCAAACTGAAGGGTGAAAAAGCTTGACATTCACTTTCCCAGTCCTTTTTAAGCTTGGCATTTGCACAGAACCCAACCCCCTGCCTCTAAGATTTTTATTTAGACTTTAATTAGACCTATTGAGGTGCTGTGCTTGTTTATTGGAAAATGATTTCCTGCTTATTACAGGTTCTCACACTGGTAACAGGTTTGTTTTAAATGTCCTTTATATTTTACAAGGTACACTACCGTTCAAAGGTTTATACCACTTAGAAATGTCCTTGTTTTTGAAAGAAAAGCACATTATTTTGTCCATTAAAATAACATCAAGTGGCTCAGAAATACAGTGTAGACATTGTTAATGTTGTAAATGACTATTGTAGCTGGAAACGGCAGGTTTTTTATGGAATAGCTACATAGGCGTACAGAGGCCCATTATCAGCAACAATCACTCCTGTGTTCCAATGGCACGTTGTGTTCGCTAATATGAGTTTATCTTAAAAAGCTAATTGATCATTAGAAAACCCTTTTGCAATTATGTTAGCACAGCTGAAAACTGTTGAGGACTTGAGGCGTCTGTTTCTCAAACTAGACACTAATGTACTTGTCCTCTTGCTCAGTTGTGCACCGGGGCTTCCCACTCCTCTTTCTATTCTGGTTAAAGCCAGTTTGCTCCATTCTGTGAAGGGAGAAGTACACAGCGTTGTATGAGAGCTTCAGTTTCTTGGCAATTTCTCGCATGGAATAGCCTTCATTTCTCAGAACAAGAATAGAGTTTCAGAAGAAAGTACTTAGTTTCTGGCCATTTTGAGCTTGTAATCGAACCCACAAATGCTGATGCTCCAGATACTCAACTAGTCTAAAGACAGCCCGTTTTATTGCTTCTTTACTCAGAACAACAGTTTTCAGCTGTGCTAACATAATTGCAAAAGGGTTTTCTCATGATCAATTAGCCTTTTAAAATGATAAACTTATATTAGCTAACACGAAGTGCCATTGGAAAACAGCAGGAGTGATTGGTGCTGATAATGGGCCTCTGTACTCCTATGTAGATATTCCATTAAAAAAAAGTCATTTACAACATTAACAATGTCTACACTGTATTTCTGATCAATTTGATGTTATTTTAAAGGACAAAAAAATGTGCTTTTCTTTCAAAAACAAGGACATTTCTAAGTGACCCCAAACTTTTAAACAGTAGTGTAGGTAAACGTGTATTATGTCATGGAAGATAAGAATGTACCCCTGCACCTTGACTGGGTATGGGTACTCCTTGTATATAGCCTCGTTGTTTTTGTTTGACTATTTCCTTTTATTTAGCAAATATGTATTTTTAACTCTGCAATGTTGGTAAGTAAGCATTTCACTGTGAAGTCTACACCTGTTGTATTCGGTGCATGTGACCAATAAAATTGGATTTGTATTAATGTTCTTTACTGACCATACCTTGATGCTATTGATAATATAAAGTGACTGATGTCATACTCAGTCAAAGTCCCTAGCATCCTGATTGACACTGCCTGACTGCTTGAAATGGGGGAGAAATCACATAGTTTGGTCCTGAACTAAACTGTAGCCGACACACTGACACAGACAGCGTCTCCCCATTTCTGAATGTTGGTTTATTCATGTTGCTCATCATGGGTGAAGTTATACATGTGTTCTCCATTGAGGTTTCTAACATGAAGGAACCTCTATCCAACATCCTGTGTCAGTTCACTGTACATGAAACTGGATCATCCAGTTATTGCTCTGTCCAAACACTGAAATGTAATGTATTCAGTTTAGTTCAATTAACTCGTAATCGTTTGAAAAAAAAATGCCTTTATTTCCCATTATTCTTTTTCATACATTTTGTGTAATAGACATGAGAAACAGGCTGGTGATTCCACCCTATTCCTATGCCATTTCTGCACCATAATGTTTTTTTCCCATTCTCCACACTGCAAACAAGTTTTCATAGAATTTACAACAGAAAATAAAAATAAAGCTTGACACAAGCTGAAAATACTGCCACCAGCTCCACATTCACCAGCTCTGTCTGACACAGATCTCTCAGAGTTGTATTTCTGTAGCAAATCCCCAGGAACAAAAATATATATATATATATATATATATTCACAGTTAAAGTATTTATATATTTTAAGATTACAAAAGAAATGGGCAGAGAAAATGAAGACGTTTCTACAAGAAACAATCTTTCAAAGGGAAGTGGAGATCTTTTTTTCTGTACAAGATGCACCTTTACTTTAAATAAACAATTCAACCCTTGAACATTTTTTTTTTACAGATTCCTTACTTTTTTTTTTACTGATCCCTGAAAATACAACATTAAATACTCAGTCTTTTTTGTTTAAAAAATAAAAGATGCATCATTACATATTCTCCATGTGTAGAAAAAAAAATGCAGGTCTTCTATACAAGTGATCCTGTACAATATAAACATCACGGTTGTTAAACAAATGTATAAGCTATCCAACTGAATGAGAAGCAATGAATGACTTGGTCTTCAGAGTTCTGATTGGCTAGGAGGGCGTAAGCAGAAGTGCAAGCCTCTAGTGCATTCACAAACATTTATGATTCATGAAACTGAATGACAAGAGACAATAACCACGTGACAAACATACACAAAACAGAAGATTGGAGCTTGGGGTTGTTAGTGTGGTGATGATTTGATAGAGCGAGGTCTGATGAATTGTTTTAGATTGGAAACACTTCTTTCTGTATGGTGAGTAGAATACTGAGCTATTTGTACAGTGAGGGCTGATAAAGCACCATGAGGTGAGGACACCTAAACCGGTCATCAACACCACCAAACAGTGAGGGAAAACAACACACATTCATGTTACACAATACACATTCACACAGGTGAAAATAGACAGCATTTCATAAGTGCATGCGCATTAACACAGTTGCAAGCGGCAGCTTTCAGAAACACTCTTGCCTTGTAGTCATGAACACCCCAGACGAGTACACATGGATATGGCACATACAATAAACTTCAATTCATAAACTGACTTGTTTTCTAGCCACACCCCATTACAAGGCTTTTGTCAAAGTCTCTATGATGTAAATAATTCCTGTTAATTGCAGTCTGTGTGCTTTCATAGAGAACATTGGAGTTCCATTTAGATAGGTTTCACCTATATTTACTACTATTGTCATGTTGTCATCTTTATAGCGCATTGAATAAATGCTTTTCTCAAGATATAACACTGGAAATGCAGTGGGGATCGGTTTGGTTTCCCGACAGCATTGGATGAGCTTCAGGAAGAAAAGTATGCAAACCTAAAAGTAGTTTGAATCGCTATTCTGTACTGTACAGCTGTACTGATCTGAACCATTTCCTAGGACAGGCAGTCTTTTAAATGGGGAATCTGTTTTCTAACCCTTCTACATGTGAACCTCAACACGCAGTCTGTTGTGGATGGATGTCATGTTGGAGATGAGAAGGCATCATAAAGTCAAAGCATTTCAATAAAATCTGTATACTTCGATCAGCAGTCTCACTGTGCAGTGATAACTAAGTTTGTTATGGAAGGAATTATGTGCCTATGGTCGCTTTTGGAAACACTATACTACATTACAATGTAAAGGTTCAACTGTGTAAATACATTTCTGCGGTACCCATCTTGCGTTCTTTTCCCCATTCACTGTTTCTACAATATGCCCTACAGAGGGCAGCATGTAGTGTTTTTGGGGAAGACAAGACAGTAAGAAGAGTGACAACAGAAATTATGGAAAAACTACTGGAATAAACCTTAATACCATTTGTAAATTTCTAAAAGCATATTCCTTGATTTTGCATAAAGTAACAGACAGCAGCATACTCTATATTATTTGCTGGTATGAGCAGGTGTGGATTCATCTCCAGTGATATCCACGTTTGTGAATTGATAACCATTACGTAGCTTAAATGATAAATGTTTTCTGCATTTACTATAAAAACAAAGGGGTGTTAAGCAAGTGAAGGCATCCACGCAGGCTTCTCCTTGGGCAGCAAACCCATTTCTCAGGGCCCCAATCCTACTTCCTGTCTGTGCCACTATGACCACCACATGGTGAAAATAGTGTCGTCTCCCGTGGGGAGGCTGTGTCCCTCACACAGCGACAAGTGTTTTCAATGTCAACAGTATCAATGAGCAGCTTAATGTAGGTGTTTGTGTGTGTGTGTGTGTGGGGGGGGTTACATACCATGTGGTCTCCATAAAGCTTATGAAAAGACTAGGTAAAACTGTACAAGCTAAGACCAGAAAGGGGGAACCATGCTGAATGGAAGAGGGACAATTAAGAGTGCTGCACCAGGAAGCCAGATGGTACAGCATTGTGAAAATTCAAGGGTCACTGGGAGACTATTAGAAAACCCATGTTTAGTTCTGTTTTAAAGAGCACCTGGAATCGTAAACAATCTTGAGTTAATATCTGTGCGTATAAAAAGAGTCCCAGACAGGTAGCTGCACTGTAGCCAGACGATGGGTTAGTTTTCATCCCTGGTTCTTCCACCACTCCTCTTCTGTCCGTGTGTATTTAGCATGGCGTCTCTGTGTGTGTGTCCAGGAAATGGGGACAACGTTTGTTGGGACAGTGCTTGTTGTTTTACCGGAGTTTCCCCTTGGCCAGGGACTAACGTTAGTTCAACGTTCCCCTACAGTTCTCTGCCCCACACAAGCAGGGGATCTTCTCATCCTCGATGGGGAACTTGTAATCGTAGGTGATCTCCTCGTTGACATTGATGGGTTGTCGGGAGTAGATGACAATCTTTTTCTGTGACTCCACTGTGATCACCTTGGCGTAGCAGTTGGGCTGAGAAGAACAACACAGTGGTGTTAGCATCCATGTGTTTGCTAGCCTAGCACTGTGAAACTGGGTCGATTCATTGACATGGACTTGATTACGATTTGCTCCAGCTCTTGAGAGGAGAAGTGACACTTACATTGCAGCTGTGGTTGATGAAGCGCGCGAAGTTGCCACACTTGGTAGCGTCTATGATGGTGTCATGGTCCACACGGAACATGTAGCTGCTTCCGATGCCCTCGTCCTCGTAACGCTTCTCCCTCATGTCAGCAATCACCTAGACACAGGATTGGATGGGTTTATAACACTCACCTGTATGGCATGATGTTTTGCAGCCAGCACAAAGTGCATGTTAGTGGTGTTGGATCATTTGTAGAATGCTTCCCATCTGTACATAACCTGTTCTACTCACCTGTCTGATGTTCTGCCCCACATACTCAATCACCATCTCATCAGCAGCAATTGGCTCCATTGCGAACAAGCCCCAGTCGTGGATGTGCGACTTACAGAACCGAATCTTCTTCTTACGGAACTGGGGAAGAGTGTTAAAAAGAACAAATTGAAGTGACACAGTATTGCATTGACACACGTACAGTGTAAAATAACAGTAGTTGTGTATGGGTTGTGTTTGGCCTTGGGTACCTTCAGCTGGTTAAACTTGAGCAGGTCGCTGTCACAGCTGAAAGAGGACAGCAGGCGGCGCTGTTCAGACCTCCGCTCAGAGCCAGCTCTGGTGGAGACTAGGGGCTGTGCGGGAATACTCATGCCCTGCAGAGAGAGAGATGGAGGAAGGGAGAGAAAGAGATGAGCTTCTACTCCACAAGCTCCTACTTCACCTTAAGACAAACACAGACCCATCAAGACACAAACAGATGAACAGAGACACCATTGATGATTTGAACTCAAGCCCACCAGCCCACTGTCTGCTAAAACCCACCTGCATGTCTACAGGCCCCTCCTCCAGTAGGTGCTTGTTGCTGTTGAGGTATTTGATCTTGTCCTTCTTGTCAATCTTGTAGTAGCCCTCGCTACGGGCACAGCCAGTCATGTGATCCCTCATGCCATCATCCCTCCTCTTCCTCTTCACCGCCGGGATGTTGGTAGGTACAGGAGGAGTCAAGGGAATAAAAAGGCTTTTGGAGAAGGTAAGACCTTGTGTTGGCAAAACCATAAGCAAGCATTTCTAATTTACTACTTTTTAAAATGCATGATGACTGAGCAAAACTAAAAGACCAGTAACAAAGGGACACTAAAGGAACAGCACTTAGTAACGGCCAGTAGTAAAGGATATGAGGGTGCTGGACCCACAGCGTGTCGTTGAGCCAGTCGTTTCCGTTGTCCTGCTGCAGCATCTTGTCGTAGGTGACCTGCAGGTGCCGGATGTCCTCCTCATCGATGCCATCGTTCCAGATGTCGTACAGGATGGTCATCTCCTCAAACTCTGAGCGAGGAGAGTAGTGGGGCCACGGTGGTGTGGTCACAGGGGAGTGGCTGGCCAGCAGTAGCTCTTCCCACCCTCGCCGCACCTTACGGGCAGGCTTCTGCAAGTGCCCCTCTTCTTCATAGGGGAGGAACTGGTCGTCAGGGGGCAAAACCACATGCAGCTTTGTCTCCCCTTCCCTGAAGTCCAGGCCCACCGTGGATGAGTCTAGCCCAGCGCGGCTGGGGATGTCAGGAAGAGCGGCTGCAGCATCCATGTCAGAGAACTCTCTGAGCTGGGCATCATGAGGCAACGATCGGGGCATGGAGGTGGGAGTCACCAAGAGCTCCATAAACTCAGTCTGAGGAAAGGTCAGTGCTGCAGCCTTTTTACTCTTGGGTCGCCCAGGCTTCCTCTTAGGTGGGGTTGCGTCAGGGGGCACGGGGAGGTCTAAGACTGGGACAGCAGGCAGGTCTTTTGGCACGCTGGTTAAGGCCTCTCCCTGGAAAGAGTCGGGGGGCAGGGTCTGGTTGGCCAGGGTGCTGAGTGGAGGCTCCTTGAACAGTGGGCTTTCTGAAGAGGCTTTCCAGTGGATGGGCAGGCCAACAGCCAGGGCTGTGGGGTCTGGGAAGACAGGAGTGAAGGTCAGATCTCTGCCGGGGGTTCGGGGAATACCTGCACTCAGGACAGGAGACTGGGCAGGGTAGGAGAAGGGGCTGCCGGATACGCGGGGAGAGCTGAGGCTGGCCAGGCTGCTGCCAGTCAGAGGAGCATCACTGTCAGGTGTGACGGGCACATTCTCTGTGCTATTCTGGGACTTATCCAGGCCCCTTGCCCGGACCATCAGGTCCCTGCCAGGAGTGCGGGGCACATCCTCGTCTGTGGGCAGCCTGGCCCGAAATGGGAGGGGGAGGTCCGGCAGGGGGCCGGGAGGAGGCAGCAGGAGGGAGTGGCCCTCCATGGCCGGGGTAGGGGGAAGGTGCATAAATGGGACTACTAGGGATCTAGGGAGGGCTGTGTTGGGCTCCAGGGATGCAGGAGCTCCTCTACCTGGCGTACAGGGGAGATCCTCGTCCTCTGTGTGGGCCTTGGGTCGAGTGTCCTGGTCGCTGTCAGCCAGGGAGCCTGTTGGTGTGGGCGGCCGCAGGTTAGTAACATCGTCCTGGGGATCCATCTTAAATACAGGGATGGCGACTCCCAGGTCAATGTCTAGCTCCTCAGCTGAAAGACAACCAACATGCCAAGACAAACTGTCAGTTAAAAGCAATATGCAGTGCAACATCTGAAATGGAAACTGAAACATGAAGCTTCTGTGGTTAGGTAATAGGAGAGGGTTAAGACCTGGGACTCCTTTGGGTGAAGGGGGCCGGAGATCCTCCAGGCTGGTCCGGCCAGGCTCCGCTGCCTCCTCCCCCTCACTGAGGGCTCTGTGGTTGGGCTTGAGCTTCAGCCCCTCCCTAGGCCTCTGGTCCTCATCTAAACCAGCCAGCTCTGAGGGCTCGTCCTCTGGGGGAGGAACTAGGGGCGTGCTGGGGGCCTTGGGCTCCACCTCCACCTCCTGCTCAGATGAGGACGCCGAAGAGGAGGAGGACGAAGAAGTCCGAACACGGTCCTCGTCTTTATCCGGTAAACTCTCCACATCTACCGCCACCTCCTCCTCCTCTTCCTCCTCTGCCTCCTCCTCTGAACTGGAATCATATTCGGAGGAGTCCCCAGTCGCAGAGGAGTCAGAGTCGACTTTAGAGGATGCAGAACTGGCAAGTTCTGAAGTTAGTGAGGAGGAGAAAGAAACACAAAGATAGGACAATTACAGAGGCAGCGTTTACACACAGAGAACCAAATAACTAACTACGGTCATTGCAATCAGCGTGTATTTACCCTCATCCGACGACTCAGATGATTCACCGTCACTGGATGAGGCAGCCTCATCTTCGTCCTCATCCTCTTCACTCTCCTGCAAGGTTCAATTCCAGAGGTTAAAAGCTCTTATTAAAAAAATGGTTCTACAGTATGATGCCTCAGGTTGCCTTCTCCCAATGAGATGAAGCACCTGTTGAAGGTTGTAGTGGTCAACACTTCATCCCCCATTCTAGGCCATTTTTAGGTAATTTGACTGACAGCTCACCTTGGCCGATGACAACCTGTCAGAGACCTCCGTCTCGTCAGGCTCCTCCTCCCTGTCGGAGAGGGACTCCTCCTTTCCAGAGGTCTCTACCTTCTCCTCTCCCTCACTGTCCAGCTCCAGTGGCCGGGCATGTCGTCTCCGAGAAGCTGCGCTGTCCTCGTCCACCCTGGCCACATCTTCTGGGAGCTCTGCTATGTCCTCAAGCTCATCATCCACCGGCGTGGAGGGCCGCACTCGCTTAGTGTCCCCAGTGGAGGCAGCATCAGGAGGGTCCTTCCTCTTCACCTGAACACACACAAACACATTAATAATCTCTCCCATGGATTTGTGGCAAATGCACTTTGCCAAACATAAAATTATATAACTATTTTCCAAAGTAACAGAGATCTTTAGACATATTCTTAGTCAATCCTAAAAGTGTCTGGAGGTACCTTGAAGGAGGGCAGGCGGATGGCTCCTCGGAGGCCGATGCCCAGGCCCATACCCTCGTAGCCAAGGCCCTCACCCTTGTTCCAGTTCTCCAGTAGACTGGAGCCCATGGTCTCTTTGGGCTTGGGCTTCTCCTTCTCCTCCTCCTTTCCCTCACCAGCCTTCACCGGGGTCAGGGACACCTGGAGGATGAACAACAACATGGACTCATATGAAAGCAAGTTAGATATCTGGCTCAATAATGCAGGAGAATCCTTGGCTAGAAAAGTCATGTCATGACAATTAAATTGTCATCCAGAGCTGGTGAAATAGCAAAGTAAAACTTCTGACAACCTAGCCAGTTAACACAGCATTGTCCTTTGCACTCAAATATTTCATTCATTTCAATTAACCAAACTATAAATATATCGCTCTGATATGCCTACCTCGTTTTCACCAGTGTCCATCATTTCAACACATTCAAATAAATCTTCACTCATTATCTAGCTAGTGTGCATTCAACTTCACGGTTAAATTCAAGGTTATCTGAGCTTTTCTTATTTAAAACATTCCAGGAGTTTTAAATGAGGCCTTTCTCCAAAACATTCTTTTGTATCCAAGCAACAATGGCCACATTCTACCATTAGCATAAAGTTTTAGGGAGATACAGTATATTTTAGGTAACCCAAAGTTTACAGGCCCATTGAGAGCATCCTGTCGGGCTGTGTCACCGCCTGGTATGGCAAATGCAACGCCCGCAAACTTAGGGCTCTCCAGAGGGTGGTGCGGTCTGCCTAACGCATTACCGGAGACACACTGTCTGCCCTCTAGGACACCTACAGCACCCGATGTCACAGGAAGGCCAAAAAGATCATCAAGGACATCAACCTCCCGAGCCACGGCCTATTCACCCCGCTAGAATCCAGAAGGCGAGGTCAGTACAGGTGCATCAAAGCTGGGACCGAGAGACTGAAAAACAGCTTCTAGCTCAAGGCCATCCGACTGTTGAATAACCATCACTAGCCGGCCTCCACCCGGTATCCTGCCCTGAACTTAATCACTGTTGCTAACCGGATACCACCCAGTTACTTAACCCTGCTGCCCTATGTACATAGACATGAAACACTGGTCACTTTACTTATGTTTACATTCTGTTTTACTCATTTCATATGTATATACTGTATTTTAGTCAATGCCATATTATTTAACTATTGCTGTATATATACACTATTCTGTCCTACGTATTCTACAGATATACAGTTTAAGTTGGAAGTTTACATAAACTAGTTTTAATGACTCCAACCTAAGTGTTTCAACCACTCCACGCATTTCTTCTTAACAAACTATAGTTTTGGCAAGTCGATCAGGACATCTACTTTGTGCATGTAATTTTTCCAACAATTGCTTACAGACAAATTATTTCACTTATAAGTTGACTGTGCCTTTAAACAGCTTGGAAAATTCCAGAAAATTATGTCATGGCTTCTGATAGGCTAATTGACATCATTTGAGTCAATTGGAGGTGTAGCTGTGGATTTATTTCAAAGCCTACCTTCAAACTCAGTGACCATTTGCTTGACATCATGGGAAAATCAAAAGAAAAATGTAGACCTCCACAAGTCTGGTTCATCCTTGGGAGCAATTTCTAAAGGCCGGAAGGTACCACCTTCATCTGTACAAACAATAGTACGCAAGTATAAACACCATGGGACCACACAGCCGTCATACCACTCAGGAAGGAGACGCGTTCTGTCTCCTAGGGATGAACGTACTTTGGTGCGAAAAGTGCAAATCAATCCCAGAACAACAGCAAATGACCTTGTGAAGATGCTGGAGGAAGCAGGTACAAAAGTATCTATATCCACAGTAAAACGAGTCCTATATCGACATAACCTGAAAGGCCGCTCAGCAAGGAAGAAGCCACTGCTCCAAATCTGCAATAAAAAAGCCAAACTACGGTTTGCAACTGCACATGGGGTCAAATATCGTACTTTTTGGAGAAATATCCTCTGGTCTGATGAAACAAAAATAGAACTGTTTGGCCATAATGACCATTGTTATGTCTAGAGGAAACAGTGGTATGCTTGCAAGCCGAAGAACACCATCCCCAACTGTGAAGCACGGAGGTGGCAGCATCATGTTGTGGGGATGCTTTGCTGCAGAGGGACTGGTGCACTTCACAAAAGAGATGGCATCATGAGGAGGGCAAATTATGTGGATATATTGAAGCAACATCTCAAGACATCAGTCAAGAAGTTAAAGCTTGGTCGCAAATTGGTCTTCCAAATGGACAATGACCCCAAGCATACTTCCAAAGTTGTTGCAAAATGGGTTAAGGACAACAAAGGCAAGGTATTAGAGTGGCCATCACAAAGCCCTGACCTCAATCCAATAGAAAATTTGTAGGAAGAACTGAAAAAGTGTGTGCGAGCAAGGAGGCCTACACACCTGACTCAGTTACACCAGCTCTGTCAGGAGGAATGGGCCAAAATTCACCCAACTTATTATGAGAAGCTTGTGGAAGGCTACGTGAAATGTTTGACCCAAGTTAAACAATTTAAAGGCAATGCTACCAAATACTAATTGAGTGTATGTAAACTTCTGACCCACTGGGAATGTGATAAAATAAATAAAAGCTGAAATAAATCACTCTACTATTATTCTAACATTTCACATTCTTAAAATAAAGTGGTGATCCTAACTGACCAAAAACAGGGATTTTTTTACTAGGATTACATTTCAGGAATTGAGTTGAAACTGAGTTTAAATATATTTGGCTAAGGTGTATGTAAACTTCCAATTTCAACTGTAGTAAATATTCTATACATCCCATCACATACAGTTTCTTTATTTATACTATTTTCTACATTGTAGAACAATACCCTGACTACACCGCTCACATCATGTGAGCGAGCGTTGCAAAATTAATGTAGAAATCTATAGTATTCAATTATTGCACCCACACTGCTCGCGAGTGTCTGCATTGCCAAGGGCTAAAATAGAAGTCAGCTCTATTTGTGACGCAGATCGCGGTACAAGTCCTGCCTCTCCCATCTCCTCATTGGTATATAGAAGCAGATACCCACGTGCCATCTCCTCATTGGTTATACCCACGTGGTTGATTGAAAGATGAACTGTGTTGTCGGTCGTGGTGGTAATACTATGAAAGTTTAGATGCCAATAAGTTGCCATATAAGTTCAAAGAAGAAAAGTCTGGAAGGAGGAGAGATGACTAGAAACAATTTGGTTGACCGTTTTGTGTGTGGATTCATTGTCGGAGAAGAGGACCTTGTGCATTTCAGGTAAAATAACACCTCAATGTTCATATCCCAGGACAAATTAGCTAGCAACAGCAACCTAGCTAAATAGGACAAATTAGCTAGGAAGTGCAAGCTAACTAGCTAAATTGCCATAATGTTTAATACTTTTCGACCTGTCCCCAAATTAATGTAATTGGTTCAGAGTTTGTTTTGATATTTTAACCTGTGGGTCGTGATCGCATTTGGTGTGGGGGGACAACATAAATGTATACACGATGGCGCACAGCCGGTTTGGGTTCCGTGTAATAGTGAAGACATCAAAACTATGAAATAACATATATGGAATCATGTAGTAACCAAAAAAGTTAAACAAATCAAAATGTATTTTATATTCTTCAAATAGGCACCCTTTGCCTTGATGACAGCTTTGCACACTCTTTGCATTCTGTCAACCAGCTTCATGAGATAGACACCTGGAATGCATTACAATTAACAGGTGTTCCTTCTTAAAAGTTCATTTGTGGAATTTCTTTCCTTCTTACTGCGTTTGAGCCAATCAGTTATGTTGTGACAAGGTAGGGGGGTATACAGAAGATAGCCTTATTTGGCAAAAGACCAAGTCCATATTATGGCATGAACAGCTCAAATAAGCAAAGAGAAACGACAGTCCATCATTACTTTAAGACATGAAGGTCAGTCAATACAGAACATTTCAAGAACTTTGAAAGTTTCTTCAAGTGCAGTCGCAAAAACCATCAAGCGCTATGATGAAACTGGCTTCTCATGAGGACCACCACAGGAATGGAAGACCCAGAGTTACCTCTGCTGCAGAGGATAAATTCATTAGATTTACCAACCTCGGAAATTGCAGCCCAAATAAATGCTTCAGAGTTCAAGTAACAGATACATCGAAATATCAACTGTTCAGAGGAGACTGTGTGAACCAGGCCCTTCATGGTTGATTTGCTGCAAAGAAACACCTACTAAAGGACACCAATAAAATGAAGAGACTTGTTTTGGGCCAAGAAACACAAGCAATGGACATTAGACCAGTGGAAATTTTTTACTTTGGTCTGGAGTCCAAATTGGAGATTTTTGGTTCCAACCATGTTTTTGTGTGACACGATGTGGGTGAACGGATGATCTCCACATGTGTATTTCCCACCGTAAAGCATGGATAAGGTGTTATTGTGTGGCGGTGCTTTGCTGGTGACCCTGTCTGCGATTTATTTAGAATTCAAGGCACACTTAACCAGCATGGTTACCACAGCATTCTGCAGCGATATGCCATCCCATCTGGTTTGCGCTTAGTGGGACTATCATTAGTTTTTCAACAGGACGATGACCCAACACACCTCCAGGCTGTATGAGGGCTATTTGACCAAGAAGGATAGTGATGGAGTGCTGCATTAGATGACCTGGCCTCCATAATCACCCGACCTCACCCAATTGAGATGGTTTGGGATGAGCTGGACCGCAGAGTGAAGCAAAAGCAGCCAACAAGTGCTCAGCATATGGGAACTCCTTTAAGACTGTTGGAAAAGCATTCCAGGTGAAGCTAGTTGAGAGAACATCAAGAGTGTGCAAAGCTGTCATCAAGGCAAAGGGTGGCTACTTTGAAGAATCTAAAATATATTTTGATTTGTTTTGGTTACAACATGATTCCTTATGTGTTACTTCATAGTTTTGATGTCTTCACTATTATTCTACAATGTCGAAAATATCAAAAATAAAGAAAAACCCTTGAATGAGTAGGTGTGTTCAAACTTTTGACTGGTACTGTGTATATATTTATACTCCGGACTCCAACATTGCTCATCCTAATATTTATATATTTATTCATTCCATTCTTGTCAGCATTGTTAGATATTACTGCACTGTTGGAGCTAGGAACGTAAGCATTTCGCTACACCCGTAATAACATCTGCTAAATATGTGCATGCAACAAAAAAATTGGATTCGATTTGTGCTTCATGAAATATTCCACATAATATCAGAATTGAGAAACACGCTCACATGAGACTGAAGTGAGACAAGATAGGAGCTTGCTTTGAAGAATGACTCACCTTGGCTGAGTGTTCTTTCTTATCCCACCACTCGTCAAAGGCCCTAAAGGCCACCACCTCCACCATCTTACGGTTGAGGTCCCTCTTCATGATGGCCTTCAGCTCCTTGACGATGACCAGCAGCACCCCTTCCACGGTGGCCTTATGAGGGTCTTCCTTAGCCTCGTAGCCCGGTGGAGGAACGGCAGGGTTGAACTTGGGCATGCTGGGGTGGGGCCAGAGTTGCTGCCTGTGGCCCCCTGCACTGGCAGCTGGGGTGCTACTCATTGACAAGGGTGGGTAGGGACCCCCAAACTGCATGGCTGCTGACCCGGCTGCAGCCGCCCCTCCTGCGGTCATGAAGTGTGGGTAGGGGTAGGGACCCCGGGTCTGGGCCATGCGACTCAGCATTTGGGTCTGCATCTGGAAGGACATGTGAACGCTGCCCCACTGAGGCAGGCAGCTCATCAGCTCCATCTGCATCATAGGCACCATGCCATGGGGGTAGAGGTGAGGCAGCATGGGGTGTGGAACTCCAGGTGCCAGGTGTGGACCTGGGACAGCAGAGAGGTGGTGTGGAAGACCGAAGCCCGCTTGAGGGGGTAGAGGGGGGAAGCCGGGGGGTGGGAGAGGCATGGACTGCATGGGGGACACAGCAGAGTTGACCACAATTCCCTTGACACAGTCGCCACCGTGCGTGGGCGTGCCTGGCATGTCGTCCTCGTCCGAGATCTCCATGTCTTCCCCAGAGGACTGATGGCTCTGTGTGGGAGAGAGAGGACCAGGTGTCAGGACACTACATGACTTGAGTCATATAGGAAGCATCCACATAATAAGCAAAGGTTCTAGCTTCTCTACAAATCCCTATAATATCATAATAAATAGCAAACTCTGCCAGCCTCTTCTTTAAATTCCAAAACACAGGCTGTCTAACACTAACCTTGATATTAGTGTCTAAAAAGGCACTACTAGAATTTAGCAGCATGTAGTTATTTCCTAATCTTTCAAATCATGAACAGTTAATTACACTTGGCCGATGTAGGCAGTCATTGTAAATAAGAATTTGCTCTTAATTGACTTGCTTAATTGACTTTGAAATTACAAAAATAATAATTATTATTATTTGAAGGATGAGCCAAGTCTAAATACGTTCAGCCCAAGTGTTAGTACAAGTATAATCAAATATATACATGATTCTTGGCTACAAAAAAACACAACTGCTGATTTAATGTTCTTGAATAGCTGTGTGAAACTAACACAAAAAACTATATCGCAGACAACCAGGTTATGGTCATAGATTCAGTAACAACTTAGCTTTCATTGATAAATCATATCTGGGTGGCAATGAAATCAGGATTCATAAAACAATCAAAACCACAAAGACTGAAAAAGCCTGGGGAGCAGCCTGTGTGTGCCAAACTGCCCATATTATTGAAATGTTTGCTTTGTGATAACATAAAATATACAGGGATGTGAGCCGATCCTGATTGTCAGGCCCAACAGAACCAGGAAGTGGTGAGTTGAGTGTTGAATGGAGCTAACAGCCACCCTGGTAACTCCTCCCATTGAGTGTTAGAAAGAGGAAGTGAAAGTGTTTTCTGTTCCCCAACAGAAGAATGAGTCAGGTTTCCCAGTCACAGCCCTAGGTGTGGGCCTCCTATTATCAGGGCACGGGCTAGTTACAAAAAGTGAGTAGTACCAAACATGAGGAAAATAACCATTTACACATCAACAGAAGAGTTACTTCCAAAAGTATTTTTTTTAAATCAAATATTATTTGAAACGACAGAGGTAGCCTATTATGCCCTAAAATTGTACTGCCACTTACTCGGCCTGTCAAATTGATCTGGGGTCAGGTTAAAACCTTTGCTTGATGTTTCTCTGACGCATGTCCCCAGTTTGGAGTTTTGGATGAAATTTGTTATCGTGCCAGGTAGAGAATTAACTAGCAACTATGAGCTTTGAATCTATTGCAAAATGATTAATACATGGCTTGCAAACACAAAGCCATTCAAACAGGAAGACCATGGAAACAAATGTCAAAGTACATGACGAGTGTATAAAGTGTATATCTTTATGAGGCAACTAGTTCTGATGGCAGGGGGAAAACACTAATGTTCTGTGTCACTCACGGTATGTTGTTGATAACTTCACCAAGTTTGGAACAGACCCATAAAAACTGTCACTGTTTTGGTCACTGTTTGCTGTGAAACCAGAATAAACCATTTCCTCTTGTAGTATACAGACAGAAGAATGAAACAAAAGGGAAAGTGTAGGCTTACTATCAGACACCGAAGCCTGTTTACTTCCGGTGCCCCCTCTGTAGCTGCCAAATAGATCCGGCTGCAAGCAGACTCTCCACAGCAATACTACTAATGTGGCCAATAACGTGTCATGTATGGAATGGAGTATCTGTTCCCCCGTTTCCATCTTCCACTTTTTAAACATAGCATCTACCCAAAGTAAGGATGATACTGTTGGTTCTTACCTCCATTTTGTCTGTGGGTGTGTGGTTTCCGAGGCGACCATCCTTCAAGTCACTGGCGTTCTTCCCATGGAGATGGTCTGGAGAGCTGACTCCCTTGAGGAGCGAGCCTGTTACAAGGATGGGCTCCTCATCATCGGAGTCAGGCAGGGGCGTGGGGCTGACGTCCTCCAGGCCTGTGCTAGAGGGTCGAGAGGTGTGGGTGCCCCCATAAGGAGGGATGGGGGACAACTGAGAGGAAGAGGAGGAGATGGGGCTGCAGACCATACGCACATCAGTGTCTGATGAGTCGCCTCCAGGAAGGAAAGGAAGCTTTGTCCTTTTCTCCTTCAGAAGCATCTCAATACGAGAGTCCAGGCTATTTCGCTCTGACTCCAGGGTGGGAGTGCCAGGGGAGGGGGGGCAGTGCTTTGGTGTCAGGGCAGGGGGTGTGCTGGGGTGGGCCTTGGGTTCAGGTGGGGGTTCTGGAATGGGTGGAGTAGCTGGCTTGTTCTTGACTGGCTTGAAGTCAGTGGCAGGGGCCATGGAGGGCCTCCGGTACTCTGCCTCCCGCTGGACAGACTGGTGGAACGGAGATTCTGAGGGGGGGAACGCAGGGGGCATTGGGGCCTGCTGGTAGGGGGAAAAGGCAGACTTAAAGCTGGCACTGGTAGGGGGAGGTGGTGTGTGGGCAAAGGATGAGGCAGAGGGAGGGGGTTCAGGTGGGGTAGGTTGGTGCTGCTTGAAGGCAGACTGTTCAGAGTTGCCTCGGTAGGAGGAGGATCCTGATCCCCCAGTGCCATGGACATAACGCCTCTCCGGTCTCCGGTTATAGGCATCCTGGAACTTGCTCTCGTGTCTGCGAGACTTGTAGCCTCCAGAGCCTTCGGCCCGGCTAGACTGATAGGCTGGGGTGGCCTGCCTGCTGGAATAGTTGGAGTCCTGAGAGAAGGGTGTACTGGTCTGGCGTGGGGTGTGAGGGGTGCCCTGGGACTGCGGAGTGTCTTGCCTTAGGCTAGAGTAGGCCGTATCCTGGGACAGAGGGGTGGTGTTGGAGGCGGTGCTGCTGGGGGTCACTATGCCTCCCACTGCAGCAGACGAGCTGCTTTCAGAGAGCCGGCGCAGGGGCTCACAGGCCTGGGGAGGGACACACCAAACTCTGCTTAGGAAACACACTCACAGAAGGCACTTCATACATTCAACTGCTGAAACCTATATAACATCCATCAGCATGGCTACATTGCCCATTTAATGTCACAATCAAGTTCAGGCTTTAAAAGGAAAATAATGCAACCTCATGCATCTTGAGCACACAGCAACTGTTATGATTTAACCTAATTAACAGGCCAATAATTATATCTAAAGATGTAGGGTCAGATTGTAGTTTTTCCCAATATGCATTCATTCAAACCGCTGAAGACAGCCGATTATTGCTTGCAGGAGAAGTTGTGCAGTAAGGCTATGGCTCAAAGGCAGGCTTACAACAGCTCTGCCCCTTTCCTTTGCAGGCAGGCAGAGGTTCTAGACAACATTCCTTCCTGGGCCCCATTTTACCACCTGCTGCACTAATAAACTGGATTAGAGATAAGGGTGTCAGCTTATATTGGCTGGGGGTCACAGAGACTCACTGGAGTACAGCACAGTAACAATGATTCAGGAATGGGGCAACATTTTTCACCAAACAAACCTTTGAAGCTGGAAAAACTACTGACTTAACTATGTCTTCATCTGAAATACCTTTCTGATGACATACAATAAACTCATACTGGCTGGTCTGCAGTTGACTATGGGACACTTTTCATTTTCAATAATGCAAAGCTCCTTAAAGCTGAGAGAACCAGGCTTATGCGCAGAACTTTACAATCTGTTCAAGGTACTAGGCCAGGGCCTTGGCTATCAGTTGGCCCTGCAGAAAGACTAGTTATGCAAACATGAAAAGGTAAATCAAATAGAATGTTCAGACAAATTAAACACGCTTACCTTTCCTGCGATCCTGTTTTGGAACACTTGCAAATTGTCCCAAATACAACATAACATAGTGCTGCTAAACATCTAACATAAAAGTGGTGGTCTTACCAGAAGAGCCTCTGCAAGGCTACGAGGGGACACTTGTCTGGCCTCCTCTCCTCCCACTGGAAGTGTCCGAGGGGTGAAGGTGCCATTCAACAGTAGCTGGAAGTACCTAAGGCGATTCTCACCTGGATGGATAAGGTTAAGATATGGTTCAATAAGTGAAAAAAAAATGTTTTTCTCAGTAGCCTTAGCAACTAGACTCATAGTAAATGCAAATCCGGGGCACTAAAATTTGTATGATATGGTTGTGTGAAATTTGTGGATGTCCATCATTCATTTCGTATGATACTTACTGTATGTTAAGAACATAGAGAATGATAGAGGTCTCTAGTGGCCAAAAAGCAGTATTTGCATGGGCAGCGCAATGGAGAGCGTCCACTATTTTAATGTAGTCAATTGGGTGGGACTCCCAACTTCATTGGCTGATCCCTCTTGGTGACCATGTTGGATTCATGTCCAACTGGGTCATCAGGCAGGATCAGCCAATTGTGAAGAAAATGTACGACTTCAAAATGGAGATTGCCTCAATGGCACTGCCCATGCTGTCACAGAAGCAATAATGAATTATAATTCATATATGTTACAAATTCCAATTTGTATGATGTTACAAATGCAATTCGTACAATATGTTACGAATTTGCAATACGTATGGTATGTTACAAATTCCAACTTGTTGTGGCTAACGTTAGCTAGGTGGCTAACATGCAGGTGCAAAGTAATAAGTAGTTGCAAAGTTGCTAATTAGCTCAAATACTAATGTTGTCGGTGATGAGGTTCAAACACGCAACCTTTGGGTTGCTAGACCTTCACATTTTACACCCAACCCCCTCCTTTCATTTTTGCCTTAAGTAACCTCCTGTCTTATGTAACCATACCAAAAGTAACATATTATACTAATTTGAGTGTCCTGGATTTTCATTTACTGTTATGTCTAGTCTATGAGACCAGGCTGACCTTAGAGGTGTGTAAGAACATCATCATTCACAGCAATAAATACACAATAATGTGTGGTATATCATTAAATATCAAATAAAATACAACTTGAAAACAGAATGAGGAGTTTCTGCATGTGGAGTTTTCCACAAGGCAGATGTTCTAGTGACATTTCATTTGAATTGTACATTTAAAATCGGCATATGGTAAATCAATGTCAACGATATATGCGTACTATTGCAGGCAGGTGAAATTATAATGATAAATTGGTACTCAGTAAGCCTTAGATTTTCTGCTTGATCTCCAGCCTCTCATTATATAGGCTACCAGTTTAAATTAAATGCGGCAATGAGCACTTTCCCTATGACCCTCTGCTGATGTAAGAGGAACCACTGTCTATTTAAGAGATTAAGAGAATAGTGGTGCTTTCAAGACAATTAGGAACTCATGAGGTCAGTGATCTTCAGGTCGGAAAGTCAGAGCTCTAGAAAGATGACCATTCACAAAACGATTTTTCCCAGGTCGAGTTCGTTTTCACCCCCAGAGTTCCCAGTTGTCGTGAACGCACTGATGTTGGAAATTTCCGAGTTCCCAATTATTTTGAACAGGGCAAAAAAACTTACAGCGTCATGATACGAGTAAATTCTAAATATGATAAACGATATTCCATTTAGCCGGGTAAATAGGCGAAAGTCCTTCATTACTGATGTTAATGGCTACAGACAAATATATTAACATGGTAAAATGCAGCCAACGTCAACAAGTAAAATATTGTTTAATGATAGGCTGAAATATATATTTCGGCTATAAAGTTGCTTTAGAATTAGTTTAAAAAATCCTAAGTAATTCAAGCATAATTGTATTATAGGCGTTTATTACAGGCACATAAATAATTAAACAGCTATAACTAATTCAATGATGACTGCCATAATTGAATATAAATCAAATAAACCAAACGAAACTGCGTTTTATCTTTATTCATTTCGGAAAATACCGTTCTGTAGTTTGCACACGCTATTGATGCTCGTGGGCTCGTGGGTAAATCGCACTTACATTCATTTGAAAGTGCTCTGGTTACCAAGCAACCACCGTAAACGTAGGCTATACACGTGACTAAATGTTGTCCTCCAAAAATGTAATTAGTGACGTTTTAAAAATAAAATATCAAGTTTTCACGTATGCATAAATGTTGTTTCTACAACTGAGAATGAATTGCACATTATTTATAAATACTCACATATATATATAGCCCATGTAACGATGTATTACCTTTGGGATCCAGCTCCAGGTGGATGATGTTGCCCATAACTGACGTGTTATGAAGAGTCTGGACAGCATCTTTGGCTGCTTTTACAGTTCCAAAAACAACTTTGGCTATTCCTAAATGCTTTTTGTTCTTCGGATTGTATAGAATTTCCACCTCTTCTATGTCTCCAAATTTCTTGCACATGTCAGTCAAAAAACCTTCTCTGATGTTATCGTTCAGCCTCGCAAACGTCACCTCCTTGGGAGGCACGCGGCCGATGTAACATTCATCAATCTGGAGAAAGAAAATAGTTACATTAAATTATGAATGTTACATTTATTTAGACTACAGTACATTTGTCCAGTAGCCGTTGAAACCTGAATTCCAGGCTGCAATGTGACCAACAAACATTTTTTTTCACGTAGCCTATGCCCGATTAAATATAATATTTTTGGACATCTGCAGTTTACATTTTGAGAAACCAAATAACCACGATAGAATAGTCTTGACATACAACATCCAAAATGTGTTCATGCTGTAAGGGATAATAGCTTAGCATGTGTTGCCTGTCTGTAGAACTACATCCTAAATAAAAAGCATGACACTTCCATCAACAATGTCGAGGGGGTGTGTCAGGCTACTTAAAACTTCGGAACCTTAGAAAAGGCTATAGCCCCAAAACATAAAAAGCATGGCACATTTTGTTAAGATCTGAGAGGGGGTGTGACTGATTACCCTACCTTAAACTTCGGAACTGGGAGATCCGTCTCCTTGTACTTCGTCCATAGACGACCGATTCTCGGGTCTCGGACGATATCCACTGGTGGCATCCCAGGGTTCTGTAGAACGATAAAATGTAACTATTCCAGAAGTTCTGACAAGCAGGAAGAATATGACGCGCCGATTGCCGATATGTCAAGACGGGGTTTACACCAGACACCACTACAGTCATGAAAAAGGTTAGAGTTGATTTGAATTGCTTGGATAAACCTTTGACTGCGTTTAACGACGGGATAGTGACACTTCTGATGCACTGTGTCATGTGCAGAAAGTAACGTATCAATCGTGAGGCAAACACTGCAACAATGTAGCTAAGTGTTTCTCTTTTCGAATACGGATGTATAACTTACGGGCATGTTAAAAGTCGTTCCATCATAGCGATACAATTTGTGCGATCCCTTTTTCAACGCTGGGTCAATAATCAACTTGTAACTTCTACAATGGTGACTTCGTTTCTCCCCCGAACTGCAAACGGGATGGTGGTTGTCCATGCCGTTTGCCAAACCTGTGTAGAAATGTCAAGAAGATGAGAACAACATAGACTTGCGCACAAACACTCGTTAGGTTACATTGTAGCGATAGCTTTGCAAATACTATGAGGAAAACGGGGATTACAAGCGTATCCCAGTTACAGAAACAGACATTACAGAGGAAGGAAAAAAAGAGCAAGCTTACTTGAACTCTGCTTTCTGCCATGGTCTTCGTTTAGTCTGTTTCTTTCCCCTGGCTTGGACATGTTTTGTCCGATCGAACTTTATTTTAATAATCAAACGGCGAGATAATTTATCTTACTGATTACATTACATGATTCAAAGAATACTGCCTCCCTTTTTGCGAGCCAACACATATTGTGCCTCCAGTCTGGGGTTTCTGTCTCTCTCACAATAGTATTGAGCTTCGCTACCCCTCATACCATTCGCACTTTCGATTTGAGGTTCTTTACATATGCGTACATTTTGTAATATTATTGGACCATTTTAAACACACAACACATTCATAAATAAAGATATGTATTGCATTTAAATGTAAATATTAGAAGTTGTTGTATAGTGTATTTTTAGTTCGCACATTGGGCATGAAATAAGTGTTGAATCTACCGCCTACTTTTACTCAAAGAGCAAACAAGATGGACATAGGTCGATGCAAGTTCTGTCTAAGCACAGATCTAGGGTCATTATAACGTTTTAATTCCTGATTGAAAACGTTAGCCTTAGGATAGTAAACCTGACCCTAGAGCTGTGTTTATGGGCAATTCTCAGGAAATATGTTGGGTCTGTTTACAATATATTACATAAATAAAACATAAATTAAATACATTTTGAGACTATAGACTAGGCCTACATTATAACCTATACACACATTGTCTGTAATACCCTTATAATATTCAAAGCCAAATATGGGTACATTTTAAGGTAACTGTTTATTTTAACTGACATGTTTTGCATTGCACTGTTTCATTGTCTTTTTGATATTTTGTGTTATGTTGGCTGAGGAGATGTGCCATCCATTGCTTGATATTTTTGCAGTGCTTGGGCAATTGGCTGGTTAACGTTAGCAGTTCCACCGGCCAATCAGAGTGAAGCACCATTTTAGCTTCTGCTATTAGAGGCACGGCTGAGGAATCTTTCAACAGAGAGCAGAGAGAGGGGGCTGGGCGCGCTCTCAGCAGCCATTTTCCTGAAATGGGACTCAATGGCCAATATGGGTTTCCTTTGTTTCAAAAGGGATCTTATACTTTATTTCCACATCTCTTTCTGGACTATGATAAATAACAATGATTCCCCATTGACAGGATGGAGAAGAAGGAAGATAAAATACTGGATGTTATCCCTTTGACATTTTTAACCTTTTTCCTTCTCTGCTTGGAATCCATCTTTGTCCTAACTAGGTCATGGCACACCCATATAAAATTATTTTGGATTCTAAAGTAAAAAGAAACAAGTATAGTGAATAAACAGCTTGTAGTTTGAAGTTGTTATGAAGAAAAGCACAGTAAATGTAAAATGAAATTGTGTAATGGCATTTTGTTGACATTGCACTGTAAATGGCCATGTATGATTTATAGCATGTGTAAGTTAAACTGTGTTACCTTTTGTATATGTAGGAAATGTGAACTTATTGTTATTAAAGTATCACTATACTGTTATTTTTATTGACTTGGTCATTTTGGAGTAATGGTGTCCGTAGAATTGTTAACTCTCTTCAATACATTCATTTGCATACTGTTTTAACTATATCCATCAGAGGCTAAGTATATTTGCTCATCTAATGTCAGCACATAAAGCAGGCCAGAGAGCAAATGGCCTTTAGCAAAACTGCTGAATCATTTATAACTGGAAATTGGCTGTTGGTACTCAAACTAACCCCCTTTACTTGTTCTACATTAAAGAGTGTTTGCTTCTCATCTTTCACATGGTACACCATCTAGTTACACAACAGAGACGTTTAATACCATGAAGGTCAGTAAGTATTCTTCTTTCAAATGATGGCTTGTGCACTGTGTCAAATTATGCATGTTTTGTAATAGCTCATAGTAAGCAGTAGGCTATACATTTGGGCAATAGACAGAACAAATGTGAGGGTATAATGTACTTGATGTTGCTTCATGGGCATATTTATATTTCTATAGAATTCCAGACACAATCCTACACTTATTGGTATCCTCAAAGGCTCACTACATAGACATTGAATCCAACTGGAAGCAGATGAAAAATGAAACTCTAATGAAAATATTTACCTTAACATTGTGAGGAAATACATTTATCAGGCCTAAATGCAGGGGGAAATTGAACATTCTTATTCCCATCTTCGGATCCTCTTATAGTGGTTTAAAGGATGAGTGGGGATGCAACTCCTAAAAAGGAAGAAAACAATTAGCCCAAAACTATGTCTATTGAAGGCTTTTGACTTAGTCTTGACTGCTATTTGACCAAGGAATAACAAATGCTGAAAATCTTCAAGCAGCATCAGTAACTGCAGTATGCAAACCAGCTCCCCTCTCTCTTCCTGATGACAGGATTGCAGTTAAATACCCCACCCTCGAATTTAAGATATCAAAAATAAACCTAAACGACATAACCTACTGCCATGGAAATCTTGTCATTTAAAGGTAATGGAGTTTGATCTGTCTCAATGTATTAGTTCTAAACAACAGTAATGTTACATTTGATTGTTTTAGGACAGGTTCACCAAAGAGGGATTTGCCTAAATTGATCTCATTAACAACTATTATATTGTAACATTAAATTGTGAAATGTTGTTGGAATTAGATGCTAATAATAAACTTACAGTTAATTAAAACATGTAATCCAAGAGAAAGATGTCTTATAGGGAACAAATGCTTTTAGGGGTAAAATTAATCTGGTAGACCTCTCATTGCTCCCCCTTGTCCAAAAACGACCTTTCATATGTACTTTCGTTTAATGGCTTCTGTCTGCTGTTGTTCTCAATTTCAAAATGGCTTCTTCACAGACAAAGGAGATCACTGTGTGTTGGTTAAGTTGCTTCGCCATTGCTGGGCGAGGTAGTCATTCGCAAGAAAGAGCTGCAGTTTCCCCACACACAGGTCTCTGTTTGCACACTGGAAATGTATCAATGGTGCGCAAGAAATATAACTTAAATTGGTGTGTTTGTAAAAGTGTAGGCTACAGCAAAATTGAAACGACAGAGCGAAGAAGCATGGCACATTCAGTCCAATCGTCTAGTTGCAGGGCTACAGTTGATAGACTTTAAACGGGTTTGGCAAACATCAGTAATCTGAGGATCTGGCCAGTTGCCAAATGTATGAGAGAACTGCACCCACACAGCCATATAAGGTCAGAAGAAACGATTTCGAACAGTGCTGTATTTCTTCCAGGATACTCAAAGGGGATTTCAGACTTCTTCGTACTCTGTCTCCCCTTCAAGATAATGATTCGATGTTGTATTTCGAGGTGTTGATCAACTACACACGAAGATTTTAGGAGATGTCATACAAGCAAGATGTAATCCACCCTATAGGTAAAGGAGAAAATAGGAACAAACCTGTCTCTGTGTGTACACTGTATGTATGTTTTCCTGAGTATTAAAGTGTCTCGAGTTGAACTCTTCTGGTTACAGTTGCAATGAATATACCATGGATTATGTTGATCATGCGATTAAGATTGACTAACACAGCGGTTAAACAACCTAATTTATGTTTCAGAAACAGAGAAATAGTCTACATGTCGGAAATGTTTTAGTCAACTGTAGAGGAGCTTGTATTTCCAGGCAGGGCTCAATTCCTATTGCACAATTGCTGCGTAAATGGCCCAGGGTAAAAGGAGTGTCGAACCATAAGGTCACGAGGCTCCATGCAACGCCGCAAACCATGCATCCAACAAACTGTTGTTTACACCCTCTGAAAACAAAATAGACGCGTTGGGCAAGCCAGATACCAGCAATCGATGGGCCTTTCTTGTAGAGAATAGAACATGCAGGCCATTCCATCCGCTCCCTCAGTGCTCAAATTATTGAAGACCATGTTTTTGCTATTATTGAAGCAGCTAGAGCGGAAGTAATGTGAAAATAAAAAAGTGTTACCCAAATGTCTTATTCTATGACCGACAGAGCACTGTTAAATCCGACTGAATCATAGTGTAAAGGCTTGTTGTATGGCAAAGCCGACCAGCTGTTATTACGCAAGCAGAGAAGGAACACATTAAAGCACACCCAAAAAAAAGGGAATGGGCCTCTTGTGCAGAAGACCGACTGCTCGCAGCACAGTAGGGTATATTTATTTGCCTATACTCTCGGACCATTGTATGTCAAGCTGTTATATTTAGGCAAGGTATTTAGGCCTTTAAAAAGTTAATAGTTCAAATGATTAGTGTTTTCAATGACAGCATAACTATATTCGTTTTATAATTCTTTGGTTTTCAGTTAATCGATACTGTTGTTTTCGATAGGGTTTTTGTCAGGATGTATTTGTCAAAACAGAAAAATGAGAGGTTCTGCACGTTTGAAAGCGTACTTCAAATCCCATTGAGTATTTAATTTAGAATAATGAATTCAAACCTTATTCAACCAACAATTAAAGCCTGTAACCTATAGACAAAATAAAACGTACCTACAAATAAATCGACCCGGGGTAATTTAGATCATCTTCATTTTTTTAAAGCACTGTTAAATGTTACACAATCTATTGGCCAACAACCATTTAAATCGGCAATAATTTAAACACGTCTTTTTATAATCGCATGTTTTTTGTCCTTTCTAATCTGGTTTTCAGTTCCACAGAAATATAAAAGATTATATGGATGGTTTTTCATTTATCAACATTGTAGGAGTCCCGTTGATTTATGTTGGATGCACGACGGCATTTTAGCTCATGAATTGTGATTAAGCATGTTACAGGAAAATAAAGATAACATTTTAAGATTTACATTTGGTTGCATAAACAATTGATTTCCATCTCCAACACTATCCAAATCACATAGAATTAATGTTGTAATCGTTCTGTGGAGGCTGTCAACATGTCCACTGTTACAGCGTGACCAATCACACACAGTCCAAAATGGACAGGAGAGAGAGGCCATAGTGGCCTATTGGGATTTTAAACATTATTTTACTCCAATTTATTGTGAATATTGAAGGTTTATTGATGCAATAAAAGAAAAGCCAACGCTATTATTCATATAGGCTAACTTTCCACTTCACATACATCCCATTCGTTGTTCCATGATTCGTTGATCTGTTATTTAGATTAGAAAAATATGCTGATATAAAAATGTACATATATAGATTGACCTATTGTGTGTATTTTGCGTGTATTTTCTCTGGGTCTGTATTTATTTTTCCATGAACTGTATATGCTATCTAAACTAAATAGATGTTTTATTGAGTTTCTCTCTCTGTATTGCTTTTCACACACATTTGCATGTCGGGAAGCCTACATGACAGACCTACTTGAAATAGTCCTTTTGATGGCATTCCTGTAGGTGACAATGAAACAGTAGTTTGATTGTTACATACAATTATACATTTTTTAAACATTTACATAAAAAACAACCCAATGGTAGGCTATTTCTCTTTATTAAATGTGAATCAAAATATCATTGTTATCCTGCTACCATTTTAAAGAAATTGTGTTTCAAATGTACTTGCTCCTTCAAAATGTTCATTGAAATATAATTTTGAACTGCAAATAAATATAAATTAATCAGATGTCTGTTATGTTTTCTTTTGAGTTTTTGACATTGATGGTTTTGATATCTGAGACAATTAAGTAGACTCAGAGATTATGATTTTAAAATACATTGTAGCTTTACTCTAAGAAAAATATGATGCCAATATACTATTGGTCTAGTGGTCACATTTTCATTATAATTTCAAGGGGCTTAGTTGAACCACAGTCTGTGTAGCAGTCTGTTTAGCTATCATTTTCTCCTTGCCACCCCTGTCATGCTAAACGTTGGCATGCAACATGGAATACAATTCATGGAATGTCAGCAAAACTGACTGGTACCCAGACTAGAACCACACAGGGTGATATACTGTATGAATCAACACAAAGAAGAACCTTTTCTTCCATGGTGGTAAATTACAAAAAACATATATATATAAATGCAACATGTAAAATTTCATGAGCTGAAATAAAATATCCCAGAAATGTTCCATGCGCATAAAATGCTTATTTCTCTCAAATTTTCTCCACAAATTAGTTTACATCGCTATTAGTGAGCATTTCTCCTTTGCCAAGATAATCCATCTACCTGGCAGGTGTGGCATATAAAGAAGCTTATTAAACTGCATGATCATTACACAGGTGTACCTTGTGCTGGGGACAAAAGGCCACACTAAAATGTGCAGTTTTGTCACACAACACAATGCCACAGATGTCTAAAGTTTTGAGGGAGTGTGCAATTGGAATGCTGACTGTAGGAATGTCCACCAGAGCTGTTGCCAGATAATTTAGTGTTAACTTTTCTACCATAAGCCACTTCAGTCGTTTTAGAGAATTTGTAGTGCGTCCAACTGGCATCACAACCGTGCATATCTGCATTCCCAGTCATGTGAAATCCATAGATTAGGGTCTAATTCATTTATTTTGACTGATTTCCTTATATATATTCCTTATATAGAACTGTAACTCAGTAAAATCTTTGAAATTGTTGCATGTTGCATTTTATATTTTTGTTCAGTATAAAATAAGAGCGCTCTTAAGGTATAGGCACAGGTTACTAGGTCAAGTCAAATGTTACGAGGCCTGTGTGTGATCCTAACCCCAGCTAACCCAGAGTCCACTCAGTTATAGCTCTTTGTGCTCACAGAGCACAAATACTTCAGATGCCACTGATCATTATTGGCTCCTGAGTGGCACAGTGGTCTAAGGCACTGCATCTCAGTGCTAGAGGTGTCACTACAGGCCCTGGTTCAATCCCAGGCTATATCACAACCAGACGTGATTGGGAGTCACAATAGGGCAGCGCACAATTGGCCCAGCACTGTCTGGGTTAGGGGAGAGTTTGGCCAGGGTAGTCTGTCATTGTAAAATAAGATTTTGTTCTTAAATGACTTTCCTAGGTAAAAAAACAAAAAAACATTGGTTTCTGCTCTGAGAGGGAAGGCGAGAGCACAGAGCAGAGCAAATTACTCAGAACTCTTCTACAGCCCACTAAACACACCTTTCTAAATAGAGGAAGTGCCTCAGTGTGAGCCTCAGCCCCACCCCCACCCAGTGATGTGATGGAACAGGCCAGATGACTACAGAGCGGTAGAGAGCGAGCAGCTGTAGACTGACTCTATTGCGTGACTGAGCTTTTACCACAGAGACGCTTTCAGTGAACAAATTGATTAGGAAGAGAAGGGTGTTCAGGGTCACTAGGAAATAACTGAAGTTGGAAAGGACCATTAAGTGGTGAACAGAGCAGAGTGAGACACCTGTTCAAGATGAGACTGAGCTTGGTTTGTTCCTCTTGTTGACACTCATTCTTCCCACTTAGCCAGGTTCTCATTATAAATTAATTGGGTGGAACTGACATGTGTTCAGACTCAGTTGGGAGGGACTGACTTTATCCTGACTTCTGTCTGACTGCGACCTGTTGGACTCTAGATATGACACAGAATGGTACTATGACTAGCAATGGCAACGCTAAGAAGGGAGAAGAACTAAAAATTGTTATTGTGGGTGATGGGGGATGTGGGAAAACATCCCTTCTAATGGTGTATGCCAAAGGAGACTTTCCAGAGGTAAGGACAACATGGCATCTAGTGGCATCTCTTGAGATGTTTGCTTATTAGAGTAAGGAAGTAAGTGTGTTTATGAACATAATTGTTTTAGATTAAAGTAATCACCCTTTAAAAAAAAAAAATTACTTATGCAGGCATTATTCATTTGTGCCCTTTTGAGGGTGACATCACCAAGCAATACTCAGATTTTGTTCCTGTCAGGAAAGTAGCCTCATGATTATCTCCACTCTACCATGAAATGAATGTAAAAGTATATTGTTTATATCACTAATCTTACTAACTTATTTCTTAATACAAATAAAACAAGTTATTTTATTGCCATCTCCATTATTGGTCAGCAGATTTATGCTTAGTTCATTATTCAAGTTAAGACTCTAATACCAACACTGTCAGTTCCAGCATAAACAACCTTTTGAATAAACAGTTTAGACTATGCAAATATATTCATTTTTCACTAAATTAACTCTCCCAAAAGAAGTCATGGTAAGTTAGCACAAATAAGTAACACTATTCTAAATATAGACTTCCTTCTCCAAAGATAATGATTTGTAACATAATTAAGAAATTATCCCAGACAGAGCATTACATGTTTTCAAGATCTATGGCACTGTATCCAGTTTTGGTTGAATTACATTGTCTCAATTATGTGCATTTCCAGTATCCCGTGGATGAAATGCAAAATGATTGAAATACTGAATTTCTTTCTCCCTTTGTCATTTTCGTTTAACAGAAGTATGCTCCGTCTGTGTTTGAGAAATATGTCACCACAGTCACGTATGGAGGGAAAGAGATTCGGCTCAACCTCTATGACACAGCCGGTAAGGTCCCCTATGCAACATAATCATTATTAAGTATCTATAGATAAAGAAGAGGGTTCTGTTCCTGCACAATGGGCAGGTATGTAGGGTGTGGATCGTTGTTCTGTGGGTGTGGAGTGTGGGTGTGGAGTCATCTTGCCTGTAATGCTGGAGCAGATATCATAGCATAGTAGCATATCTTTGATCAGCTAAGTGGAACATAAAGCTAGATAGAACAATAGAATTGTGTCAGGTCAGTGCAATCCAAGCATTGGGTTCAGAACAGAGATTCTGAAATGCTTTAAATTATTGACTAATATAGCCATCAGTTAAAGATATTGTGACTTGTTTATCCTCTTGTTTTCTGGAGAATAAACAGTAAAAACAAACATGGGACTAGTTTGCTGGAGGATGAGAACTGAAAATGTGGCATGACTTTCTCTATGACTGGAAACATTTTCTCCAAGCAATGTGTTTTGTTGAAATGTCATAATGGAGTATTGTAGATTTACTGTCTGGCTGTAGTAGATTACATTGTTTTTGTAAACTATGAGTATGACGCGACATCTCACTGAGTACACCTTGCCCTCTCACAGCACTGATGCAATGACAAGCAGCAGCGTTGCAGAAAGCTGCTGTGACAGAGGATGTGGTGGAGGCTCATCTATAGAAATAATGTTTGTAACTGTATTTGCATCTGAGTGGTTCTTTGATACTTTAAACTAGACATTGTCAGTGAAACCTCAGATTATCAGCTCAAATGGCTAGATATTGAATTGAAAATCTAATAGCTTCTAAATAATAACATTATTCTGTTGAATAGTTTACTATTTGATTAAGATCATGTCAAACTTGATTTTCTAGTTTTTCAGCTCGTTGTTATGGATATTGTAAATCACAAATAGAGTACCACGGTATGAGTCATATTACCCATAAAACCTAGCGGTCAAAAAAGGAAATGGTTCCATTCGTTTTTTCACCAGACATTTTTCCAATAGGGGATTTTAGAAACACTTTTAGAAACTCCTTCTTTAACCTGTCTCCTCCCCTTCATACACACTGATTGAAGTGGATTTAGCAGGTGACTTCAGTAAGGGATCACAAAACACAGCCATTATTTTAAGTGTTTCTAAAATCCCCTATGGGAAAAATTAATGGTAGAAAAATTATTGGAACCATTTCACTGTTTTGACCGCCAGGTTTTATGGGTATTTTGACACCTCCACTATGTGGTTCTATACCAGCATACACTGAGTGTACAAAACATTAGGAACACCTGACTTTCCATGACATAGACTGACCAGGTGAAAGCTGTGATCCGTTACTGATGTCACCTGTTAAATCCACTTCAATCAGGGTAAATGAAGGGGAAGAAGAAGAAGAAGGATTTTTAAGTCTTGAGACAATTGAGACATGTCTTGTGTATGTGTACCATTCAGACGGTGAATGGGCAAGACAAAAGATTTAAGTCTCTTTGAACGAGGAATGGTAGTAGGTGTCAGGCGCACCAGTTTGAGTGTGTCAAGAACTGCAACACTGCTGGGTTTTTCACACTCAACAGTTTCCCGTATGCATCAAGAATGGTCCACCACCCAAAGGACATCCAGCCAACTTGATACAACTGTGAGAAGCATTGGAGTCAACACGGCCCAGCATCCCTGTGGAAGGCTTTCGACACCTTGTAGAGTCCATGCCTCAACAAATTGAGGCTGCTCTGAGGACAAAACGGGGTGTAACACAATATTAGGAAGGTGTTCCTAATGTTTTGTACACTGTATTTTATGGTTTTATCAAGACTTGTGGAATACTTGGCTGCCTGAGAAGTTAGTTTCAGAAATGACTTTATACTTGTTCTCTATCAATACTGGATATTGCAAACCACTCCCCTCTAGAAATGTAAGTTACACGTATTGACTAATAACAGTGGCAGAATGATCTGCTTACTATGTTGGGGGCTGATTTTGGTGTTTCCAAGGACAACCTATCACGTGTCCTAGTGCAGTGTCTCCACTGTGAGTCACCGGTTTATCTTAGCCTAACTGCCGCAACAGCCACTGTATTTGACAGGGAAAGGAAGTTGAAGCCAGGATGTGGTTTTAAAACGGGTTATAACATGGTTCAGTATAAACTCATTTTATTACTAGAGGTTGTTAGGGGGGGGGTGTAATATTATCTATTTTTTCCTTCTATAAGTTCACCAAACACTTTACATTGAGTGTATTTGTTTGTCCATTTTTTCAGGCCAAGATGATTACGATCGTTTGAGGCCACTCTCATACCAGAATGCCAACCTGGTGTTAGTTTGTTATGATGTGACCAACCCCACCAGTTTTGAAAATGTCTTAATCAAGGTAAGCTCATTGATCATGATTCATCTACGATATTACATTATCCAGTGACAGCCAATGACATTCATATTCTGCCCAACAACAGCCAACGCTAAGTAAGCAGCTAACCACAGTGAATTTAAGGGCCTGCATGTTTTGCTAGGATCCCGGTACAGTGCATAATAGATCTAGTGAGTATTGTCGGTACAAATAAACAAGCACAACATTAGTCACCACAGAGAGGTGGGAAAGGGATTGCGAGTTCACCACTTATAAGTGGTTAGACATCACATCTAGGCAGGAATTTGATGAATGATTGTTGGAGATTGACTTTGATGTGACTGTGTACATTCTTTTGACTTTGCTCGCTACTTGTGACTCAACCAGAGAACATGAACTTTGACCCCAGTGGCTTGGCCTGAAAAACAGACGGGAATGTGCTGGAAGCCTCCCTCAATGAGCAGGGAGATGTCAATAAAGAGCCATAAATGCATGCCATGTGATAAAGTCAAGGGGAATGCAGTCAGAGTGAGACTTTGTAAGCACAAAACATTACAGCAAGGGAGGGGGTAAACACGCCTACTTGTAGAACCGATACCTGGGTGGACGTAGAGCCAAACCAAACAACCTGTCAATGTAGTATTTTTGTAGGCTATTTTATAAGTATCTGTTTCCTCTGTTTGGTCATTGATGAAACTTATTGTTAATTGTTTATGGGTCCAGTCAATGAAAATATGAAAACAGTACACACACACAGTATGCAAACACCATGATCCCGAGTGTAATCCCAATGTGACAGTTTGAGCTCCTTCCTACCTTGACCTCTTACCTCTACATTCACTATTGTGTTCTGCTGTCTCACACAGTGGTACCCGGAAGTGAACCACTTCTGTCGCGATGTTCCTGTCATTCTGATTGGCTGTAAGACTGACCTGAGGAAGGATAAGGAGCGTACCAGGAGGCTCAAAGCCATGGACCAGGCTCCCATTACTTACACACAGGTGAGGATCAACCTGTCCCCCTGATGACAGGGTTTATACACATAACTTGAGGTGTGGTGCTTTGACTTTAACCATTTCATTTGAATTATGGATAATGGCTTTCAAATGCTTGATCCTAGAAAACCTTCTCTGCTTTGCCCTGTTTACCAGTCTCCAATTCTGGTCCAGTACTCCCTGTCATCCAGTGACTGCTCATTGTTTGGTTCCACAGGGTGAGGAGACCAGGCGGCATATGAGTGCTGAGCTTTATCTAGAGTGTTCAGCCAAATACCGGGAGAACGTAGAGGACATTTTCAGAGATGCCACCAAAAAAGCCCTGGCATCAACCCGCAGAGCAAGACAACGTACGAAGAAGAGGCATTGTGTCATCCTGTGACCTCGTTCTAGTGACAGGACAGAGGCTTGAAGTCCATTGACACAACAGGGGACACTGTCCTCTGGTCTTACATGCCAAAGCTACACATTCTGCTGCTTGTCTATTATAAACAACTGCTTGCCACATCCTGGGTCATCCTAATTCAATTTTAAGAAGAGCCTGTTCTATCCCCAACCAATTCATGCCTTTGGTATCTGAACAATGATATTGAACACTGAACTAATATCTACTAAGATCTGCTAGGATAGAGATGGAATTCCTGCTAGTTCTATGGGCACAAGGTCTATCCTGGGATTCTAGAGTGGTTTTGTTAATTACTAGCTACGTTAGACCAGGGTGTAAATTGGCATATAAAAGCAGATTGAGATTGTACTTCATATACCTTTTTTCAAATATCCTTTTATCAATTACTGAATTTCTATTTTTACTTTTATAAAGAACTTATGCCTATTGCTGGCCTTTTGTGGTGTTTATTTTTTAACATCTCTCACGATCATTGAGTGGGTGATTTGTAAAACATTTTTTTTATAGCAGTTCCATTTCTAGGACGAGGCACTGACCTACTTAATGTACTGTGTTACCTTGAATAACTCTTCCTCACAGCTCTGGTCCACTGATCACTATCACCTGGCAAGATTTGTTTCAGGAAGTTGTGTTAATGGATACCTCCTACTCAGGGAAAATATCCATTACATATGTTTATGTAAGCGGCTTACCCTTTCTGCAGTGGATGACAAGTACTAATCAGTGACTGTGCTTACTAAGCATGTTGATACACAGTGCACCATCTTCTGAGTACAATGTGATGCTGCACCTTTTATATTGTCAGGGCAATTTACTACTGTGGTTGAAAGCTGTTAGAAATGAGCTCCTTTCAAAGCTGGAGTCTGAACAAATATTTATTGCAGGTCACTAAGTTAAATGACAGTGCCCACTAGTGGTGGTTGCTATAAAAAAAAGACAAGGCAGTGTTTCCTACTTAGATAACTGAATAATATGGACATGCTGATTGATATGCATGTTTAGGAAAGAAACACATCACATGATTTTCTAGCTGTAAAATTACATTACACAGAGCCATAGATATCCATGTATGTAAATAAATGGCTCTGACATAAGTATATTCCCCCAGAGGGAACAGCTACCATCAAGCGAAGCTGATTCAATATTAACATAAGTCATGTTGAAAATAAATCAGCCCAATCAATTAAATGCCACAACTAAACATAATGAAAAGACATGACAAAATATTTGAATCAGATGTTTTATTTGTCTTACAGCCATGTATACAGTGTGAAAAAGCAGTAAGAGACAGCATAAATTAAATGATTTTGTCCAGTGTCTCTTGTTACAGGTGTACGTTCAGGCACAAGTTAGTCTTATGACAGGACAATCCATGACATGAACATTCAACCAAACTAACAATACATGAGGAAATAGGATCTGTTGTGTACTGCATTGTGGCAGATTTGACAGCTGACCATTAGACCAAAATGTTAAATTCAATAACATGCTTTAGCTTTTTCCTACAAGTGTAACAAAAATAGTGGTTCCCTTCGAGAGTACAATAGATTTAAAAAAAAAATGAAAACAAGACTAAAAGTCCAAGACCTTACATTTCCCCCAATAAACAGAACACTGGATTCCAAATGGAACAAAAACATACATCACGCAATTGTGACAGGCTACAGTGAGAGATAAGGCATTTAGAAAGCCCTGTCACTAAGTAATAAAAGTTGAGACTTTGTTCAAATGCACATCTAATAACAGTAAAAAATTAAATGCTGAAAATGGGTACAAAAACTCTTGAGAATTGTACATAGTTCAGAGTGGACGCGTTACTATACATACCATGGATGTCAGCAGAGTTATATACACTTGATCACTCCAGCACATTCGTGCTCAAGACATTATTGCCAATCATTTGTTCACAGTACCAGTGCTCATAGCAGCAATTGTTTGTTGTGGACCTTAACAGCATATTGTGATCAAGGTGAACTCAAACAACCAGCATCGTCTTGCACAACCTGATTTGGACAAGTCTCTCAAATAATAATTAATTGAAAGGGTTATCATTTTGAACCAGATTACAGGATTTAAAAAATATGGACTTTTGTCTCTATGCCGAATCCACTGCGTCTTAAATGTTACACCACCAGGCACTCAGCTAAGCAAGGTGCAGACCACTACAGAAGAGAAAGCCTTGTATACTCAAACCTGGTCAGTATCATTAGTATACGCATCATTTAAAAATTGAATGCCTGTGTAATTTATGGTTGCCAAATCAACCCAAACAATGGTAGTAAACTGCTGCTGTTAAAATGTGTAAATGTCTATGATTAGTTATGTCTGGCTGGTACCTTGCTGAAAGAAGAAGCAGGCTTTAGTTTATATAATATAGACATGTCACTATCCAGAAATAAGCAAATGGGTTAACTTTCAACAGCACACCGGGGAGAAATATATAGTTCAATGCATCTTTACTGAAAAAAATCAAAACGACAGACACTTGTAGTTACAAATAACAGTGAAAAAATGGCTGTGCCCTGGACATTTTCGAATATGCCATACCGATAACAGTTATGTGAAGTAGTGACATGACCACACAGTACATATACTTTGTAGGTAAACTCACCTTTTCTCATGACCTAATGCAGGGTTTCTCAAACTCAGTCATGGGGTCCCCCCTGGGTACACGTTTGTTTTTGTCCTAGCACTACACAGCTGACTCAAATACCCAACTAATCATCATCATCATCAAGCTTAGATTATTTGATTTAGTTGTGTAATTCTAGGGCAAACACTCAAACGTGCACCTGGAGGGGCCTAGGACCGAGTTTGGGAAACCCTGACCTAATGCTACTTGTCTTTGTTGAGTTGCATATAGTTTGAAGAGTGGCTCTCTGTACATGTAGTTCATGCTCCGACCTAAAAACATCAACACCATAATTAGTCTGTCCACTCACTAAATCTAAAAGGATCAAGCCTCAAATGGTCCAGGATCGCAGTGGTTCATCTGCCAGACGAAAGCTGCTCTGTGTTGTGATTGCATGTGTAGCAAGGACATTGACAGGTTATCGGAAACAAAAGCACACTCAGCCAAGATTATTGGTTAATGTTGCAGCTGTCATCACGGTCCGAGACACATTGGTCTCTCTGCTCTGTCTTTTCCTGGCACAAACCCTCTGCCGTCCATCTTTCCATCGGCTGTGCGTGTCAAAGTGCCCTTTTGCTTATTGGTTACTGGCCACTTGGAGTTCTGAGCTGTAGTCAGACTCGCTCACTCCTGCTTTTGCACCTTTTCTGGATTTTCCTGGATCTTTTGATGAACAACTTTTAATGTGGTGAGAAAATTCCCCAGGAATAGGACAAGAAATGTCAGTGCCAACATAAATACCTGAAAAGATACAAACAAAGGCACTAGGAATGACATGTATTCATGACATTTAGTATAATGACATCACAAGGTTAAACTTCCAGCGTCAGAGAGAAGTCTTGTAACGAGCATAGGTTACAAGAAAATTCTAGACGAGCTTGCACAAGACGGGCTGGAAGTAGAGACATGTTGTACTGTAATGTATTTGAAAACAATGGACTTAGAGATTGTAGGGTAGTATTTCTGTCCTTACCTGCCACTCTTTACAGTCTTCATGTCCTGCCAACCGAAACAGAGTCATAGCATTGTACAGCTGCCAGAACTGTGAAGGGGATTGGAGAGAAAAAGAGAGCGAGAGAGAGAAAAGCTCAGTCCAAGACCTGAAACCTTATTCAAGCCCACGAGCATGGAAGCTTACCCTGGAGTGTGTACATGTAAATGTATAAACAGCAGAAATAACCATCTTATTCACTGGAATAAGGAACAAAATTAAAGCCTTGCAATCATGTTGGGCAAGACTTTATTTACAACAGTGACAGATTTTGCAATAACCTCTTACTTTCAGTTGACTGTCTCCCCACCCCACTCTCATCCCAGTCTGTGTGAAACACACTGGCACACACCCAGACTAACCCGACCTCATCCCTGGATGACCAATTAATACAATTGTGTTTAAGTTCATCACTGTTGAGAAAAGATATTAAGCCTGATACGTCAATGTCTTGAGTTGAAAGTAGTAGAAAGGTGGAATAAATGTAAACAACCTCTGAACTAAACCCATATTTAGGAGCTGCGTGGTGGTCTGGTGTTTGACTTACATGGCCGAAAAAGAGAAATGGCAAGAGGAAGGTGAGCCCTCTCCACATCCATGACTGAAACCCCTCTGCAAAACAGACACGCATACATTACTAATGGTGGAAAATTAACATTCGCTAAGGCACAAACTACAGAAAGTTTACATCCAGTTTAAAAAGCTTTGTCAAGGTTAATCATTAGACACATTATGGTAAGGAGAATACAGTAAGCTATACCAAAAACAGAGCTAAACATTCTGTATGTCAGAACCAATACTCTGTTCAAGGGGCAGCTGCAAACTGATTGTGAGATGTTATCCATCAGCTCTCTGTGGTCAGCCAGATAGAAATACACTAGAAAAATGTATATCATAATTGCAATTTTGGGCAGTAGAAAGGAAAACTTGAGATTCAAAGAGTGTGATGTTCTGCAAGGTATTCCGACCACTGGGATTTCACTCAACATGGAAGAAAAACAACTTGCTTAATGGTAAAACCCCACCGTCGTCCCATTTTTGTAGTCATGGGGTTGCTTGTGGCCCACTTTATTGTAACAACTATTAACACACACAACTGTCTTGTAAATGGTTCAAAATCCCACAGGAGGTTTCCCAAGTCATAACCAATAAGCAAGCCTTAGAAGCTTTCCTAACTGAAAAGGAGCTCATCTTACCCACTGTGAGGTCCAACTGATTTCTCTCCCCCAAAGCTCGTAACCGGTATAAGCAGCCACTTTGGTAGTAATATTGAAGAAAATGCACAAAGCCTGAAAAACAAAAGGATGGATAAATAAAATATGTATCAAACACCTTTACAACCAATAATGTTTGAGCAATGACATGCACTTACATTACAGTAATTTAGGCTGTATTGTGCTGCTTGTGATTATTTTAGATTTTTTTCCTCAACACAATATCTACGTAACAAGACTATTAAACGCAACACACAAAAATGTCAACTATTTTACTGAGTTACAGTTCATATCAGGAAATCAGTCAATTGAAATAAATTCAGCAGGTCCTAATCAATGGATTTCACATGACTGGGCAGGGGCCCACCCGCTGGGGAGCCAGGCCCACCCGCTGGGGAGCCAAGCCCACCCAATATGAAATAGTTTCTCTTCACAAAAGTTATTTATTACAGACAGAAATACTCCTCAGTTTTATCAGCTGTTTGGGTGACTGGTCTCAGACAATCCCACAGGTGAAGAAGCCGGATGTGGAGGTCCTGGGCTGACGTGGTTACATATGGTCTGCGGTTGGAGGTACTGCTATATTCTCTAAAATTACGTTTGGAGGTGGCTTATGGTAGAGAAAGGACTATCCAATTCTCTGGCAACAGCTCTGGTGGACATTCCTGCAGTCAGCATGCCAATTGTACACTCCCTCAAAACTTGAGACATCTGTGGCATTGTGTTGTGTGACAAAACTTCACATATAGAGCGGCCTTTTATTGTCCCCAGCTCAAGGTGCACATGTGTAATGATCATGCTGTTTAATTCTTGATATGCCACACCTGTCAGATGGATGGATTATCTTGGCTAAGGAGAAATGATCCCTAATAGGGATGTAAACACATTTGTGGAAAATAAGCTTTTTGTGCACATGGAAGATTTCTAGGATATTTTATTTCAGCTCATGAAACATAGGCCCAACACTTTACATGTTGCATTTATATTTTTGTTCAGTATAAATAGAAAAAGTAGATGCTTACTCTGGTAAATGGAGAATGCAAGGAATTGACTTCTAAACATCTGATACATGGACCCCTCTGGCCTTTGAGAAGAAGCAAACAGAGGAACCAATCAATACAGGTGATGGGATAACGTTAATCAATCAAACTGAATGTCAGAAAACCGTTGAAGTCAACTGCCAACAGATGTTTTGCTTTTGACCAACAGCAATTCAAAGAAAGTGTTCAAAGTTAAAATAAATAAATAAAGCACTTACCAGGTAAGCATTACACCTGATAGGAAGGTAGAGACATAATGATGGGAGACCCACCACCCTTTGATCCTGAAAGGACACATGGAGTGGAATTAGAATAAAGAAGCATAACTTGGTAGGCACACTGGTAAAGTATTTTGATCTCACAGAGTTTTAAAAAATAAAATAAAAATCACATAAAAAGCTTAGTAGCTCACCGGGACCCATTGCTCATGAGGATGCTTTCCCTTATGGTCAAAGTACAGTAGTACCAAACCAGCAAGAAGTTGAAGATTTCATCTGTGACACTGCAACAACAAAACAGACATTTACAACTACTTCGCTTTGATGAAACATTAAAAGATGCTACAAGGAAACATCAAATGCATAACATAGCCAACTCACCGGTAATTGAGCAAAAAGAGACAGGTTATGGCCCCAAACATCAAGATTATTGTCATAAAAAGCTTGAACTTCTCATATTCATCTTTATAGGCAAATCTGCTCCAGAGAATAGAACAAACAGGGGGTCATAAGCAGAAACCATGGGGATGTGACTGAATACAGATATTTTGTTAAAGCACACTTACTTTGCCTGGTTGCTGAGAAGTGTTACATTCACATTGCCAAGCACCAAATTTAAGTACAATCTGAAAAGAGACAAACATTTTACAATATGCTTTGACACCCTCATATGGTAACATCTGTAACCAAAATATGTAATAATCAAGTCCTCAAATACACTGACCCATTCTTCTTTGGCAAATAGGCTTCCATATCAAAGAAGAAGTTCTCTTTGTCTTTAATTTGCATTTGGATGTCTTTGATCAGTTCAGTTTCTTTCTCATCACTTGTTTTTGTGCACCTGTAGAAGAAAATTAAACCTTTAAACCCTCAGGTCCTACTTATGGGGACCTTTGGTACTGGAAAATAAGACAACCATTCTGTGTCAACTGACAGCACTAAGAGTAGGCTACTTACTTGCACAGACTGTGCCCGAGGTCTTTTAGACCCTTCCGCTGTTTACTAATGGCACTGCTGCATGTTGCCTGGAGGTTGGTGAGCTCATCGAGCTTCTGTCTGTACACTTTGTGAGTTTCCTATAAATAAAATGGAAATAAATTACCGAAGGATGTTTCATCTGTACTCAAATATGTTGATAGCAAAGACTGTCAAATCGGCAATTATTTTATTTTTAACTTATGCTGTCCTTTCAAGTGGTGTCAAGAAGGAAATGAGAGGGAAAGAAGCCACTGCACCCTGGGTAAAGTGACCCTTATTTGCTACATACCTGCATTGGTTGACTGATTTAACTGCACCGAGGTTACAATTTGGGAGATTTCACTATAAAAACAACTAGCTAGCTACTAATCATTGTTATCAACCTGAGCTAGCTAGTTTGCTTGCTTGTTATTATGACCTCAACAAGCTATTATTGCTAGTTAACGAGCTAACGTTTGCCATTCACTGGCCAAATTTCCATATATTAAAATGTAGCTAGCTGCACCAATTCAAGTAAACCTGACTTGCAGACCCCGGGATACTATACCGAACAAAAATATAAAATGCAACAATTTCAAAGATTCTACTGAGTGAGTTACAATTCATAAGGAAATCAGTCATTTGACTGATTCGCATAGAGTTGATCAGGCTGTTGATTGTGGCCTGTGGAATGTTGTCCCACTCTCCAATGGCTGTATGGAGTTGATGGATAATGGCGGGAACTGGAACACACTGTCTAACACGTCGATCCAGAGCATCCCAAACGTACTCAATGTGTGACATGTCTGGTGAGTATGCAGGCCATGGAAGAACTGCGACATTTTCAGATGTCAGGAATTGTATACAGATCTTGGGGCAGTGCACTTTCATGCTGAAGCATGAGGTGATGGCGGCGGATGAATGGCACAACAATGGGCCTCAGAATCTCATCACGTATCTCTGCATTCAAATTGCCATCGATAAAATGCAATTGTGTTCAGTGTCCATAGCTTATTCCTGCCCATAACATAAACCCACCGCCCCATGGGGCACTTGGGGGTTATGGTTCACAACGTTAACTTCAACAAACCGCTTGCCCACACAAAACCATACACATGGCCTGCGGTTGAGAGGCCGGGTGGATGTACTGCAAATTCTCTAAAACGACAGAGGTGGCTTACGGTAGAGAAAGGAATATTAAATTCTCTGGTAACGGTTCTGGTGGACATTCCCGCAGTCAGCATGCCAATTGTACGCTCCCTCAAAACTTGAGACATATGTGGCATTGTGTTGTGACAAAACTGCACATTTTAGAGTGGCCTTTTATTGTCCCCAGCACAAGATGCACATGTGTAATGATCATGCTGTATAATTCTTGATATCCCACACCTGTCAGCTGGATGGATTGTCTAGGAAAAGGAAAAATGCTCACTAATAGGGATGTAAACAAATTTGTAGACAATTTGAGAGAAATAAGCTTTTTGTGCATATGGAACATTTCTGGGATCTTTCATTTCAGCTCATAGAACCAACACTTTTACATGTTGCGTTTATATTTTTGTTCAGCATAATTATATTGGAAAGTTCCTGAATACAAAATATTGTGTACAATTATAACGTTATCCGATAACCCAGCATACTAATTTGACAAAAGGTTAACTGAACCAGCTAGCTAGCAAACGAACTAACAGGCTACCTAGCAATCTACTAAACTGAGTTGACAATCGTAGCTATATCGTCTCCTCTCTTGTCGAACTGACGGTAGTACACGTCACGCTACGCACTAACGTTAGCTAGCTGTCAAACAGGCTTCACATAGGCCTACCTGTAATTGTTGATATTCTTGGTCAATTTCTTCCCAATCAGTTTGACACCTTTGCAGGGACATTGTGACAGTTAGCGGCACGAGCTAGCTATTTCGCTTCCTCCGACTCCCTGTACAGAACCTCCAGATGGCTACAATACAGCCGCAGACAGTTACTAGTATTTTTTGGTAGCTACCACTGAGGCATAATAAGAATGGTAGCTACAGCTGTTCAAGATAATTTTTCCATGTCACGCTGCGCGCATGCGTCAGACCGCCCAAATATACAAATGTACATTCGTGACGTCACAGTTCTAAAAGTGCAGAAATATTAATACTAGACATGAACAGCTACTACAATAACAGCTTCACATTACTGTTTGAGAAAAATGTTTTGGATAATGATTTGAAGAGCAGTATAATACATTTACAAGAACTAAAAAATGTTACTGACTCAGCGCAAACGCTGACAGGAAAATGTGTACGTCTATGCAAATAGGTTGCTATGGGGATAGAACGCTTGGTCACAGACTGTTGCCACCGTTCATTATAGACAGGTTGGTTGTTTAGCAACTTAATCGACGAGTGCACAACATACGGGGTTAGTGTAAATCGGGAATATGCAACCCTGGACCTGGAGTAACCGAACTGGAAGACCAGGTGTGTTGAATTTAGGCAATCATTGAACTGATCAATTTGCTCAGTTGGTCCGGTGTGGTGCCTAGTTGGAACAAAATCCTGCAGTGTCTGCAGCACTCCAGGAAGAAGCAGACAGGAACTTTCTGGGGGATGCGTAAAGTTGGACGCGCAAGGTTCGACTTCAAACAAGGAAGCGAAATAGTATCTGTAGTTCTATATTCTGGTAGGTGGTTTTAGCAACAGCTGTGCAGGACGTGGATGATAGTTCTGATGGTATGGGTGGGGATGATGAAAGTCCTGGACGTCTGTGGTGAAAAGTAAAATAAAAAAAAGAATGGCCCTGCTACAAGAGCTGCTGATAGCAGTGACAGTTCTAGTGTTGAGACCGTGAAGAGGGTGAAGGTAGTGAAAAACAAAACGAATGATGTCTCGGGAATCAGTGGCGATTTTAGCATGTAAATCTTGGTTGGGCAAAAAAAGAAAAAGTGGGATGCATGCCAACAAAGCCACTAAACAATAAATTAATTGCGCTATACCGGTGACAAACGGTGCCCACAAACTGTTATGGTTACATAGATGCCCCAACGGTAATCCCAACATTTTACCACTGTTACACCTGGCTATCAGCAGAACCTTGTCTGGCAGCAAAACCGTTATTAATTCAGCCTCATGTACTGCCTTTTTTTTAAAACATAGCTGAAATGGCTAAGTTGTTTAAACAAATGTGGTTTCTAATGACAATTGAGATGTACAAACTATGGCATAAGGGGACGACAAGCAGATAAGAGGCAATCCGTAATTTTGATTATGACATTAATGAGTGAACTAGGACAGACGTCGTTAGTATTAGTTTAGCGCTTTTGAAATGTACAGCGACAGAATTCAGAACATGGGCTTTTCTTACAGTTCTCTCCCTGTACACCAAGTCAGAAAGGTAGGATAAATAAAGGGGGCATATAAACAGACAATGAAAGCTCTTATCTATGTCCCTAGATTATATAAAATAAAATGTAGAGGGGGGGCATAATGGTTGAAACCAAAAGGCTGTTCAGTAAGAAAGAGAGGCAAAGAAGTGAAAGCCTGTCCATATTATTCATGTTTGAGAAGGTTGTACCTAAGAAAGTACAGATGAGCATCCTGGCTTTTACTGTTAGAGTTTGTCCCACCTCCATTAAGGTGTTTTAAATGCCAAAGAATGGGACATGTAGTGGCTCTGTGCAAAGGAAAGAAACAATGTGAGGAGGGGAACATGATTGACTTCTGTAACCGTAATAGCCTTGGTTTCATGCATGTTAACATTAGAAGCCTCCTCCCTAAGTTTGTTCTATTCACTGCTTTAGCACACTCTGCTAACCCGGATGTTCTAGCTGTGTCTGAATCCTGGTTTAGGAAGACCACCAAAAATTCTGAAATTTTAATTCCAAACTACAACATTTTCAGACAAGATAGAACTGCCAAAGGGGGCGGTGTTGCAATCTACTGCAAAGATAGCCTGCAGAGTTCTGTCCTACTATCCAGGTCTGTACCCAAACAATTTGAACTTCTACTTTTAAAAATCCACCTCTCTAAAAACCAGTCTCTCACCGTTGCCGCCTGCTATAGACCACCCTCTGCCCCCAGCTGTGCTCTGGACACCATATGTGAACTGATTGCCCCCATCTATCTTCAGAGCTCGTGCTGCTAGGCGACCTAAACTGGAACATGCTTAACACCCCAGCCATCCTACAATCTAAACTTGATGCCCTCAATCTCACACAAATTATCAATGAACCTACCAGGTACCTCCCCAAAGCCTTAAACATGGGCACCCTCATAGATCTCATCCTAACCAACTTGCCCTCTAAATACAACTCTGCTGTCTTCAACCAAGATCTCAGCGATCACTGCCTCATTGCCTGCATCCGTAATGGGTCAGCGGTCAAACGACCTCCACTCATCACTGTCAAACGCTCCCTGAAACACTTCAGCGAGCAGGCCCTTCTAATCGACCTGGCCGGGGTATCCTGGAAGGATATTGATCTCATCCCGTCAGTAGAGGATGCCTGGATATTTTTTTAAATGCCTTCCTAACCATCTTAAATAAACATGCCCCATTCAAGAAATTTAGAACCAGGAACAGATATAGCCCTTGGTTCTCCCCAGACCTGACTGCCCTTAACCAACACAAAAACATCCTATGGCGTTCTGCATTAGCATCGAACAGCCCCCGTGATATGCAGCTGTTCAGGGAAGCTAGAAACCATTATACACAGGCAGTTAGAAAAGCCAAGGCTAGCTTTTTCAAGCAGAAATTTGCTTCCTGCAACACTAACTTAAAAAAGTTCTGGGACACTGTAAAGTCCATGGAGAATAAGAACACCTCCTCCCAGTTGCCCACTGCACTGAAGATAGGAAACACTGTCACCACTGATAAATCCACCATAATTGAGAATTTAAATAAGCATTTTTCTACGGCTGGCCATGCTTTCCACCTGGCTACTCCTACCCCGGTCAACAGCACTGCACCCCCCACAGCAACTCGCCCAAGCCTTCCCCATTTTTCCTTCTCCCAAATCCGTTCAGCTGATGTTCTGAAAGAGCTGCAAAATCTGGACCCCTACAAATCAGCCGGGCTAGACAATCTGGACCCTTTCTTTCTAAAATTATCTGCCGAAATTGTTGCCACCCCTATTACTAGCCTGTTCAACCTCTCTTTCGTGTTGTCTGAGATTCCCAAAGATTGGAAAGCAGCTGCAGTCATCCCCCTCTTCAAAGGGGGGCACACTCTTGACCCAAACTGCTACAGACCTATATCTATCCTACCATGCCTTTCTAAGGTCTTCGAAAGCCAAGTCAACAAACAGATTACCGACCATTTCGAATCTCACCATACCTTCTCTGCTATGCAATCTGGTTTCAGAACTGGTCATGGGTGCACCTCAGCCACGCTCAAGGTCCTAAACGATATCTTAACCGCTATCGATAAGAAACATTACTGTGCAGCCGTATTCATTGATCTGGCCAAGGCTTTCGACTCTGTCAATCACCACATCCTCATCGGCAGACTCGACAGCCTTGGTTTCTCACATAATTGCCTCGCCTGGTTCACCAACTACTTCTCTGATAGAGTTCAGTGTGTCAAATCGGAGGGTCTGCTGTCCAGACCTCTGGCAGTCTCTATGGGGGTGCCACAGGGTTCAATTCTTGGACCGACTCTCTTCTCTGTATACATCAATGAGGTCGCTCTTGCTGCTGGTGAGTCTCTGATCCACCTCTACGCAGACGACACCATTCTGTATACTTCTGGCCCTTCTTTGGACCCTGTGTTAACAACCCTCCAGGCAAGCTTCAATGCCATACAACTCTCCTTCCGTGGCCTCCAATTGCTCTGAAATACAAGTAAAACTAAATGCATGCTCTTCAACCGATCGCTACCTGCACCTACCTGCCTGTCCAACATCACTACTCTGGACGGCTCTGACTTAGAATACGTGGACAACTACAAATACTTAGGTGTCTGCTTAGACTGTAAACTCTCCTTCCAGACCCATATCAAACATCTCCAATCCAAAGTTAAATCTAGAATTGGCTTCCTATTTCGCAACAAAGCATCCTTCACTCATGCTGCCAAACATACCCTTGTAAAACTGACCATCCTACCAATCCTCGACTTTGGCGATGTCATTTACAAAATAGCCTCCAATACCCTACTCAACAAATTGGATGCAGTCTATCACAGTGCAATCCGTTTTGTCACCAAAGCCCCATATACTACCCACCATTGCGACCTGTACGCTCTCGTTGGCTGGCCCTCGCTTCATACTCGTCGCCAAACCCACTGGCTCCATGTCATCTACAAGACCTTGCTAGGTAAAGTCCCCCCTTATCTCAGCTCGCTGGTCACCATAGCATCTCCCACCTGTAGCACACGCTCCAGCAGGTATATCTCTCTAGTCACCCCCAAAACCAATTCTTTCCTTGGCCGCCTCTCCTTCCAGTTCTCTGCTGCCAATGACTGGAACGAACTACAAAAATCTCTGAAACTGGAAACACTTATCTCCCTCACTAGCTTTAAGCACCAACTGTCAGAGCAGTTCACAGATTACTGCACCTGTACATAGCCAACCTATAATTTAGCCCAAACAACTACCTCTTTCCCTACTGTATTTAATTTATCTATTTATTTTGCTCCTTTGCACCCCATTATTTTTATTTCTACTTTGCACATTCTTCCATTGCAAATCTACCATTCCAGTGTTTTACTTGCATTATTGTATTTACTTTGCCACCATGGCCTTAAGTTGCCTTTACCTCCCTTATCTCACCTCATTTGCTCACATCGTATATAGACTTGTTTATACTGTATTATTGACTGTATGTTTGTTTTACTCCATGTGTAACTCTGTGTTTATTTATGGTGAATGTGGGAACAATGTCAAGGTTAAATGTTGTAAGAGGCTTGAGAGGCCCAAATATATAAAATCACTCATGTCACTTATGCAGAGGCTGCAAGCCAGATTGGTGGAACTATTATGCAGAATAATGGAGATAATAGGGTTACTCCTGGAATAAGTAGACCTACTGTAGGAAATGTTGCTTTTGTTGGTCGACACTAATACCATCTCAGAAATCTTGCTTTCACAAATGTATTGTTTCAAAGGACACCTTAATAGTTACTTAGATTAACTTTCATTGAAAGGTTATCAACCTGACTGCGTTTGTGGAAAGAAGAACTGCCAAGTTGAAGATCAATTGTGTAAGCAGCAACAGAGTTTTTAGGAGTAACATATGTTACTGTTGCCATGATTGTTGATATGTTGACTCATAATAATACGAATGATGGAATGTCTCAGTATGATGATAATTAGAGTTTTGTTATCGTTCAGTGGAATGCCAGAAGATTGATTGCTAACGGTCAGGAGTTTAAGAAATATGTAATAGATTTAGAGATCAAACTTTGTGATAGGTGTTCAAGAAACATGGCTTAGACCACATCTTGATTTTATTATTCCTGGTTATTGTTCAATCAGATCTGATAGATCAATTGGACAGGGTGGTGGTTGTGCTACGTTCATAAGAGAAGGTCTTGTATATCGTAATATAACTGTTCCATCTGAAAGTGTGATGGTGGAAAACTATAGTGTAGGTAATAATGTTAAGTTACACAATTTTTACAACCCTTGTCATCAACTATCTGTAGCGATGTTTGATGAAATATCAGGAGAATTGGGCTCTAGAGAGATATTCTGTGGCGACTTTAATGCATGTAATAGTTTATGGGGACGCACACAGATGCTAGTGGTACTATTGTGGAAGATATGATGGAAACGAGCATTAGATGTCTTAACTATGAATGTGGTTGTACAAGAGTTGATGTTGTTGGAGGGGTTACATCCAGCCTGGACCTCACAATGGCTTCTGACTCTTGCATCTACAGTTGAAGTCTGAAGTTTACATACACCTTAGCCAAATACATTAAAACTCAGTTTTTCACAATTCCTGACATTTAATCCTAGTAAAAATCAGTTGGGATCACTACTTTATTTTAATAATGTGAAATGTCAGAATAATAGTAGAGTGTGATTTATTTCATCACATTCCCAGTGGTTCAGAAGTTTACATACACTCAATTAGTATTTGGTAACATTGCCTTTAAATGGTTTAACTTGGGGCAAACATTTCACGTAGCCTTCCACAAGCTTCCCACAATAAGTTGGGTGAATTTTCGCCCATTCCTCCTGACAGAGCTAGTGTAACTGAGTCAGGTTTGTAGGCCTTGCTCACACACGCTTTTTCATTTCTGCCCACAAATATTCTATAGGATTGAGGTCTGGGCTTTGTGATGGCGGCCACTCAAATACCTTGCCTTTGTTGTCCTTAACCCATTTTGCCACAACTTTGGAAGTATGCTTGGGGTCATTGTCCATTTGGAAGACCCATTTGCGACCAAGCTTTAACTTCCTGACTGATGTCTTGAGATGTTGCTTCAATAAATCCATATAATTTCCCTTCCTCATGATGCCATCTCTTTTGTGAAGTGCACCAGTCCCTCTTGCAGCAAAGCACCCCCACAACATGATGCTGCCACCCCCGTGCTTCACGGTTGGGATGGTGTTCTTCAGCTTGCAAGCCTCCCCCTTTTTCCTCCAAACACAACAATGGTCAAACAGCTCTATTTTTGTTTCATCAGACCAGAGGACATTTCTCAAAAAGTATGATCTTTGTCCCCATGCGCGGTTGCAAACCATAGTTTGGCTTTTTTTATGGCGGTTTTGGTGCAGTGGCTTCTACCTTGCTGAGCCGCCTTTCAGGTTATGTCGATATAGGAGTCGTTTTACTGTGGATATAGATGCTTTTGTACCTGTTTCCTCCAGCATCTTCACAAGGTTCTTTGCTGCTGTTCTGGGATTGATTGGCACTTTTCACACCAAAGTACGTTCATCTCTAGGAAATAGAACGCGCCTTCCTGAGAGGTATGGCCGCTGCGTGGTCCCATGGTGTTTATACTTGCGTACTATTGTTTGTACAGATGAACGTGGTACCTTCAGGTGTTTGGAAATTGCTCCCAAGGTTGATGAAATTGCTCCCAAGGCTCCCATGATGTCAAGCAAAGAGGCACTGCGTTTGAAGGTAGGCCTTGAAATACCTCCACAGGTACACATCCAATTGACTCAAATGATGACAATTAGCTTATCAGAAGTTTCTATAGCCATGACATAATTTTCTGGAATGTTCCAAGCTGTTTAAAGGCACAGTCAACTTAGTGTATGTAAACTTCTGACCCACTGGAATTGTGATACAGTGAATTATAAGTGAAATAATCTGTCTGTAAGCAATTGTTGGAAAAATGACTTGTGTCATGCACAAAGTAGATGTTCTAACCAACGTGCCAAACCTATAGTTTGTTAAGAAGAAATTTGTGGAGTGGTTGAAAAACTAGTTTTAATGACTCCAGCCTAAGTGTATGTAAACTTCAGACTTCAACTGTATGTGTGAATGGAATGTAATGAATGATTCTATTGTTGGAAGTGATAATTTCCCGATTTGGTGTACCATGAACTTTGATGTTACTATTCCAGATAGAGTTCCATTCAGAAGATGGTGCTTTCTTAAAGCAGACTGGGAAAAGTCTGGTGATCATTGCTTGAAGTCTGTTGGACAGTTGTCTAGAGAGGCTAGTTGATGTATGTGCTGCCTCTGTGACCTCTCTGATGTTGAGTGCTGGAAATGTATTTGTACCAGTGGGAGAAGTGGGTGAGAAAAGGAAGGTGGTTCATTGTTTGACTGAAGAGTGCACTGTGGTTATTTGAGAAAGAAATAGGGCTTACAGAGTGTTGCGTAGTGGGGTTACTTTGGATGAAGTATGAAGTATATACTCAGGAAAATGGCACCAACGGATAGGGCTGCCGTGCTTCAAGCTCTTAGGAAAGTCTGCAGTATTTCATTTTCTTCCCGTGTTATTTCTTACATTATTAGCACAGGATATTTTTTGTGTTATTACATACAGCCAGGAAGAACTTTTGGATATCAGAGCGGCAGTAATTACCAGCATTGCTATGATTACGACCAGGAATACAACTTTCCCAAACCAGATCCTTTGTTCGTACCCCCCAGGGCAATTGAACTGATCCCAGAGACTATTCCAAAACTCCCCTGGCATAAAAGAGGTACTCGGAGTGGACTTTTAGTACGATTCAGGATTTACGCACACCACCCACCGTTTCCGAGTATATTACTCGCTAATGTTCAGTCTCAGGATAATAGGTACAAATCTGTCGTTCTGCCCCTGAGCAGGCAGTTTACCCACTGTTCCTAGGCCGTCATTGAAAATAAGAATGTGTTCTTAAACTGACTTGCCTAGTTAAATAAAGGTAAAAAAAATATAAAATAAAAATTAAGTTGACGAGCTCAGGGCAAGGATTTCCTTACGGAGAGACATCAGAGATTGTAACATTCTCTGTTTCACGGTAACATGGCTTTCTTGGGATATACTGTCTGAGTTCGATCAGCTAGTTGGCTTCTCAGTTCATAGCGCAGACAGGAATAAATATCTCTCTGGGAAGAAGAAGGGCAGGGGTGTATGTTTCCTGATTAACTACTCATGGTGTGATTGTGATAACATACACACCATGAGTTCGCCCAATCTAGAATACCTCACAATCAAATTCCGACCGTATTACCTCCCAATAGAATCCTCTTCGGTTATAGTCACAGCCGTATATATTCCCCCTCAAGCCGATACCCTGACGGCCGTCAAAGAACTTCACTGGACTTTATGCAAACTGGAAACCACATATCCTGAGGCCGCATTTATTGTATCTGGGGATTTTAACAAAGCAAATATGAGAAAAACGTTACCAAATTTCTATCAACACTTTGACTGTAGTACTCGCGCTGCTAAAACACTCAACCACTGCTACGCCAACTTCCGGGATGCCGACAAGGCCCTCCCCCACCCTCCCTTCGGCAAATCTGATCACGACTCCATTTTGCTCCTCCCTTCCTATAGGCAGAAACTCAAACAGGAAGTACCAGTGCTAAGGACTATTCAACGCTAGTCTGACCAATCAGAATCCAGACTTCAAGATTGTTTTGATCACGCAGACTGGGATATGTCCTGGGTAGCCTCCGACAACATAAACGAATACACTGATACGGTGACTGAGTTCATGAGGAGGTGTATAGGAGATGTTGTACCCACTTTGACTAATTAAACCTACCCAAACCAGAAACCATGGATAGATGGCAGCATTCGCACAAAACTGAAAGCGCAAACAATTGCATTTAACCGTGGGAAGGTGACTGGGAATATGTCCGATTACAAACAGTGTAGTTATTCCCTCTGTAAGGCAATCAAACAGGCAAAACGTCAGTATAGAGACAACGTGCAGTCATAATTCAACTGCTCAGACACGAGACGTATGTGGTAGGTTCTACAGACAATCACGGACCACAAAGGGAAAACCAGCCACGTCGCGGACCCTGATGTCTTGCTTCCAGACAGGCTAAACACCTTCTTCGCCCACTTTGAGGATAACACAGTTGGCCAACCATCTCCACCCGGCACAGCCAGAAGAGGACTGGCCACCCCTCATAGCCTGGTTGCTCTCTAGGTTTCTTCCTAGGTTTTTGCCTTTCTAGGGAGTTTTTCCTAGCCACCGTGCTTCTACACCTGCATTGCTTGCTGTTTGGGGTTTTAGGCTGTGTTTCTGTACAGCACTTTGATATATCAGCTGATGTAAGAAGGGCTATATAAATACATTTGATTTGACGGGCCGCCCCCAGGTGGTGAAGGTAGGAAACAACACCTCCACTTCTCTGATCCTCAACACTGGGGCCGCACAAGGAGGCGTGCTCAGTTACCTCCTGTACTCCCTGTTCACCCATGACTGCGTGGTCACGCACACCTCCAACTCAATCATCAAGTTTGCAGACGACACAACAGTATTAGGCCTGATTACCAACAATGACGAGACAGACGACAGAGGAGGTGAGGTCTCTGGGAGTGTGGTTTCAGGAAAAGAACCTCTCACCCAACGTCAACAAAACAAAGGAGCTGATTGTGGACTTCAGAAAACAGCAGAGGGAGCACCCCCCTATCCACATCGACGGGACAGCAGTGGAGAAGGTGGAAAGCTTCAAGTTCCTAGGCGTACACATCAATGACAAACTGAAATGATCCAGACACATAGACTGTGGTGAAGAAGGCACAGCAGGGCCTCTTCAACCTCAGCAGGCCGAAGAAAATTGGTAGTGAGGTTTGCATCACCATCATCAACTACCTGCCCTCCAGGACACCTACAGCACCCAATGTCACAGGAAGGTCAAAAAGATCATCAAGGACAACAACCACCCGAGCAACTGCCTATTCACCCCGCTATCATCCAGAAGGCGAGGTCAGTACAGGTGCATCAAAGCTGGGACCAAGAGACTGAAAAAAGCTTCCATCTCAAGGCCATCGGACTGTTAAATAGCCATTACTTGCACATTAGAGGCTGTTGCCCTATATACAATTGATGTCGGAAGTTTACATACACTTAGGTTGGAGTAATTAAAACTCTTTTTTTTTCAACCACTCCACAAATTTCTTGTTAACAAACTATAGTTTTGGCAAGTCGGTTAGGACATCTACTTTGTGCATGACACAAGTCATTTTTCCAACAATTGTTTACAGACAGATTATTTCACTTATAATTCACTGTATCACAATTCCAGTCGGTCAGAAGTTTACATACACTAAGGTGACTGTGCCTTTAACTTCCTATGGCTGCAATCCCATTAACGGGATGATATGACAACAGCCAGTGAAAGTGCAGGGCGCCAAATTCAAAACAACAGAAATCTCATACTTATAATTCCTCAAACATACATGTATCTTATACCGTTTTAATGGTAATCTTGTTGTTAATCCCACCACAGTGTCCGATTTCAAATAGGTGTTTACAGCGAAAGCACCACAAATGATTGTTAGGTCACCACCAAGCCACAGAAAAACACAGCCATTTTTCCAGCCAAAGAGAGGAGTTTCAAAAAGCACAAATAGAGATCAAATTAATCACTGACCTTTGATGATCTTCATCAGATGACACTCATAGGACTTCATGTTACACAATACATGTATGTTTTGTTTGATAAAGTTAATATTTATCAAAATATGAGTTTACATTGGCACGTTACATTCACTAGTTCCAAAACCATCCAGTGATTTTGCATAGCCACATCATTCAATAGAAATACTCATCATAAATGTAGATGATAATGCAAGTTATACACATGGAATTATAGATATACCTCTCCTTAATGCAACCGCTGTGTCTGATTTCAAAAAAACTTTACGGAATAAGCAAACCATGCAATAATCTGAGATGTCGCTCAGAAGAAATAGTCACATTAGCCGCCATGTTGGCGTCAACATAAACAAGAAATAACATGATAAATATTCCCTTACCTTTGATGATCTTCATCAGAAAGCACTGCAGGAATCCCAGGTCCACAATAAATGTTTGTTTTGTTCGATAATGTCTGTTATTTATGTCCAAATACTTTCTTTTGTTAGCTCGTTTGGTATACATATCCAAACGCTCATTCTGGTCAGCGTTACGTCGGACAAAAACTTCAAAAAGTTATATTACAGGTCGAAGAAACATTTCAAATTAAGTACAGAATCAATCATTAGGATGTTTTTAACATATAACTTCAATAAAGTTCCAACCGGAGTATTCCTTTGTGTCTTGATGAGCAATGGAACGAAAGTGGATACCATGAGGAATGCGCGTGATCAGAAAATGGCTGACTGCCAATCACCTGATAGATTCTGCTCTCATTTAGTCCCACAACACAGTAGAAGTCTCATTCAAATTTCTATAGATGGTTGACATCTAGTGGAACCCCTAGGAAGTGCAACATCATATCTCAATGGGATTTCATTGGGAACTGTGGTGAATCCATACCAAGCTCAGATTTCTCACTTCCTGTTTTGATTTCTCCTCAGGATTTTGCCTGCCATATGAGTTCTGTTATACTCACAGACATCATTCAAACAGTTTTAGAAACTTTAGAGTGTTTTCTATCCAATACCAATAATAATATGCATATATTAGCAACTGAGACTGAGGAGCAGGCCGTTTACTTTGGGCAACTTATTCATCCAAGATACTCAATACTGCCCCCCAGCCATAAGAAGTAAAAAACAGATTGGAACATTCCAGAAAATGATGTCATGGCTTTAGAAGTTTCTGATAGGCTAATTGACATCATTTGAGTCAATTGGAGGTGTACCTGTGGATGTATTTCAAGGCCTACCTTCAAACTCAGTGCCTCTGCTTGACATCATGGGAAAATCAAAAGAAATCAGCCAAGACCTCAGAAAACAATTGTAGACCTCCACAAGCCTGGTTCATCCTTGGGATCGATTTCCAAACACCTGAAGGTACCACATTCATCTGTAGAAACAATAGTACCCAAGTCTAAACACCATGGGACCATGCAGCAGTCATACCACTCAGGAAGGAGACGTGTTCTGTCTCCTAGAGATGAACGTACTTTGGTGCGAAAAGTGCAAACCAATCCCAGAACAACAGCAAAGGACCTTGTGAAGATGCTAGAGGAAACAGGTACAAAAGCATCTATATCCACAGTAAAATGAGTCCTATATCGACATAACCTGAAAGACCGCTCAGCAAGGAAGAAGCCACTGCTCCAAAACCACCATAAAAAAAGTACGGTTTGCAACCGCATATGGGGACAAATATCGTACTTTTTGGAGAAATGTCCTCTGGGGTGATGAAACAAAAATAGAACTGTTTGGCCATAATGACCATCGTTGTGTTTGGAGGATAAAGGGGGAGGCTTGCAAGCTGAAGAACACCATCCCAACCGTGAAGCATGGGGGTGGCAGCATCATGTTGTGGGGGTGCTTTGCTGCAAGAGGGACTGGTGCACTTCACAAAAGAGATGGCATCATGAGGAAGCGAAATTATATGGATTTATTGAAGCAACATCTCAAGACATCAGTCAGGAAGTTAAAGCTTGGTCGCAAATGGGTCTTTCAAATGGACATTGACCCCAAGCATACTTCCAAAGTTGTGGCAAAATGACTTAAGGACAACAAAGGCAAGGTATTTGAGTGGCCATCACAAAGCCCTGACCTCAAGCCTATAGAACATTTGTGGGTAGAAATGAAAAAGCGTGTGTGAGCAAGGCCTACAAACCTGACTCAGTTACACTAGCTCTGTCAGGAGGAATGGGCGAAAATTCACCCAACTTATTGTGGGAAGCTTGTGGAAGGCTACGTGAAACGTTTGCCCCATGTTAAACAATTTAAAGGCAATGCTACCAAATACGAATTGAGTGTATGTAAACTTCTGACCCACTGGGAATGTGATGAAAGAAATAAAAGCTGAAATAAATCACTCTCTACTATTATTCTGACATTTCACATTCTTAAAATAAAGTGGTGATCCCAACTGATTTTTACTAGGATTAAATGTCAGGAATTGTTAAAAACTGAGTTTAAGTGTATTTGGCTAAGGTGTATGTAAACTTCTGACTTCAACTGTACATAGACTTGAAATCACTGGCCTCTTTAAAAATGTAACACTAGTCACTTTAATAATGTTGACATATTTTGCATTACTCATCTCATATGTATATACTGTATCCTATTCTACTGTATCATAGTCTATGCCGCTCTGATATTGCTCATCCAAATATTTATATTTTCTTAATTCCATTCCTTTACCTTAGATTGTGTGTATTGTTAAATATTGTGTGTATTGTTAAATAATATGGATCCTGATTTGACCATACATGAGATGTGTTCGGCCTTAATAGGCTGTGGATATACAGCCCCAGGTCAGGATCAGTTGTGCTATGTAATGTTTAAGCATCTACCTGATGAGGTTATACATGTTCTCCTGGGATTATTTCATACGATTTGGAGTGAGGGGGTTATACCTTTTGGTTGGAAACGTGCAGTGATATTACCTTTTGTAAAGCCTGGTAAGGACCCTTCATGTGCTGATAGTTATAGACCAGTAGCACTGACCTCTAACTTGTGTAAAGATGATAGTTGAAAGATTGTCATATTTCCTGGAACATGGAGGTTTGAGTCAAAGTGTATTCGGAAAAGGTAGATCTACTTTGAATGCATTAATAAAGGTGAGCAATGAAGTTGAAAAAACTTCATGGTATTTCTCTGGTCATGAATGAAGTAATGGCTACTGTCTTTTTTTACATTATGACTCTACGTGGAGAGAAGGTGGGAGAGACTTGGTTTTGGTGGGAGATTATATAACTGGGTTTTGGCCTTATTTAATCGCTCTTTTCAAGTTAAAATAGGATACATTTTATCTGAAGCCTATAGAGTTGACAATGGTATTCCTCAAGGCAGTGCTATCAGTCCTATTTTGTTCAACATTATGATTAACAATGTGTTTTCGAATGTAGTTGGGGTATTGTGGCTTCCTATATGCTGATGATGGAGCTATTAGGAAGAGGGGAAAGAATGTCTCTCGGGATCAAATCTATTCAACAAGCTATAGTGGATGTTGAAAGATGGTCGATTTATTAGGGTTTTAAATTGTCAAAGTCAGTGGCGAAGTCTTGTTGTATGTTCTTCTCGAAGAAGAAAGTTGCTGATAATATACAGTTGTTTCTGTATGGACAGCCTATGGGGAGGGTTTCTAAGTACAAATATTTGGGTCTATGGTTCAATGAGCAATATACATGGAAAGATCATTGTAAATGTTGAAACAAAGTGTAAGAAGGTAGTGAATCTTATGCGCTCGGTCTCTGGTTAGCAATAGCGTGCTGAAAGACAATCGATTCCGGATATTTTTAGGGCTCTGATCAGGACAGCAATTGATTACGTGTGTATAGTTTATGGAACAGCGCTGAATACTTGCTTCAGAAACTGGACAGAATCCAGTATATAGCTTTAAGGATATGTATTGGAGCGTTTAAATCAACATATATATGTGCCTTACTAGTGGAGGCAGGTGAGATGCCTTTTGATATATGGTGTAAAAAAAATGGTAATTCACTGAAAAGTTGTTGAAAAGCTGTGAGGTTGAGCATCCCACTGCTACTGTTCTAGATGACTGTTGGGAATATACTAGTAGACAAGGCCGTGGTTTTGGTTGGACAGTTGGAAAGCTTGGTGATGATAGTGGTTTGAGGGAGTAAGAGGCTGGTCCTTCTGTGGTGATAGGGGATGTTCCGCCATGGTTTCTCCCAGATCCTGTTGTTGATCTAACCTTGGTAGAGAAAAGGAAAGATTGGCTAGAAGTTGTTGATATAGAGAAACTGGTTGACAATTACATTGGTAGAAATGTTTATCCTTTTTTTACCGCTTTTCACAGATGGATCCAAGGAACCAGATAGTGGGCGTACAGGAGCAGGCGTTTCTGTTCCTGAATTTGATGTGTAGATATGTAGAACACTAACAAATGAACTGTCAGTATACTCAGTTGAACTGTTGGCGATAATAGTTGCCCTACAGTGGGTGGAGGACGTACAACCTGTTAGAATTATACTATGCTCAGATTCTCTATCTGTATTGAATAGTTTATAATCTTGTAAATCTAATAGGAGTGACCTACTATTGGAAGTATTAATGTTATTTTGGAGAATTGAGAGAATGGGTGTAATAGTGAGATTCTGTTGGGTCCCAGCACATTCGGGGGTGGAAGGGAATGAAATTGTAGACCGGTTACCCAAAAGAGCTTTGAAACAATATATAATTGATATTAATGTTCCACTGGGTAGAGGTGAGGCCAAATGTAAGATCAGAGCCATTTGATAGATGTGTAGCAGAAGAGATGGGAATCTGAGCATATTTACAGTGGCAAGAAAAAGTATATGTACTCTTTGGAATTACCTGGATTTCTGCGTAAATTGGTCATCAAATTTGATCTGATCTACGTCACAACAATAGACAAACATAGTGTGCTTAAACTAATAACACACAAATGATTGTATTTTTCTTGTCTATATTGAATACATAATTTAAACATTCACAGTGTAGGTTGGAAAAAGTATGTGAACCCCTAGGCTAATGGCTTCTACAAAAGCTAATTGTAGTCAGGAGTCGGCTAACATTGAGTCCAATCAATGAGACGAGATTGGATATGTTGGTTAGAGCTGCCTTGCCCTATAAAAACACTCACAAAATGTGAGTTTGCTATTCACAAGAAGCATTGCCTGATGTGAACCATGCCTCGAACAAAAGAGATCTCAGAAGACCTAAGATTAAGAATTGTTGACTTGCAGAAATCTGGAAAGGGTTATAAAAGTATCTCTAAAAGCCTTGATGTTCATTTATTTATTATTTTTATTTAACCTTTAAGTAGGCAAGTCAGCTAAGAACAAATTCTTATTTACAATGACAGCCTACCAAAAGGCATAAGGCCTGCTGTGGGGACAGGGGCCTGGGATTAAATAAATAAAAAATAAATACAATATAAATATAGGACAAAACACACATCACAACAAGAGAGACACAACACTACTTAAAGAGAGACCTAAGACAACAACATAACAGCAAAACATGACAACACAGCATGATAGCAACACAACATGACAACAACATGGTAGCAACACAACATGGTAGCAGCACAAAAACATGGTACAAACATTATTGGGTAAAGTCAACAGCTCAAAGGTCAGGAAGGTAGAGACAACAATACATCATACAAAGCAGCCATAACTGTCAGTAAGAGTGTCCATGATTGAGTCTTTGAATGAAGAGATTGAGATAAAACTGTCCAGTCTGAGTGTTTGTTGCATCTCGTTCCAGTCACTAGCTGCACCGAACTGAAAAGAGGAGCGACCCAGGGATGTGTGTGCTTTGGGGACCTTTAACAGAATGTGACTGGCAGAACGGGGGTTGTATGTGGAGAATGAGGGCTGCAGTAGATATTTCAGATAAGGGGGAGTGAGGCCTAAGAGGGTTTTATAAATAAGCATCAATCAGTGGGTCTTGCGACAGGTATATAGAGATGACCAGTTTACAGAAGAGTATAGAGTGCAGTGAAGTGTCCTATAAGGAGCTTTGGTGGCAAATCTGATGGCCGAATGGTAAAGAACATCTAGTCCGCTCGAGAGCACCCTTACCTGACAATCTATAAATTATGTCTCTGTTATCTAGCATGGGTAGGATGGTAATCTGAATCAGGGTTAGTTTGGCAGCTGGGGTGAAAGAGGAGCGATTACGATAGAGGAAACCAAGTCTAGATTTAACTTTAGCCTGCAGCTTTGATTTGTGCTGAGAGAAGGACAGTGCACCGTCTAGCCACACTCCCAAGTACTTGTATGAGGTGACTACCTCAAGCTCTAAACCCTTAGAGGTAGTAATCACACCTGTGAGAAGAGGGGCATTCTTCTTACCAAACCACATGACCTTTGTTTTGGAGGTGTTCAGAACAAGGTTAAGGGTAGAGAAAGCTTGTTGGACACTAAGAAAGCTTTGTTGTAGAGCATTTAACACAAAATCTGGCGAGGGGTATAAGACTGTATCATCTGCATATACATGGATGAGAGAGCTTCCTACTGCCTGAGCTATGTTGTTGATGTAAATTGAGAAGAGCGTGGGAACTAGGATCGAACCTTGGAGTACACCCTTAGTGACAGGCAGTGGCTGAGACAGCAGATGTTCTGATTTTATACACTGCACTCTTTGAGAGAGGTAGTTAGCAAACCAGTCCAAAAACCCCTCAAAGACACCAATACTCCTTAGCCGGCCTATAAAAATGTAATGGTCTACCGTATCAAAAGCTTTGGCCAAGTCAATAAAAAATAGCAGCACAATATTGCGTGAATCAAGAATCAAGGGCAATGGTGACATCACTGAGGATCAGTCCACGGTAAGACAAATTGTCTACAAATTGAGAAAGTTCAGCACTGTTGCTACTTTCCCTAGGGGTGGCCGTGCTGCAAAGATGACTGCAAGAGCACAGTGCAGAATGCTCAGTGAGGTTAAGAAGAATCCTAGTGTCAGCTTATACTTACAGATATCTCTGGAACATACTACCATCTCTGTTGACAAGTCTACGATACATAAAACACAAACAAATGGTGTTCATGGGAGGACACCATGGAAGAAACCACTGCTGTCCAAAAAAACTTTGCTGCACGTCTATAGTTTGCAAAAGTGCACCTGGATGTTCCACAGTGCTACTGGCAAAATATTCTGTAGACAGATGAAACTACAGCTGAGTTTTGAGGGAACACACAACACTATGTGTGGAGAAAAAAAGGCACAGCACACCAACATCAAAACCTCATCCCAACTGTAAAGTATGGTGGAGGGAGGATCATGGTTTGGGGCTGCTTTGCTGCCTCAGGGCCTGGACATTGACAGAAAAATGAATTCCCAAGTTTATCAAGACATTTTGGCAGGAGAATATTAGGCTATCTGTCTTCCAATTGAAGCTCAACAGAAGTTGGGTGATACGACAGGACAACGACCCAAAACACAGAAGTAAATCTACAACAGAATGGCCTCAACAGAAGAAAATCCTGAACTCAACCCGATTGAAATGTTGTGGCATAACCTCAAGAGAATGGTTCACACCAAACATCCCAATAATATTGCTTAACTGGTACAGTTTTGTAAAGAGGAATGGTCCAAAATTCCTCCTGACTGATCTGCAACTACAGAAAACGTTTGGTTGAGGTTATTGCTGCCAACCAGTTATTAAATCCAAGGTTCACATACTTTTCCCACCCTGCACTGTGAATGTTTACATGGTATTAATAAAGACATGAAAATGTATAATTGTGTGTTATTAGTTTAAGCAGACTGTGTTTGTCTATTGTTGTGACCTAATTTTATGACCAATTTATGCAGAAATCCAGATATTTCCAAAGGGTTCACATACTTTTTCTTGCCACTGTATATGCCCTCCAAAGAAAGGTTGGTGGACCAGGATTCAAAGATCAGATTAGGAAAGAAGAGGTGATGTTTGTTCAATTGCATTTAGGACATTGTACATTGAACTCGGCAGGGTAGCCTAGTGGTTAGAGCGTTGGACTAGTAACCAGAAGATTGCAAGTTCAAGCCCCCGAGCTGACAAGGTACAAATCTGTCGTTCTGCCCCTGAACAGGCAGTTAACCCACTGTTCCTAGGCCGTCATTGAAAATAAAAATTTGTTCTTAACTGACTTGCCTAGTTAAATAAAGGTAAAATAAAATTACATCTGGTTGGCAAGCATGTGAAGGGCTTGTGTATGGTCGGTGGAACATGTGTTATATTGTTGTAAGTATGTTGAAGAGAGGGCAAGATTGACATGTAGGGTCATTGAGGTTGGTTGGGGGGATTTGGGGGTGGTGAGGGACTATTAGAAGTTAGTAGGGGACTTTTTTTTCTTTTTTCTCAGAAGTACTGAGTTAGGTAGGAGGATTTAGAAATGTTGTAAACCGTGATTGACCACACACTCCAGCACAGTAGGTGGCGGCATGCACCTTTAACGTTGGTTTGTGGACTGCCATTATATCGTAGACGAAGAAGCAAGCAGCAGCAGCAAGCAGCAGCAGCAGCACTACTCCAGGAACAGGAACCTACCCCTGGCTTAGTTTGTTGACAACATGTAAACTATATTTCATCTCCAATGTTTATTGAAAACATAAATACATTTACACAATGAGCACTTGCTATCTCTCATCTCAAAATACAGTTGTTGGTAAGCTAGCTAGCAAATTTCTGCCATATTACTATTAACATGAAATCAGTCAAAACATGTCATGGTATCAAGAATAACATTAAACTAGCTGAAACTAGTCACTTGCTTATGATTCCCCACATGGCAGTTTCTTGTCATTGTTGGCAGCTATCTGGCCATTCAGAATCACAACAACTCATGGACTTCTGCCCCATTTAAGCGTATGCATCGTTTTTGTGATGTTGTCAGCTAATCCATCTATACTTCAGTGATTGCCACTCATCATGATTCATGTCTATTTTTACCACCTAGCTAGCTATCTTGACCTAATGTCAAATTTGACTTTGCTTTGAAAGACTAGCTAAAAGGAGCTGTTCACTTGGATTCATGGTACAATTTGTGTTCATAAATGTTTTTTTTAGCTGTAAAAGTAATGTGTAATATAAACAGGTCCTTAGCTAGCTAGCCAGCTAACATTAGCTAGCAAGTTTGCACATGAATCAGCAATTATTTTCTTATTTTGTTTATGTTTTGGTTGTCAGTTGAGCAGACATTGTACAATGAACACACTACATACACACACATAACATGCGTACACATGCATACCGATGCAACTCACATTTTCACACTCACCACAAACACTGATGCTACAGTTTAGTCTTATCTATCCTGTTTCCTTGTCACTTTACCCCTACCTATCAAATCAAATTGTATTTGTCACATGCACCAAATACAACAGGTGTAGTAGACCTTACAGTGAAATGCTTACTTACAAGCCCTTAACCAACAATGCAGTTTTAAGAAAAATAAGTGTTAAGTAAAAAATACAAAATATAAAAACAAATTAAAGAGCAGCAGTAAAATAACAATAGCGAGGCTATATACAAGGGGTACCGAAAGAGAGTCAATGTGCGGGGACACAGGTTAGTCGAGGTAATAAGTACATGTAGGTAGATTTAAAGTGACTATGCATAGATAATAAACAGAGTAGCGGCAGCGTAAAAGGGGAGGGGGGGCATTGCAAATATTCTGGGTAGCAATTTCATTAGCTGTTCAGGAGTCTTATGGCTTGGAGGTAGAAGCTGTTAACAAGACTTTTGGACCTAAACTTGCACTCTGGTACTGCTTGCCGTGTGGTAGCAGAGAGAACACTCTATGACTAGGGTGGCTGGGGCCTTTGACCATTTTTAGGGCCTTCCTCTGACACTGCATGGTACAGAGGTCTTGGATGGCAGGAAGCTTGGCCCCAGTGATGTACTGGGCTGTATGCACTACCATCTGTAGTGTCTTGCGGTCGGAGGCCGGGCAGTTGCCGTACCAGGCAGTGATGCAACCAGTCAGATGCTGTCGATGGTGCAGCTGTAGAACTTTTTTCAGTCTCCTGAGGGGGAATAGGCTTTGTCGTGCCCTCTTCACGACTGCCTTGGTGTGTTTGGACCATGATAGTTTGTTGGTGATGTGGACATCAAGGATCTTTAACTTCTTAACCTGCTCCACTACAGCCCCATCGATGAGAATGGGGGTGTGCTCGGCCCTCTTTTTCTTGTAGTCCACAATCATCTCCTTTGTCTTGATCACGTTGAGGAAGAGGTTGTTATCCTGGCACCACACAGCCAGTGTTCTGAACTCCTCCCTATAGGCTATCTCATTGTTTTCGGTGATCAGGCCTACCACTGTCGTGTCATTGGCAAACTTAATGATGGTGTTGGAGTCGTGCCTGGCCATGCAGTCATGAGTGAACAGGGAGTACAGGAGGGGACTGAGCACGCACCCCTGAGGGGCCCCCGTGTTGAAAATCAGCGTGGCGGATGTGTTGTTACCTACACTTACCACCTGGGGGTGGCTCATCAGGAAGTCTAGGATCCAGTTGCAGAGGGAGGTGTTTAGTTGCAGGGTCCTTAGCTTAGTGATGAGTTTGAGGGCACTATGTGGTTGAACGCTGAGCTGTAATCAATGAATAGCATTCTCACATAGGTGTTCCTTTTGTCCAGGTGGGAAAGGGCATTGTGGAGTGCAATAGATATTGAATCATCTGTGGTTCTGTTGGGGCAGTATGCAAATTGGAGTGGGTCTAGGGTTTCTTGGATATTGGTGTTGATGTGAGCCATCACCAGCCTTTCAAAGCAGTTCATGGCTACAGGCGTGAGTTCTATGGGTCGGTCGGTAGTCATTTAGACAGGTTACCTTAGTGTTCTTGGGCAGAGGGACTATGGTGGTCTGCTTGAAACATTACAGACTGGTATTACAGACTCAGTCAGAGACAGGTTGAAAATGTCAGTGAAGACACTTACCAGTTGGTCAGCGCATGCTCTCGCATTACACGTCCTGGTAATCCGTCTGGCCCTGCGGACTTGTGAATGTTAACCTGTTTAAAGGTCTTACTCACATCGGCTATGGAGAGCGTAATCACACAGTCACCCTGAACAGCTGATGCACTCATGCATGCTTCAGTGTTGCTTGCCTCGAAGCGGGCATATAAGAAAATGTAGCTCGTCTGGTAGGCTCGTGTCACTGGGCAGCTTGCGGTTGTGCTTCCCTTTGTAGTTTGTAATAGTTTTCAAGTCCTGCCACATCCGACGAATGTCGGAGCCGGTGTAGTACGATTCAATCTTAGTCATGTATTGACGCTTTGCCTGTTTGATGGTTCGTCGGAGGGCATAGTGGGATTTCTTATAAGCTTCCGGGCTAGAGTCCCGCTCCTTGAAAGCGGCAGCTCTACCCTTTAGCTCAGTGCGGATGTTGCCTGTAATCGATGGCTTCTGGTTGGGGTATGTACGGAAAGTCACTATGGGGGACGATGTCATCGATGCATTTCTTGATGAAGTCAGTGACTTATGTGGTGTACTCCTCAATGCCATCAGAAGAATCCCGGAACATATTCCAGTCTGTGCTAGTAAAACAGTCCCGTAGCTTAGCATCTGCATCATCTAACCACTTCTTTATTGACAGAGTCACTAGTGTTTCCTGCTTTAGTTTTTGCATGTAAGCAGGAACCAGGAGGATAGAATTATGGTCAGATTTGACAAATGGAGGGCGAGGGAGAGCTTTGTATGCGTCTCTGTGTTTGGAGTAAAGGTGATTTAGAGTGTTTTTTCCCCTCTGCTTGCACATTTAACATGCTGGTAGGAATTAGGTGAAACGTATTTAAGTTTCCTTGCATTAAAGTCCCCGGCCACTAGGAGCGCCGTCTCTGGATGAGCGTTTTCCTGTTTGCTTATGGCCGTATACAGCTCATTGAGTGCGGTCTTAGTGCCAGCATCGGTTTGTAGTGGTAAATAGACAGCTACAAAGAATATAGATGAAAACTATCTTGGTAAATATTGTGGTCGACAGCTTATCATGAGATACTCTACCTCAGGTGAGCAAAATCCTGAGACTTCCTTACTTTTATTTTTCGTGCACCAGCTGTTTACAAATAAACACAGACTGCCACTCCTTGTCTTACCGGAGGCAGCTGTTCTATCTTGCCAATGCACCGAAAACCCAGCCAGCTGTATGTTATTCATGTCGTCGTTCAGCCAAGACTCAGTGAAACATAAGATATTACAGTTTTTAATGTCCCGTTGGTAGGATATATATGATCGTAGTTCATCTATTTTGTTATCCAATGATTGTAGGTTGGCTAATAGGACTAATGGTAAAGGCTGATTACCCTTTCGCCGTCGGATCCTTGCAAGTCACCCCGACCTACCTCCCCGATATCTCTGTCTCTTTCTCCTGCGATTGACGGGGATGAGGGCCTTGTCGTGTGTCTGAAGTAAATCCTTTGCCTCCGACTTGTTAAAGAAAAAATCTTCTTCCAGTATGAGGTGAGTAATCGCTGTTCTGATATCTAGAAGATATTTTCGGTCATAAGAGACGGTGGCAGAAACATTATGTACAAAATAAGTTACAAATAACGCGAAAAAAAACCCACACACAATAGCACAATTGGTTAGGAGAACGTAAAACGGCAGCCATCTCCTGTGCCATTGGAATACATGACTACCTCATACCCCTGAACATCGGCTCGGTATTGGTACTCCCTGTATATAGTCATGTTATTTTTAAAAACTTGTTATTCATTGTTTATTTGTATCATTTTATTCGGATCCCAATTAGCATTTGCCAAAGCAGCAGCTATTCTTTCTGGGTTCCACAAAAAAACACAAAACATGACAAGTAATATAACACTGATACACAAGGATAGTCACACAAATGTAAAATACAATGAAATACAAACAATACAAAAAAATACAAAAAAATGGTATGTTAGTGTGTCTGTGTGGCCTTGAATTTGTTTTGGACTTGAGGACTGTGAATAGACCCCTGATGGCATGTCTTGTGGGGTATTTTTTAAATTTATTTTTATTTCACCTTTATTTAACCAGGTAGGCTAGTTGAGAACAAGTTCTCATTTACAACTGCGACCTGGCCAAGATAAAGCATAGCAGTGTGAACAGACAACACAGAGTTACACATGGAGTAAACGATTAACAAGTCAATAACACAGAAAAAAAGAGAGTCTCTATGCATTGTGTGCAAAAGGCATGAGGAGGTAGGTGAATAATTACAATTTTGCAGATTAACACTGGAGTGATAAATGATCAGATGTTCATGTACAGGTAGAGATACTGGTGTGCAAAAGAGCAGAAAAGTAAATAAATATAAACAGTATGGGGATGAGGTAGGTAAATTGGGTGGGCTATTTACCGATAGACTATGTACAGCTGCAGTGATCGGTTAGCTGCTCAGATAGCAGATGTTTGAAGTTGGTGAGGGAGATAAAACATTTTTCTGTATTTATGGGTGTCTGAGCTGAATGTTATTTGATTACGCAGACAATCTGGAATGTTCATTACAGTAATACTTCTCATAACTAGAAGAGAAGCAGTTAATCTATTGTCAACCCTCAACCAGGATAGACTGGCATGCATGTTGATGTTAGCTCTGTATGCGCAGTTAAGGGCAATGCCTGCTGTTCTGTTTTGAGCCAGCAGCAGCTTTGCTAGTTCTTTCTTTGCTGCACTTGACCATAATACCGGACAGTAATCAAAAGTGTGTGTATTGACATTCATATTGCACTGTACAGCTTTACCTAAGGATAGGGGATCAATGAAATGGGCTATCAGTCTACTCCAATACCCAATATATTTTTTTCTAACATCCTCCTCAGAGCTACGATGCTAATGTTCTCTGGGTGTCACTGAGTAGACTGATAACCCAATCCATAGAGGCTGTACAGTGAAATAAGAATGCCTCCAATGCAATTCTAAAGTCTAATAGATCCAGTGTGATTTCAACAGATTTTTGTCAAATTAAACATTTGTTGAATTTATATAAGAACATTTCAACCTCGTTTAGCATGATCTATTTCAGTATGGCATGATTCCACTATTTGTATTATTTGCATTTGACATTCATTGAGAGACCTTTATGTTGAAAGCAAACAGCAAATTCCACTGTTGTGGCTAATCTTTATTGTGGTTAGCTTCACATAGGTGGGTCTGACCACCATTAATCAAATAAGAACCGTTTTATAAATTAGGGGTATTTTAGATGATTACACTTAGCTAGATAGTTAGCTAGCTAACTACAGCTACTGAAACAGATTGTCGTTGTTGCTATGTTTTTTGGGAAGAACATAGTTTGCATCCATCAGCTAGCTAGCTTTTTTTAACGACCAGCACTGTCTCTAGAGCTTGGGTAAGTGTGTCTGCGCTCGTGCAGCAGCGGCATGGGCGCCAGACACAACTTTACCAGCATCATAGTGTAACAGTATAACTTTAGACCGTCCCCTCGCCCATACCCGGGCGCGAACCAGGGACCCTCTGCACACATCAACAACAGTCACCCACGAAGCATCGTTACCCATCACTCCACAAAAGCCGCAGCCCTTGCAGAGCAAGGGGAACCACTAGTTCAAGGTCTCAGAGCATGTGACGTCACTGATTGAAACGCTATTTAGGGAGCACCACAGCTAACTAGCTAGCTATTTCACATCCGTTACACTCACCCCCCTTTTGACCTCCTCCTTTTCCGCAGCAACCAGTGATCCGGGTCACGGCACCAATGTAACAGTATAACTCTAGACCGTCCCCTCGCCCATTCCCGGGCGCGAACCAGGGACCTTCTGCACACATCAACAACAGTCACCCACGAAGCATCGTTACCCATCGCTCCACAAAAGCCGCAGCCCTTGCAGAGCAAGGGGAACCACTACTTCAAGGTCTCAGAGCAAGTGACGTCACCGATTGAAATGCTATTTTAGCGTGCACCACCGCTAACTAGCTAGCTATTTCACATCCGTTACAATAGCATACATATTGGTGAATCATTGTGACATGAAATACGAGTGATAGTGTAATCAATGTGTAATAACTATGTAAAAAATGAAATGTTAAATTTTTATGTGACGTGCAGTCATATTCGGGTCCTGATTGGTCAACATGCTTAGACACGTCAAATAGTGTTATTTGACATGTATATTTTTTGACACTCAAAGACCCAAACGGCGTTCCATACCATTCAGTGTTTGTTTACATTTATGTTTACAAACATTGGAGCAAAACAAGCTTATATTTTGGGTTCTCATGGAGTGTGACAGTTTAAACGTTTTTATTTTATAAGTTAGCATTCAGAAGTTATATTCTTCAAGGACCAATTGATATATTATTTAGTCCAAAAATGGATGTAGCAACTACAGATTGACCCTTTTAAGTCTATCAAAAGTGTGCGAGTTTGAGCATATGTCCATTAGGCCTATGGATTTATTTTATCAGCATGAATTAGATTGAGCAATTAAAGCCCCACATTTATTCCATAGGCTTGGATCCGCACTATGCAGCTGTTACAAGAGAGCATTTTTGACTGGCTGTCCACGGTTTCAAAAACAATGATTGATAGGCAGCTTAAACTTCTTGAATTGAACCATTATGGGTTCAGCTACACATTTTAGATTTGTGAACAGCCATCCACAACAACCACAATCCGTAAGGCGTAAATAGCTAAATGAGAAAGCAGCAGTGTGATTCACATCAATGCGCTATGTAAATATCAATAATAAGTGATATCCGTATCACCATAGACTGCACCACTGCTGTCATCCTTACCTCCAAGCGTTTATTCAAATTGGTTAATCTTTGGATGACGACAGCAATCTCACTATTGGAAGACATAGTTTGGACTGTAGCCTACAAAAGCCTATTCTTGCTCTTTTCCCGCGATTGATCCAACTAATTTGGCGTGTCATCATAGTTGGCTCTGATTTGTGGTCAGACTCTTTCAGGTGGAACAAATGTAAACTTTCGCATTTTTTCAATACTGTTTTGAATGTCATTGAGAAAACAGAAGTGTCATATTTTTTTTCTCGCAAACATCCTTTCTGAATTGTAAAAGTAATCCTCGAAGTAATCATCAAATTTTTCAAAAGTATCCAATCTGATTACAATATTTTTTCTGATAATGTAAGATGCTGTTTATTCAGTCAATGGAGATGAATACACAGGGGATTAGTTGGAGAGCAAGACGCATGGTACTACTGTTGCATGACATAGCCTAGATTTTGCACACATCAGGTATTAGGCCTAGGTTTAAAGGCGTTAACCCTCCATCTTCATTGGCCGTGCAGCATTTAGGGTGATATGGCCTCTGTAGGGCATTCACACTTCTTGCGCTTCACGGAACAGTGTAGAGCTGTTGTGAAGGAAGTTGTCAATGAAGTGAGTTTGTGTTTATACTAGACCTCCCGCCCTTCCTTACCATCAACCAATCATGTCAATGCGGACCTATACCGATCCCTCTGCATTGTTAAAACATTTTCGTTATGCACCGCGATGCGGTACAGAGCTCAATTTGGCCACTCTCAAGAGGCTCGGCAATTGCGTCACACCATCCATACCGCGCCCCCGACCACCTTTCGGATCAAGCATAAATTCTCTTTTACTGCGTCACCATTTAGACCCATGGACCGTGACTGGTTCTCTCCATTTTTTTCAACAGGTAATAAGGATGTAACTATAGGACCTACACATTTTTCCTTTCCCACTATACTGTATCTGAGGGAGAATGGCTGAAGACAAACATCACGGACAGGGCATGTTTCGTCTAGGTAGGGGCATATTATCTTACATGGAAGTCTCATGACTGTCACCACGGGTGCGTTCAAGACAAAGTTGATTTCCAGTGTGTAAATGGAGAGTTGAGGTATAATAAAGCAAGTGTAGCCTACATCTGCATGCATCTTTACTAGTGTAGATGAGCTGTCCCCAACTTTGACAATTTGTCTGGAATTCAATGAAACACTGCAAGAACGAAATATTGCACACAAGTCTGTTACTGTGGCAACAGCAATTACTTCATAAAACATGTATTTGGTAGAACAACATGAATGAATTTGGTTTGGATTTGCATGGATTTGGGTGTAAACTATAACAGTATGTCAGGTTTTGAGATTGGCTTCAACACAAATTAGGGAATCAAGGGAAAAAAAACGGTATGAAGGCAACTGTATGGGCATGGGGAGTTATTTTACCTGGACAAAGGTCAGCTTTATGAGGGCTTCTGGGTGGACCGAGTGGCCAAATGTGGAACAGTGTCGGACTTTGGAAGAGAAGAGGCAACAACAACTACAATATACACAACTCCTAAGGTACAAACTTTGTATTTTGAAGCATTTAAAAGTTTGTATTTTACTGGGTGTTGCAGGTATGGTGCTGTGCCCCCTATCAGACCAGGGTTCAAATACTATTTAAAATACCTCAATTACTTTCACATTTCAAAGTATTCTGATATTTAAGACAAGTAGTTTAATATTGGAATGTATTTGGAAAGTATTGGCAGCTATTTGAAAATACTCAAATACAGTTCCAAACAGTCAACATACCACAGTGAATAGGACATACCACAGAAGGACAACAGGAGGACCACCCTCCTGTTGTGCTTCATCTCTGTTGATCTCTGGACATGTAGTAAAATTCCATTAATTGTTAAATTAAGAGAGCATATCATGAGTAAGATCTTAATAACTTTACTTCTCTGAAACAGGACCACTGAACATGATCAGACTTGTAATGAGAACACAGCGCCATCTGTCTATCATTCCCCAATGGCAATTTGAGGTATTAAATATATCCTAGAAGCAAAACAAAAAGCAAAAGGATGTGCGTATGACCAAACTTTTCTATATTTATCAAGACCTACCAACTCAATGCACAAACAAGTCAGAGGGTGCACGTTTGACAGGAAATTAAAGCAACATAACACCTTTTACGACGCAAATTGTTTTGAGAAAGAATATGTGCAGTTCATTTCTGTATTCACTGTTTAAGCAGCAGTGAAAATAGCCTTTCAATGTCACAAAAACATTGTTCCGACAACCACGGTACAAAATGTTTATTTCAATAACAAATTGTTTACATAGTAGTAAACTGTTGTGTTTATGCAGTAACATTTGGACTACAAATAACTTAAGGAGGCCGATTACATTTAATATCAAACGTTAACTCTAAAAAGTACAAATCAGAACATTAGGTTGAATACAGAACATATTCACCTCTTACAGAAGTAATGCCACATTCAAGACAACTCGGAACTAACATTTCCTGCTTGGAAACTCATTGTAGAAAGATGAGGAATGGGTTTCCCACTTCGAAAATATCAGAATCGTCCAATAGGAAGCTCTACGCAAATTTTAACTTGCGAGGTTCAGAGTTGTCTTGAAAACACCATAAGACCTTCAGTGGTGCTCATAACAGTAAAGCAAGCCACCTTGTCACAATAGATTGTTAATGAGAGCCCTCTTCAGCCCCATGCATTATTACCTGCAAGGTAAATGGATTTTTTTTAAACTGTTCACAATACAATGCTCCAAGTGCCAGTTAAGACAGTGGTGTTTTTTTTCTGTTGAAAATGTGTACATGCGTTAAGTGGCATAGTTTTGCAGTTATATGCAAGTTTAAAAAATCTAGAAATGTGAACATTTCAAACAGTGAGTAGCACAACACTTTCATATAAATTCTGTTGTGTTTTTAATAGAAATGTCAAACTAATGGCAAAAGTATTGTTGTGGTAGAGATATCTATCTTGTCAGAGTGGTCAGTCTTTAAGGGAATTGAGAGCTGGGGGATTGCATGAGGGACTCCCCTCTGCCGTCCAGCTCATTCTGCAGCCTGGTCAGGTTGGATAGCTCCTCCAGCTCCTGGAACTGCCTGTCTGTCTTGTGGCTGACAAGGGAACGGTAGAAATGTACAGCAAATACTATAAATATCAGGCCAAAAGGCACCATGATAGAGGTGGAGGTGATGGCAGCAGCCACACCTGCAGATATTGTCCCATTGTTGGGGTTGTGGTTCTTAGGCCTAATGGGTAGAAATTTGACCCAGCAGAGGAGTACAACCTCAGCCAGGAAGAGCAGGGTGCCAATGACTGTAGAGAAGGCCCAGGCCAGCTCGATGTGGTGGTGCATTCTCTCATGTGGAGACTCCTTCACTGAGTTGAGGTTGTGAACGTTGCTGACTGCCTCAATGTTAGGCAGGATGCAGGTACTAACCATCAGGGCAAAAAGGTGAACGGCCACCAACACAGTGGTGCAGGCACTGAATGCAATGAGGAGACCAGGTGGGTAAGGATAGGTTGTGTCCAACTGAACCTCCACCATTGCTACCTAGAGAGGAGAAAGGGATAGTAACAGTATGAAATGTATCAGAAAAAAATAGCATTCAAGACAGACCGTCTGGAACTAGAGATCTATAAAGGGGGAAAAACGTGCTGTCAAAATTCCATCCAGACATGATCTTTCCAAATGAAGAAAAACTGCAATGCAAAACTAGGGGGTGCAAAGAATCTATACAACATGAGATGAATACACAAGGATTCTGCTTTTGGATGATGCCTAGCCGTCATCATGCTATGGACATCAAAGACTTGCCTTTGCTGCAATGCATCTTTGGGCGCGTATATTCCTTACCATAGCGAACCCAGATAGTAGAGCAGACGTTCGACTGGAAGCCTTCAGTTTTGCTCGACTCAAGTAAAGCTTCCTCCAAGACAGTGCTTGCAATGAATGCTCGTTCAGACTCATTGTGCCGCTGAAATTGAATAGACTGAACAGGCGTTGTTTGATACGTATGTGGCTGTATAATAATAGCGATAGGCGTTAGCTAACCAGAGATAACATCCTCGGTGTCCAAATAAATTGATGTAGAAATTGGCAGCAGTTCAGATACTTTCAATCGATTTTCGTTAGCGCTATGTTGACATTAAATAATGACAAAGTATTGTAAGCATAACGCTGTTTAAACTTCATACCGTCTACTTCTTCTGCAGCGCCTCTGAACCAAACACCTAGACCCTGCTGTTTCGCTCGAGCTGACTGCACCCATAAGCCATTGCGGCGAAGCTAAATAAACTACGCACAATTCTGCCTATCCATAATAAGTTAGTTGGATCATACAAACAGAAATACTTTAAACTTTCACATTGTAACTAGTTACTCTGAAACGATATTTATAGTGCGTACAATAATTTGGTTACTGTCATTAGTCAGTCATGCAGGGCCATTCGTGGAAAATAGAACCTGGCTATCTGAAACGTATGCCGGTGAAGAATGCGAACCAAACAGTGTCAGTTATACTTGCAAATTATTTATAATAATTTGAACGACAGTGGATGATTATAATTTAGCTATTCGCATGACACGTTGATACAAATGTCTAGCTACTAACTAACAATTTGCAATAATCAATTGAATCATTTTAGACAATGTTCCCACTGCCCATTGTGCCCAATAGCGTACATGCATGCAATATATCCATATTGAGGGATCTAAACTAGAGCGAGCGAGCATGCATGCGGACTCCAAGCAGCCTTTGTTGTGCATGCAATTGCAGGTCTATGACAGACCGCGAAAAAGTCAGATAAATAAATGTAATAGCATTTGTTTGTTATACATTCAGAACTATTTTCATAGTTGACGTGAAGAATAAGTAGTGTGGGAGGTGACGCATGACGTTGTCCAACAATGTTTTGATTCTGTCGGTGACGTTATCCAGCACAAAACAAATATGGTTACCACTTAGTTGAGTCGAAACGCAGTGATAATTAGTTTAAATGTGATTATTATAATTTTTTAAATGAAGGGCTGAACAGATACACTAGGCAAGGGCTCAGATCATGGAAACTGGTGCAGATTCTGGACGCAAGCTGGTGTGTAGCATTATTACCCTATTCTAGCATAGCTAGCCTCGCTTTTAACTGGACTAGCCTAGCTAGGTTAGCTGAGATATCAGTGGTAGCCTAGCTTATCATCATTTCATTGACCCTCAGAACAGAAGATGTCATATGTTAAAATTTGACAAACGTCAGCTTTATGTAGTTACTTAGGCTACATTTTACTTGGAAAATTATAGACGTCATTCACAAGCCCACTCAGACTTTGCGTACCGTTGTTATTGTGCATCTTAGCACGTTATGTTAATGTTTGTCTTGGACATAACGATTGAGATTATTAACTAGCATTGTTTAATCATCTGTAAAGGTGTTTGCAGCTAAAGGCCCACCTACAACCACAAATACAGCATAGCCACGTGCACCACTGTTTTATTGTGATCTCTCTCGAGCCTACATAAGATAATGTACTGCCTGCCCTATGCTTTTTCTAATTTGAAACGACCGCCCTTATTCAAAGCTATACTTGCATATTCATTTTATACTCTAGTATTTTGAGAACATTATTGGTAAGACGTGATAAATATTGTCTCCTACTTTTATAACCTGTATTTTCATTCCTCTACTAGCGCTCCATCTGCCGGACAATGTACGACGAAAATGAGGACTTCTCTGACGTTGAAGAAATTGCAAATGTCAGGGGTTTTAATCTGGAGGAGAAACTTGTTAGCAATTCGTACAACAGACATTTCGTTCAGTTGATGGACGGCAAAGGTAATTTAAAATAAAATGCTTAATTCATAATTTTAGCTTACCACAAGCACTGTCCCCTCACCGGTGGACACGCTTAAAGGCCAGGGCAGTCAAAAACGTAATTTCCTTGTATTTCATATATTTTCACACTGAGGTTGGAATAATACTGTGATAATGCCCATTTAGTGTAAGAGCTGTTTGAAAAGACTGCCTGAAATTTCAGCCTGTTTTGGTAGGATGGAGTTGTGGTGTGCCTTGTGACATCACCAAGTGGTAAATTAGTTAATACACCAATAAGAAAGAGCATTCCAAACCTCTGCCAATAACAGCTTTCCCATTTTCCACTCCCCACTCAGACCACTCCCAGACAGTCTTAGGAAAATGATTGCTTGAGAAATTGTTCTTTGCTAAGAAGCTACTGTATTTGATTTTTTTTGCATTTTAATTGAAAACAATCACAGCAAGGTACTTAATTATTACAGAGAAATGATTTGATATTGAGATAAAAATGTCTGCATTGGGCCTTTAAAATGTTCTTCCTTTTCATCCATTGCATTCACACACATTAGGGGAGAAGTTCCATTTGGTTAATTCGTCTTTGTGCAGGATGTCCTCGCACATCTATGGCAGTGTTTAGACAGGTAGCTGAATTGTGATATTTTTTCCACTAATTTGTCTTTTGACCAACCACAACAGATCTTTTCACATCAGATCTTTTTCAGAGCTGATCTGAGTGGTCAAAAGACCAATTAGTGGGGAAAAAAGACCAAAATTGGGTTGCCTGTCTAAACGCAGCCATTGAGACACACACAAATTGTACTCTACTGTACCATGTGCGGAGTGAAGATATAATGAACACCTACACTTTTCTTCTTCTCAGATTTCACTTATGAGTATGTTCAAAGAGAAGCACTTCAGACCCCTCTTATTTTCAAAGCCAAAGATGGACTGGGACTCAGGTGAGAGATGAGTACAATATGAAGACGTGTGAACAATAAAGTACTATTTAGCCTATTAAATGTTCTTGTTTGCCTTGGTTAAATATTAGGTTTTGTGGAATGGTTCGAAGGTAATATGCTTATCTTGACTTCATTCTTGAAAAAATACAGAATGCCAGACCCGGAGTTCACCGTCAGTGAGATTAAGGGTTTGGTTGGTAAGTCTATCTTTTAAATATTAGGCATGGTACATATTCCTTTCACTGCATAAATACTTCTCTTAGACTCATCATTTAGTTTGGACAGCAGGGCCCACACTGTACTCAACAATACCCTGCATTTGTTGATGAATGAAAAGCATGCTGCCGGAAAAGGTGTCAAGTCAAAAAGTGTGTGGGTGTTGATGGAAACTTTTTTTAAGCCTGTAATGCAGGGTTCTTTCACTTATGGAACAAACATTAGATGACTCACTTTACCAAGATGCATTTCAGAAATATCCAGTGCAGACACAATACACATAGGCCTATCCATCTATATTACAGAAAATCAGACTGAAATCAGTTATAGTTAAATGGCACTGTTTTACTAAATTACCTCTAATAGGATCTCTCATGTGACATGGTAGTATTCAGGTTTACGGTAAGACTGCTGTGTTTGTGTTTGCAGGTAGCCGTCGTGCCGTTGATGTGATGGACGTGAGCACTCAGAAAGGCTCTGAGATGAGCATGGCCCAGTTTGCCCGCTACTATGAGACGCCTGAGGAGGAGCGGGACAAACTCTTTAATGTTATCAGCCTGGAGTTCAGCCACACCAAACTGGAGAACCTCGTCAAGAGGCCCACTGTGGTAAGATGGCACCGCCAGTTTTTGATTAATTTATCCATTATGAACAAGGGCAAATTTGACAGTGAATGCCAACTGTCAACTCTCTCTTATAGGTGGATCTAGTGGACTGGGTGGACAACATGTGGCCCCTTAAACTGAAACAAAGACAAACTGAAGCCACTAATGTCATCTCAGAGATGAAGTACCCCAAAGTACAGAAGTAAGTAATTTGTCTTTTAGAAATTCAGTTAGTTATTGTGTGCAATGTCAAAGTTACTTTTGAGGTGTGGACCTGTTACAAAAATGCAGTTGATTGTACATAACAGGAAAACACTGAAGCACATGCCAAAGTTTCTTTTAAAAAGCTGTGAGAAAATTGCTGCTTTGCTGGGAGGAAATATTAGCTTACTCCTCCTTTTTCCAAAGTCCCTTTGCCCTCTCTCTTTTAGCCCCTTGCTGTCATTCACTTCCTCTGATGGTTCTAGATGGTTGCTAGGCAGCAGGGCTCTTTCATGGTAGAGGGCGGTTCTTCACAGGATGCCGAAGTGACTTCATGGCTCCTCCTCAGCCAATCAGCTACCAGCATTATGACATAGAGGGCATTCAAGAGCCAATTGTGCCCTCCCTTTCACCCTCACTCTTCCCCTCTCTCTTTCTAGCTCTCTCTTTCACTCTAATATTCTCTCTCTCCTTCTACTCTCACTCCTCTCAATTTTTTACTTAATGGTGCAGGGCAGAAATAAAATCCGGAGCAGTTCTCTCCTGTCTGGTCGGTGACCAGCGCATGGGGGGTGGGGTGGGGGGTGGTCCTGAGCGAACCGGGTCAGAGAGAGGAATAGCTGTCGGGTATGTCTCTGTCTTTTATTGGGAAAAGCTGTTCAGATTGAGAGATGTCGGGAGTACTCTACCATGTCATTTGATTTATTTACCCAGTCTTTAATGGAGACGCTCAAGGGCTGGTATGATTGATCGTGAGTGGTGTTTTGTAGTGGGATGTTGGGCTTCTATAGCCCAGGGTCTGCTCACTCTCTGTCCAGAGGAGAGCTGCAAACTGCTGTGCAATAGGCTGGGGATCTGTGTGTGTGATTATGTGTGTGTCTCACAGGTTCAGCAGATGGGCCCTCAGTGAAGTCTGTAAGCCAGACAGTATTGTGCGTCTCCTCGACATGTTCTGTTCAGTGTCGGTGATATGTGTCTATATGGATGAGGTGACCTTCTCCCTCTGAGTGGGAGCATTTATAATGTGCTTACACTGGCAGTTTCCACCATTACCTCAGTCAAGGTCATACTCCGGTCTCCAGCCCATGTGAACCCTCTCCTCCGGTGTCTCTGTGGGAAGGTGCAGATACACTGCTGTGGGATGGATGACAAGCCTGTATCTGTCTGACTGGCCTCATACAGTAAGAGTCAGCCGGGGCTGGAGAACTATAACTTAGCCATGCAACTAGACCAAATCAAATGATATGTATGGACAAAATGAGCTGTGTTGACAGGATGGGAAGTGGTCTGTATTTTATGAGCTACTGCTACTGACTGGATCAGAGGAGGCAAACAAGCTTGTATTGATCAGCTGCCTGGTGTTATTGAGGGTCCTGGAGGATTCGTGTTGCCAAGAGAGTTTGTTCCCCCTGCATCAGAGTTTATGTTCCCCCTGCATCAGGGTTTATGTTGATCAGTGCCAGGTATAGAATTAGTATATGGTTTATTCATCACTCATTTTGGATGTCCCATGGCTTGAAGAGTGGTTTTTCTACCCTGCCATATCCACAGTAGAAGTATCACAGACTTTTTACTAGGGCTGTGATGATACCAGTATCACAATTTTTTTCATGACAAAAATGGAAACATGAAGCAGACCAAAACTCTAAAATATTGTGTGCTATAGCTTGGAATTATAATTATTTTGACTCTGGATGACAACATAATGATGTTTGTTTCCAACATTAGGGCTGTGATACTGGTATCGTCTCATCCCTACTTTTTATTTGGCCATTTTTTAATCTATCAAACACTCTGTGTGGTATGCACTTGTTATTAGCAGATTTCAATCTGATAAACCTTGAGCGTAGACTAACTGTGCTGGCTGAAAAATGATACCAAGAGAACAGATGCACCATTTTACAGTAGCCTACATACAAATCAAACCACCTAACAAAAATCATGACTGTGGCTCTAACAATAATGTGCCATGTAATGATAGTATGGCCGGGATGATACCAGTATCGCGAAACTCATTAGTATCGTGGCAAGGAAACAAAACACAAAGTGTCACCAGGTGGTGAGGGTAGGTAACAACATCTCCACCTCGCTGATCCTCAACACTGGGGCCCCACAAGGGTGCGTTCTGAGCCCTCTTCTGTACTCCCTGATATAGAGTAAAGTATATACATATACATATGAGATGAGTAATGAGTATGTAAACATTATATTAAGTAGCATTGTTTAAAGTGGCTAGTGATATATTTTACATCAATTCCCATCATCATATCTACTGCATCTTTATGTAATACATGTATCACTAGCCACTTTAAACTATACCACTTTGTTTACATACCCTACATTACTCATCTCATATGTATATGTGACAGTATAACTTTAGACCGTCCCCTCGCCCATACCCAGGCGCGAACCAGGGACCCTCTGCACACATCAACAACAGTCACCCACAAAGCATCGTTACCCATCTCTCCACCAAAGCCGCAGCCCTTGCAGAGCAAGGGGAACTACTACTTCAAGGTCTCAGAGCAAGTGACGTCACCGATTGAAACGCTATTTAGCGCGCACCGCTAACTAAGCTAGCCGTTTCACATCCGTTACATATATACTGTACTCGATACCATCTACTGCATCTTGCCTATGCCGTTCTGTACCATCACTCATTCATATATCTTTATGTACATATTCTTTATCCCTTTACACTTGTGTGTATAAGGTAATAGTTTTGGAATTGTTAGGTTAGATTACTCGTTGGTTATTACTGCATTGTCGGAACTAGAAGCACAAGCATTTCGCTACACTCGCATTAACATCTGCTGACCATGTGTATGTGACAAATAAATTTGATTTGATTTATGTTGTCATTCAGTCACATTAATTTATTTTCCAAGCTATAGCACATTAAGTTACATACAGATGTTTTTTAAAGGATCAAAGAGTTTTGTCTGCTTTGTGTTTTCAGTTTTGTCATGGAAAACATATTGCGATATTGGTATCGTCCCGGTCGTAAATGATAGTGTTCCATTTTCTCCACTGAAGCCCTGGAGTCATAGCCTCGCAAGCCGCCTGATTTCGCGAGCTTACATTGTTTTACTATAGCGCAGCGGTAATCATTCTGGTTTATATGAGGCTACTGGAGTCAGTGGTTGGGTCCCATTCTATTAATAGACCTGTTCTCATTCTTATCTCACTGAATTACTGAATTACTGAATGATTTATGTCCCACGGAGCCCTAATCATTCCACAATTAACTTCCAGAGGAAAGGCTGTTGTGAGCGATTCTCTAAGCTTATTTGTGGTTACTGATTTTTGTTGTTGTTGGTGTTTGTTGGAATAGGGTACTGGCAGTTGTTGTACAGTAGAGAGTAGCGGATTTCAAACAGATATTGTGGTTGAGCTGCTTGTTTCTTAGAAATTAATCACAAAGACATTTTCATCCAAATAGCTTTCATATTCAGTTGTACATTGCACAGCTGGAATGTTGAAATGGTACAATTTACTGTATAGTTTCTGGGGTAAGAACAATGAACAAAAAACGAGCTCACTTAACATTTCTAACACACTTTTTTGATATAATTGGTGACCGTACTGCACATCTTTTATTTCCCCCTTTCGGTTTCTGATGTTCATTCAGCTCAGCCCCTAACCCACAGTCTTCTTAGTTACATTTGAGTCATTTAGCAGATGCTCTTATCCAGAGCAAATTGCGGGAGCAATTAGGGTTAAGTGCCTTGCTCAAGGGCACATCGACATATTTTTCACCTAGTCGGCTCAGGGATTCAAACCAGGGACCTTTTGGTTACTGGCCCAACGCCCTTAACGTCTAGGCTGTCAAACATAGAAAATATGCTCCCCTAGGTTGGTCATAACTATTCAGATCCAGTGGGTCATCATTCACCCGTCTCATGTCCCTCTGTAGGTACTGTTTGATGAGCGTGAAGGGCTGCTATACTGACTTCCACATTGATTTCGGGGGCACGTCTGTGTGGTATCACGTGTTCAAGGGAGGAAAGGTAAGTTGTCATGTTTGTTTTCCAGATTGTATGTGGCAAAATAATGCATCCTGAGGCTCTCTGGTATACCCTCCCCCAATCCTGGTACTGTACATGTATTCTATTTCTGTCGAGGCGCTACAAATGAACCTGTTCCCTGTTTGTCTCAGCAATTGCTGCAGAGTCAGCAGACCTCAGAGGATTGTTGCTAGGGTGTCCGTATGCACACCTTTGACGGATCACATTATACAAACTTGCAAAGGTCAAGCTAAGGCATGAAGAGGAAGCGAGGGGGAAGAACATTATGTGAAAGGATGAACAAATCTCCGAAATGTGCTGACTTCTCTAATATAAGCTGTAACCTTGAGAAATATATCGCCCTTGTTGTTAGATGACAACCAAAGCCACATCCCCAACTTTTATCTCCCTGTCCTGTGCTCAGGTGTTCTGGCTGGTGCCTCCGACACCTCATAACCTTGCCCTGTATGAGGACTGGGTTCTGTCAGGCAAGCAGAGTGACGTCTTCCTGGGAGATCGTGCAGATGGCTGCCAGAGAGTTGAGCTAAAACAGGGCTACACCTTCTTCATCCCCTCCGGTGAGCTGCCTAGCATTTTGCTTTGATCTATTCCTATCATAATATCATGAATATCATTGTAACAAACCATACAGTATATGCACTGCTTTAGTCAGGCATGTGTTTGAGAACATGTTTGGGCATACCATGTCTGTCTGCCTGAGCATGTTTTGAGTGGGTCAGCTGGTTCTCATGATGTTTCCCTGGCTGTCCCGTTTCAGGCTGGATTCATGCAGTCTACACCCCCGAGGACACACTGGTGTTCGGAGGCAACATTCTGCACAGCTTTAACATTCCCATGCAACTCTCAATCTATGAGATAGAGAACAGGACTAAGGTAGGCTGTCTCATACAGGTGTTCCAGTACTGATGCTTCACTCCACCTCTGACCTGCTCCATTAGTGAAACCATTAGTGAAACTAAACTGTGTCTCTACAATGAAGATGGATGGGGAAAAAAGCCTCACCTCATACAAACAAGTCTAGGTCACTTAGTGTGCTATGTCAATGAGTATGAGAACTAAATAGTCTCTTCCTCAGCCCCTACCTCTGTTTTTTTACGGATCTGAACTGGATAGGGGAAGTTGGGAAGCTAGGGATTGAAACAAGGCAGGAATGTGACACAAAGGCCCAGGTGCTGAACATTCTGTCATTTGCATTACCATCCAATTGAGAAACAGACTGATGTGCTAATGATGGCGCGGATGAGGTCTGTGCCCGCAAAACAAAATCCATCCATATTCATGTGGAAATAGTCTGTGACAGCGGTTTATGTAAAATCAGAATACAGCGCTAAAAGGGCAGAAATGAATCACGGAGCTTGTTGTGTCATATTGGCTTAATCTCTCGTGGAGAGATCCTGCGCGTAAACCAAAGAATCTGACACTGACTATTTGGATGTATAATTGGGCAAAGGTGGTGCTTAAGCAATTTTAAACTCCAGGGGTGATAAACACAGGTTCAATTAGTGGAGGGGAGGGGGTTTTGGCTGGGAGTTTCTTTTTGCTAGGGTGGAGACTTCGCAAACCGAACCGTATGGACCCAACGCAGCTGATCAAATTACCCAATATTTACATTCTGGGTTAACTGAGATTACATACTGGCAGCCTGAGACTGAAATACTTAAAGGAAATAGTGTTTCTCTTCTTTTCACAAACTCCCAGGGGCTTCTTATGTTGATGAAATATAGTGTATACGAGCCTATTGCGTTTGTGTGTATGCATGTTTTTGCACTGTATATGACCTAATGAGAGGAATGTCTAGAAATATTTCACTATTTTTATTCCGGTATTCTTTCCAATAATAAGATCGGAGTAGTTGCTGTAATGATATAGATGCTTGTCCTGCAGGCTTTGAGATTTATATGGATACTTGGCTAAATGTAGCTTTCTCAGTTATGATGGATAGCTGGTTAAAAGAGTCAGCTTTGTTGAAAGTACAGTACTATTTTTGTTTCTGCTGGAAAAGAGGTATGAGAGAAACAGAGACAGTTTCATATGCTCCCCAGGGCTTGGCACGTTGCGTTCACTCTATTTTTACACCTCAACACAGAAATGGAGCTGGAGAAAGAAAGGATTATCACTGAAAAGTGTTGATCTGTATGAAATCATCTCAGCGAGATAAATATAGCTGTGTTTCTTAGAGGAGAGTGGGAATCAGATCATGCTGCTGTGTCTGAGAGGGCAAGCTCTCCCAGGAGAGATGGGAATGAATGGAAGAGCTTGGCCTTGAACAGGGCCTCTGGTTTGCCAGTGTGTGTTTAACGTAACCGTTGTCTCTATCAAATGCAGTTGAATTGTTCAACTAGTTTCTTACACGACATGACCAAAAGTATGCAATCCAGTCAGACACAAGCATTAGTGAGGTCGGAAGCTGATGTTGGATGATTATGCCTGGCTCGCAGTAGGCTTTCCAATTCATCACAAAGGTGTTTTATGGGGTTGAGATCAGGGCTCTGTGTAGGCCAGTTAAGTTCTTACACACCGATCTCGACAAACCATTTCTTTATGGACCTCGCTTTGTGCACTGGGGAATTGTCATGCTGAAACAGGAAAGGGCCTTCCCCCAAACTGTTGCCACCAAGTTGGAAGCACAGAATCGACTAGAATGTAATTGTATGCTGTAGTGTTAAGATTTCTCTTCACTGGAACTAAGGGGCCAAGCCCGAACCATGAAAAACCGCCACAGACCATTATTCCCCCTCCACCAAACTTTACAGTTGGCACCATGTATTAGGGCAGGTAGCGTTCTCCTGGCATCCGCCAAACCCAGATTCGTCCGTCAGACTGCCAGATGGTGAAGCGCGATTCATAAAATCACATTCTATTTGTCACATGCGCTGAATAAAACCGGTGTAGCATTCCACAGTAAGGTCAAGTTTACAAGCCCTTAACCAACAATGCAGTTTTAGAAAAATATTTACTAAATAAACTAAAGTAAAAAATAAGAGCAACAATAAAATAACAATAACAAGGCTAATATACAGGGGGTACCGGTACTGAGTCAATGTGTGGGGGTACAGGTTAGTTGAGGTAATATGTACGTGTAGGTAGGGGTAAAGCAAAGATGTATAGATAATATACAGCGAGTAGTAGCAGCAGCGCCAAAAAGAAAGGAGAAAGGGGGGGGTCAGTGCAAATAGTCCGGGTAGCCATTTGATTAGCTGTTCAGCAGTCTTATGGCCTGGGGGTCGAAGCTGTTAAGGAGCCTTTTGGACCTAGACTTGGCACTCCGGTACTGCTTGCCGTGCGGTAGCAGAGAGAACAATCTATGACCAGAGTGGCTGGAGTCTCAGGCAATTTTTAGGTCCTTCCTCTGACACCACCTGGTATAGAGGTCCTGGATGGCAGGAAGTTTGGCCCCAGTGATGTAATGGGCCGTACACACTACCCTCTGTAGTGCCTTGAGGTCGGTGGCCGAGCAGTTGCCATACCAGGCAGTGATGCAACCAGTTAGGATGCTCTCGAGAGTGCAGCTGTAGAACCTTTTGAGGATCTGAGGACCCATGCCAAATATTTTCAGTCTCCTGAGGGGGAATAGGTTTTGTTTTGCCCTCTTCACGACTGTCTTGGTGTGTTTAGACCATGATAGTTTGTTGGGGTGGCAGGGTAGCCTAGTGGTTAGAGCGTTGGACTAGTAACCGGAAGGTTGTAAGTTCAAATCCCCGAGCTGACAAGGTACAAATCTGTCGTTCTGCCCCTGAACAGGCAGTTAACCCACTGTTCCTAGGCCGTCATTGAAAATAAGAATTTGTTCTTAATGGACTTGCCTAGTTAAATAAAGGTAATAAAAAAATAAAATAGTTTGTTGGTAATGTGGTCACCAATGAACTTGAAGCTCTCAACCTGCTCCACTATAACCCCATCGATGAGAATGGGGGTGTTCTTGGCCCTCCTTTTCCTGTAGCCCACGATCATCTCCTTTGTCTAGATCACGTTGAGGGAAAGGTTGTTGTCCTGGCACCACACTGTCAGTTCTCTGACCTCCCTATAGGCTGTGTCATTATTGCCGGTGATCAGGCCTACCACCGTGCTTGGCCGTGCAGTCCTGTCAAGAAGTCCAGGATCCAGTTGCAGGGGGAGGTGTTTAGTCCCAGGGTCCTTAACTTAGGGATGAGCTTTAAGGGCACTATGGTGTTGAACGCTGAGCTGTTGTCAATTAACAGCATTCTCACATAAGTGTTCCTTTTGTTCAGGTGGGAAAGGGCAGTGTGGAGTGCAATAGAGATTGTGTCATCTGTGGATCTGTTGGGGTGGTAGGCAAGTTGGAGTGGGTCTATGGTTTCTGGGATGATGGTGTTAATGTGAGCCATGACCAGCCTTTCAAAGCACTTCATGGCTACAGATGTGAGTGCTATGGGCCGGTAGTCATTTAGGCAGCTTACCTTGGTGTTCTAGGGCACAGGGACTATGGTGGTCTGCTTGAAACATGTAGGTATTACGGACTCGGCCAGGGACGTGTTGAAAATGTCAGTGAAGACACTTGCCAGTTGGTCAGGGCATGCTCGGAGTACACGTCTTGATAATCCGCCTGGCCTTGTGAATATTGACCTGTTTAAAGGTCTTTCTCACGTCGCTATGGCGAGAGTGATCACACAGTTGTCCAGAACAGCTGGCGCTCTCATGCATGCTTAACTGTTGCTTGCCTCGAAGCGAGCATAGAAGTCATTTAGCTCGTTTGGTAGGGTTCATCACTCCAGAGAACGTGTTTGACCTGCTCCAGAGTTCAATGGCGGCGAGCTTGACACCACTCCAGCTGGCACTTGACATTGCGCATGGTGATCTTAGGCTTGTGTGCGGCTGCTCTGCCATGGTAACCCATTTCATGAAGCTCCCGACGAACAGTTCTTGTGCTGACGGTACTTCCAGAGGCAGTTTGAAATACGGAGTGTTTCAACCGAGGACAGACGATTTTTATGCGCTTCAGCACTCTGCGGTCCTGTTGTGAGCTTGTGTGGCCTACCACTTTGCAGCTGAGCCGTTGTTGCTCCTAGACATTTCCACTTCACAATAACTGTACTTACAGTTGACCAGGGCAGAAATTGGACAAACTGACTTTTTTGAAAAGGTGGCATCCTATGACGGTGCCACGTTGAAAGTCACTGAGCTCTTCAGTAAGGCCATTCTACTGCCAATGTTTGTCTATGGAGATTGCATGGCTGTGTGCTTGATTTTGTATTTTTTTTATACCCCTGTCACCAATGGGTGTGGCTGAAATAGCAGACTCTACAAATTTGAAAGTGTTTCCACATACTTTTGTATTATATAGTAGCAGTCAAAAGTTTGGACATGCTGTGGTAGCCATGCTGGTTAAGTGTGCTTTGAATTCTAAATAAATCACTGACCGTGTCACCAGCAAAACACACCATCACACCACCACCTCCTCCTCCTCACGATGGGAACCACACATGCGGAGATCATCCATTCACCTACTCTGTGTCTTACGAAGACACGACAGGGAACCAAAAATCTCACAATTGGACAGATCAAAGGACAGATTTCTACTGGTCTAATGTCCATTGCTTGTGTTTCCTGGCCCAAGCAAGTCTCTTATTCTTATTGGTGTCCTTTAGTTGTAGTTTCTTTGCAGCAATTCGACCATGAAGGCCTGATTTACACAGTTTCCTCTGAACAGTTGATGTTGCGGTGTGTCTGTTACTTGAACTCTGTGAAGCATTTATTTGGGCTGCAATTTCTGAGGCTTGTAACTCTGATTAATTTACCTTTGCAGCAGAAGTAATTCTGGGTCTATGGGTCTCTTCCTTTCCTGTGGCGATCCTCATGTTTTAGCCTAGAGTAAATGATAACTGTCTAGTCCCAGACATTAGGCCTACTGCTTGAGTATTAATACAGAAGGAAGTAAATAAACCACCAGACCTACAGTGAAGATTAGGCATTAACTCTTGTTAATCATTACAAAATGGTAGCAGACTAAACATGGGAATGACTTACCTCATTGTCTTTTTAGAGACTTTTGTTCTCTTAATTACATTTTCTCTCCAAACTTGTTTCAGGTTCATTCCAAGTTCCGCTACCCGTTCTACAATGAGATGTGCTGGTATGTCCTGGAGAGGTACGTGCACTGCCTGACCAAGCGCTCCCATCTCGCTCCGGAGTTTCACAGAGATCCTCTGCTAATCGGTGAGTGAGCCCAACTAATGGAGCTGTTTAACCAGTGCCCCGGGTGTGTCAATGAATGTTGCTTCAATCTTTCTTCTATCCCGAGAGCTCCTGCCTTGCACTCTTGTTGTAATTACCACTCACAAGTGGGTAACACTCTAATCCTTTGCTAAGAGCCAATGTTATAACACTTCTGACCTCTGTTTAATCAGTGAGACTGCATTATCACAGAAATGATAGCTAGCATGATGAAAGTGACAGAAATTATAATCTGACCGGAATGGTTACACATATGGAGCACATCAGACTGGTCCTTTAGTCTTCTCTTATCCTCCTCCTGCACTTCTTCAGATTTGGAGACAAAGCTGAGCACTGAGAGCCCCTCCTCTGACTCGCGGAGTCAGGACATGGACGAGGAGGACTCCTGCGAGACGCAGCAGGAACGAGATGAACGGAGTGACAGGTCAGCATTTGATGACCCCTGCTCTCCTGATAACAGGAAGGGTAAACCCAGCGCCCCTCAGCCTCTTAAAGCTGCCTTGGATGATAGCTGCAACCCCACCTCCATCCAGCCTCCAGAGTTCCCCAAAACCCCCTCTGGTTCGCCAGGCTCAGAGTCTCAGAGTAAATGGACTCATTTGACTGAGTTTGAACTGAAGGGCCTTAAGGCCCTGGTGGAGAAGCTGGAAGCACTCCCCGAAAATAAGAAATGTGTCCCAGATGGCATGGAGGACCCCCAGGCCCTGCTGGATGACATGAAGGTATGTGCCTATCCCAGCTCAGCTCTAATGTATTTTCTGTCTCTGTGTAAATATCTGGATGTACCATTATAAAACACAGGAACTTACATTACTCTTTTACCCGTTCCCCAGGTTGTCTTGAAGGAACATGAAGACGATGATCCCAAAATGGCTGCCACTGGTGTACCTGTGGTGTGCTGGCCCAAGAAGTCTTCCAAGGTGAGAATGCGGTGTTTATAGCCTCAGTATTGTCATTCATCTGTCATCTGAAAGCCTGCCCATATTCATACTCTGTCTTGGCCTAGTAGAGCAGGGTGTATATCGTGATTTTGGTACTCGTGTCTCTCTCTCCTCTCTCTCAAACTAGATTATCTTCTTCCCTAGAGCAGTGGTTGTACTTATTTGCATAATTTTGATTTAGCGGGCTGCAGAATTGCCTAACGAGGGAGATAATGAGATTTTCTGTATTTTTTTGCTCCTCATCTCTTCCATGTCACAGCTGGGTCTCATCCACAGTGTCTGTCATTGTTGGATAATTAACACTGTTCTGCTTCATCTTGTTTACCAAGTGAGGGCTTTGAGTTTACTGATAAAAGGTTAACTAAAACTATGCTCCTTATGGGTGATCTATCTAGGCCTATTGATCAGCTTGACAAATAATTTGCAAATAAGTCTGATTTATTATTTTGTATCGAAGTCCAAAAATGCTTAATTGTGTCACTGCATCTCATTAGACATCACTTCTACTGTTGTATTGACTAAGACAGGATGGGGATTGAGGGGAGGAGTGGCGGCATGATAGAAAATTATCTGTGTGAAGCCCCTTTTGATCTTTAACTTCCTGTACTGCATTAAAAGCTCCAACCACAGTACAGCTGGACATAAAGTAGAATCCAGAGCAGAGCAATCAAAGCCAGATTCACTGATGCAGCGGGCAGGCAGGAAAGCAACAGACTAGATCAATCCCTTACAAAGAAGTGTGCTGTGGACACAGTAGCACATAGCTGCATATGGGATGGATTTTGATCATAGAAATCTGTTGTCTGCTGCTCCCCCTACACGTCGTTGATTAATTTAAAGGCCAGCTGCTGATTCTGTGGGCTCTTTGTGTGTTCCTTTTGGAATAAAACACCATCTGTCTCTCTATTGGCTGAATTTGTCTGGTCTTCCTTCCCAGTGATCCGGCTCATGTAGGAATATCCCCAAACTGGTTCTGCATTCTCCTTCCTGACTGGAAGAAGGTGGGGCTCCACTGCACCTATTCAAATACCTTATATGCATATGGTCTCCCCATTGGCTGCACTGTCTCCCTGTACTCCTTCCTCCCAGAGACCTAACCATTCCCTATTCATGAGCTAGCCTGCTCTGCTCTGCTGTGTATATTGCCTTTGCTGGAAGATTGTGGAGCAGGAGGGAGGGCTGTGCGGTAGACGGCAGCAGCAGCTGGATGAGGAGGAGGCTCAGGCTGGGGCGGGCTGCAGCCATGTCAGTTTGCTGTGAGTTGGTCAGGGTATGAAAAACAGCCATGGCCATGTCGCTGAGCACTGACGATGAGGATTACGACTCAGAGGCTGAGCAGGTTGGTTAGCGCACTGAACTCCTCGGGACATAGCAGAGGAGAGGAGAGAAATGTGTCTGTCTGTGAGGCACAGTTAATTGAGCTGATTGTTGTATGGAAAGGGGCCACCTGAAGAGAAATGCTGCTTCTGTTTCTGTGTTAGCCTCCTTTCTTGTGTTCTTTATTTTCTTCCCTGTGCTTGTAGGTTGATTTACAGGTTGTGTGTGGGTGTGTGTGTGCCTGAGAAATGCAGTAAGGAGGTGAGATGGCACAGACCGTTCAGACAGCAGCGTCAGTCCTCAGGGAAACTACTGGTTGTTCCAGAACAGGGAAGAGAAACGAGATCAACAACAAGAATGTGTGTGAGAGATCAGGCAGAAAGATGCAGATTATAGATGAATATTTAATAGGTTCAATTGTATGAACAGGGAAGAATACATCTGATGCATTTAATATATTTATTGTGCCTGCAATTGTGTATGATAATGAGGGAATATAGTTGATGTGTACCGTATGAATTGGCTATGGCATGTAAATGAGCCAGGAGATTGTGCATGTAAACGCTGAGGAAGATTGTGTTTGTGTATAGACTCCTCTGCCACATAGTCATAGCACTGCATTCCACAGCCCCTTCCAATTATACACTGACTGTGAGTGTGTTTATCATTGGATACAGTTGAATTATTTTCGATCCTGCCACAGATGAGATAGCAGATGATATTTTTTTCCTCCCTGTTGCTGTTGATATCAACACAATATTTGTACGTGGTGTTCTTGTTCGATAGGGATGTGCATGTTTTTGGTGTTAAAAAAACAAAACATATCACCTCCATCTCAATGGTCTGGTTGCAGATTATTATATTTTTTTTTTTACAGTGCCTATGAGATGATAGGTTGATTGAGAGAAATGCTTTTGAGTTGTTATATCAAGAGCAAATTCATTAGGATTGTAAATGCCCCAGAAGCCCACAATAACAGTGTCAATGTTTGGACAACAGTTTTTTTTTTTTACAGTACCTCTGGGCGCTCACTATGCCTCAGTCTAAGAGAGCCTTGCATCTATTATTCCTCGCTCGCATTTCCTCTTGAAGTTTACCAGCAGTGGTGTTTTATCTAAGATCACACATCGTGTTTGTTTGTGCTGTATGACTGATTGGGCGTATGCCTGTGTGGATATGGGCTATTCAAGTTGAGCAGGTCTTCCTGTGTTCCACTGTGACGCAGTAGGTTATTACACTGTGGCACATACTCCAACTCCTCTGCTGAACCTCAGCTTTGCTGAGCTAAGGGATAGCACGCTGGTTTGTAGAGGAATGTTCCTCATCATACCTTAGATCTAGGGTCCTGTGTCTTGGTTAATCATGTCACATGACCTGGATTTTCAGCATTATTTTAAGCCTTTTCCAGAAATTAGAATTAGACCAAAAATGAAAGCAATTGTCTGAGGATGGTTCTGGACCATCTGACATAAAAAGAAAATGGGACAGCTTTGATAAAAAAGCTTTAAATAAAGATTAAAATCCATGTCATGTGACATGATTAACCAAATCACAGGGCCCTACTAGCTAGCTACATAACATGCCTACATGTGTGCTCTGGTAATAAATGACATAGTTTACAGATAACAAACTTTTTAGGCATGGAAGGCTTTGACGCTGATGAGATGGATAAGCTACATTTCTGTCATTGCATGTCCTTGCAAGGAGATATTATGCTCCCTGTACAGTCTCTATTTGGGATATGATGAGGAACATCTTATGTCACTCAGTGACCTGGGCTTCCTGAGACTGATGGGTCAGTTCAGGTTCTGTAAAGTTAGTTTCACTTCCTCTTTTTAGATGGAGATTTACACCCTTCTGTCACTGCCCTGCAGGATTCCCAATCCTATTATGTTTTTGTGTTGCTGGGAGACGGGAGAATTTTCAAGACAATGTGGAGGGCTGTCTGGAACATATTTTCTCATATAAGGTCCGTGGTCCTTTGGGGTCAGGTCCGATCTGACAGCGATAGATCTACTCCTTTGAGGCAGGTTAACTTGAAAATCACTAAATGCTGTCAGGTAACCTGTTGGGTTATGACTTTTGATATGGGCAAATGGATCCTCTGTCATTGTCTATGGTTGCTTGTGACAGATATTGTCAAGGAGGTGACCGGTGACAGGACAGATCATAGAACACTGTATGTTAGGGCTGGGAATTGCCAGGGACCTCACGGTACAATATTATCACGATACTTAGGTGCCGATACGATATGTATTATGATTCTATATATATTGCGATCCGATACTGCGATTTGATGTTTCAAACATATTGCTGACTGTACAGTGCATTCGGAAAGTATTCAGACCATTTTGACTTTTAACACGTGTTGTTACATTACAGCCTTATTCTAAAATTGATGAAACAAACATTTTTCCATCAATTTACACACAATACCCCATAATGACAAAGAGAAAGCAGGTTTTTAGAAATGTTATCAAATTTATAAAATACAAAAACCATACCTTATTAACATAAATATTCAGACCCTTTGCTATGAGACTCGAAATTGAGCTCCAGTCCATCCTGTTTCCATTGATCATCCTCAAGATGTTTCTCCTACTTGATTGAAGTCCACCTGTTGTCCAGAAGGACAACCATCTCTGCAGCACTCCACCAATCAGGCCTCTATGGTAGAGTGGCCAGACGGAAGCCACTCCTCAGTAAAAGGAACATGTCAGCCCGCTTGGATTTTGCCAAAAGGCACTTAAAGAAACAAGATTCCTCTGGGCTTTTGCCAAAAGGCACTTAAAGAAACAAGATTCCTCTGGGCTTATGAAACCAAGATTGAACTCTTTGGCCTGAATGTCAAGTGTTACATCTGGAGGAAACCTGGCACCATCTCGACGGTGAAGCATGGTGTTGGCAGCATCATGCTGTGAAGATGTTTTTCAGTGGAAGGGACTGGGAGACTAGTCAGGATCGAAGGAAAGATGAATGGCGCAAAGTACAGGACCTGAGACTGGGGCGAAGGTTCACCTTCCAACAGGACAATGACCCTAAGCCAAGACAATGCAGGAGTGGCTTTGGGACAAGTCTCTGAATGTCCTTGAATGGCCCAGCCAGAGCCTGGATTAGAACCCGATCGAACATCTCTGGAGAGACCTGAAAATAGCTGTGCAGTAACACTCCCCGTCCAACCTGACAGAGCTTGAGAGGATCTGCAGAGAATAATTGGAGAAACTCCCCAAATACAGCTGTGCCAAGCTTGTAGCGTCATACTCAAAGACTCGAGGCTGTAATCGCTGCCAAAGGTGCGTCAACAAAGTACTGAGTAAAGGGTCTGAATACTTATGTAAATGTGACATTTGGCATGGGTCCCCAGATCCTCAAAGGGTTCTACAGCTGCACCATTGAGAGCATCCTGACCGGTTGCATCACCGCCTGGTATGGAAACTGCTCGGCATCTGACCGCAAGGCACTACAGAGGGTAGTGCGAACGGCCCAGCCAAGCTTCCTGCCATCCAGGACCTATATAATGGGCAGTGTCAGAGGAAAGCCCATAAAATTGTGAGAGACTCCAGTCAACCAAGTTATAGGCTGTTTTCTCTGCTACAGCACGGCAAGAGGTACCTGAGCGCCAAGTCTCATACCAAAAGGCTCCTCAACAGCTTCCACCCCCAAGCCATAAGATGACTGAACAATTCATAAAATCGCCAACGGACAATTTACATTGGACCTCCCCCCCTCCCTTTTTGTACACTGCTGCTACTCACTGTTTGTTTGTTACCTATGCATAGTCACTTTACCCCACCTACATGTGCAGATTACCTCAACTAGCCTGTACCCCCGCACAATGACTTGGTACCCTGTATATAGCCTTTTTATTCTTATTGTGTTACTTTTTATACTGTACACAGCATTATTTATTATTTTAGTCTACTTGGTAAATATTTTCTTCTTCTTGAACTGCACTGTTGGTTAAGGGCTTGTAAGTAAGCATTTCAAGTCTACACTTGTCGTATTCGGCGCATGTGACAAAGTTAAAAAAAAAAAAAAGAAATTGAATTTTATCTTGATACATTTTCAAAAATGTCAACCTGTTTTTGCTTTGTGATTATTGGGTATTGTATGTAGACTGATTTAGGGAAAAACAATTTAATAAATTTTAGAATAAGGCTGTAACGTAACAAAATGTGGAAAAAGTCAAGGGGTCTGAATACTTCCCACTGTATGTCTGCGGCAGAGAGACAAGAGAGAACATAAGAAAACGAGTCTTCTTTAGTTGTCTGCACTTCCTCTCTGGCTCAGTCAGGCCCTGAGTCTGTCATCCAAACAGAGATCCTTGGATTCCACCACAGATTATAGATGCCCCCAATATCTAAAATAAAATATTATTTTGCCTAGATCTCTGATCACCCCAGCCTAGCCACTCTGCTTGGTGTACACTTGTTTTAGGATAAGTCTAGAACAAGGCAAGGTTTAGCCTCTGACCCTGATGTTCTTCTCTGATAGGTTATTTGCGTTTTCTCTGTCCAGTGGTAGCAGCACTTGGTTGGCTACCCAACTCTCTCTACATGTCACAGGAATAGTAGGAAGTCTGTTGTTGCTATGCTGATCCTTGGAAAATGTGCACTGCTGATGTTGCTATAGAAATCTGATACACCTGATTGGCTGTGGCTGTTTTTTGTTCCGTTCCTTGCTGTAATTGTGATCACTGATTTCTCTCATCTCTTCCTACTGCTCTCACTAGGCTAGGTGGAGAATGTTATGATGACATAACCATTCTATTGAATTCAAACACCTCATTACATCATGCAAATTCTTCCGGAGCGGTTTGTGGTTTTATTCTTGCAAAACCTGTTAGTCCCGCTGGTTAGTCATTGAGTGAGGATAGGGAGGAGGTGGAGTGTGCACAGCTTAGTGATTTAGTATGAGGATCAAAGGGATTAGTGAATTAGCAATTTCAATGTTGTTATTATTCTGACTCACATAGTGTTTTGCATAATGCTCTTCAGATAGAAATATAAAGCAGTACACACCCAGTGTTGCTGGTGCAGCTCTGAGCAGTCAGTCAGCATTCACCTGCATTTCCTTAGTACATGCCCTTTCCAACTGAAAATCACAGGATGGTGGGAAAGTAACACATGTTCTGTACCGTGGGTTGCTGTGGAAACAAGTGCCTGCTGGATATCTGCCATTTGAATTCACAGTAACCACATTTCCTCTGGTATAGCTCGTGCCCCATCACCACATACTGTACACAGCTAGGTTATATACTGAACAAAAATCTAAACGCAACATGTAAAGTGTTGGTCCCATGTTTCACAAGCTGAAATAATAGATATGAAGTCAGTATGAGGGTTAGCTCAAGATAGAATGAAAGGTGGCTAGTGCGTGGAAGAGTATCTGTAGAGTTCAAAAAGTACTTGCACTCAACCATGAAGAGGAATAACCCAAAGAGGCCTAGATGCAAAAATAATATCATTAATTTAATCCACACTCAAAATAATACAGAAAGTGCAAGGTGCTAATAAAACAAATTCAATAAACTGAGCATACGTTTTGGCGTCATGCCTTCATCAGTGCTGTACAAACAAATTAAGAAGACACGCACTTAAAACACCTGCTGTGCGCAACAGGTGCAAGCAGATAGTTAATTAGAGATTGGCAAATGGGGAGTCGATGCATAATAAAAAGGAATATATAAAGTATCAAAAATTGACAATTTGTCAGGTATAATTGGAAAGAGACAATCTGGGCTACATAGCAATATCAGAAGCAATAGATATGAAATACTTGAGTAGGCTAAAAAGCTCAGAGATCCCATACGCACAAAAAGCTTATTTCTCTCAAATTTTGTGCAGACATTTGTTTACATCCCTGTTAGTGAGCGTTTCTCCTTTGCCAAGACAATCCATCCCCCTGACAGGTGTGGCATATCAAGAAGCTGATTAAACAGCATGATCATTACACAGGTGCAACTTGTACTGGGGACAATAAAGGCCACTCAAAATGTGCAGTTTTGTCAAATAACACAATGCCACAGATGTCACAAGTTTTGAGGGAGCGTGCAATTGGCATGCTGACTGCAGGAGTGTCCACCAGAGATGTTTTCAGAGAATTTAATGTTCCTTTCTCCACCAAAAACTGCCTCCAACTTAGTTTTAGAATTTGGCAGTACGTCCAACCAGCCTCACATCCGCAGACTACGTGTATGGTGTTGTGTGGGCGAGCGGTTTGCTGATGTGAACAGAGTGCCCCTTGGTGGGGTTATGGGCAGGCATAAGCTACGGACAATGAACACAATTACATTTTATACAGTGGGGCAAAAAAGTATTTAGTCAGCCACCAATTGTGCAAGATTTTCTGGATTTGTTTTTTTCCTCATTTTGTCTGTCATAGTTGAAGTGTACCTATGATGAAAATGACAGGCCTCTCATCTTTTTAAGTGGGAGAACTTGCACAATTGGTGGCTGACTAAATACTTTTTTGCCCCACTGTAGATGGCAATTTGAAAGCACAGAGATAACGTGACGAGATCCTGAGACCCATTGTCGTGCCATTCATCCGCCGCCATCATCTCATGTTTGAGCATGATAATGCACGAGCCCATGTCGCAAAGATCTGTACACAATTCCTGGAAGCTGAAAATGTCCCAGTTCTTTCATGGCCTGCATACTCACCAAACATGTCACCGATTTTGAGTATGTTTGGAATGCTCTGGATTGACGTTTACGACAGCATGTTCCAGTTCCCGCCAATGTCCAGCAACTTCGCACAACCATTGAAGAGTGGGACCACATTCCACAATCAACAGTAAGATCAACTCTATGTGAAGATGTTGCACTGCATGAGGAAAATGGTCACACCAGATACTGACTGGATTTCTGATCCACGCCTCTACCTTTATTTTTTTATAAGGTGTCTGTGACCAATTGATGCATATCTGTTTTCCTAGTCATGTGAAATCCCATAGATTAGGGCTTAATTTCCTTATATGAACTGGATCACCCCCAGGTGGTGAGGGTAGGCAACAACATCTCCACCCCGCTGATCCTCAACACTGGGGCCCCACAAGGGTGCGTTCTGAGCCCTCTCCTGTACTCCCTGTTCACCCACGACTGCGTGGCCACGCACGCCTCCAACTCAATCATCAAGTTTGCGGACGACACAACAGTGGTAGGCTTGATTACCAACAACGACGAGACGGCCTACAGGGAGGAGGTGAGGGCCCTCGGAGTGTGGTGTCAGGAAAATAACCTCACACTCAACGTCAACAAAACTCAGGAGATGATTGTGGACTTCAGGAAACAGCAGAGGGAACACCCCCCTATCCACATCGATGGAACAGTAGTGGAGAGGGTCGCAAGTTTTAAGTTCCTCGGCATACACATCACAGACAAACTGAATTGGTCCACTCACACAGACAGCATCGTGAAGAAGGCGCAGCAGCGCCTCTTCAACCTCAGGAGGCTGAAGAAATTCGGCTTGTCACCAAAAGCACTCACAAACTTCTACAGATGCACAATCGAGAGCATCCTGGCGGGCTGTATCACCGCCTGGTACGGCAACTGCTCCGCCCACAACCGTAAGGCTCTCCAGAGGGTAGTGAGGTCTGCACAACGCATCACCGGGGGCAAACTACCTGCCCTCCAGGACACCTACACCACCCGATGTTACAGGAAGGCCATAAAGATCATCAAGGACATCAACCACCCGAGCCACTGCCTGTTCACCCCGCTATCATCCAGAAGGTGAGGTCAGTACAGGTGCATCAAAGCTGGGACCGAGAGACTGAAAAACAGCTTCTATCTCAAGGCCATCAGACTGTTAAACAGCCACCACTAACATTGAGTGGCTGCTGCCAACACACTGACACTGACACTGACTCAACTCCAGCCACTTTAATAATGGGAATTGATGGGAAATGATGTAAATATATCACTAGCCACTTTAAACAATGCTACCTTATATAATGTTACTTACTCTACATTATTCATCTCATATGCATACGTATATACTGTACTCTATATCATCGACTGCATCCTTATGTAATACATGTATCACTAGCCACTTTAACTATGCCACTTTGTTTACATACTCATCTCATATGTGTATATACTGTACTCGATACCATCTACTGTATCTTGCCTATGCTGCTCTGTACCATCACTCATTCATATATCCTTATGTACATATTCTTTATCCCCTTACACTGTGTATAAGACAGTAGTTTTGGAATTGTTAGTTAGATTACTTGTTGGTTATTACTGCATTGTCGGAACTAGAAGCACAAGCATTTCGCTACACTCGCATTAACATCTGCTAACCATGTGTATGTGACAAATTTGATTTGATTTGATCTCCACTAAAACTTTTTAAATTGTTGCATGTTGTGTTTTTTAAATATTTTTGTTCAGTGTATATACAGTACAAAAGTACATGGACACCTGCTCGTCGAATATCTCTTTCCAAAATCATGGGCATTAATATGGATTTGGTCCCTCCTTTGCTGCTATAATAGCCTCCACTCTTCTGGGAAGACTTTCCACTAGACGTTGGAACATTGCTGCTGGGACTTGCTTCCATTCAGCCACGAGCATTAGTGAGGTCGGGCACTGATGTTTGGCGATTCGGCCTAGTCGCAGTCGGCATTCCAATTCATCCCAAAGGTGTTCGATGGGGTTGAGGTCAGGGCTCTTTGCAGGCCAGTCAAGTTCTTCCACACCGATCTCGGCAAACCATTTCTGTATGGACCTCGCTTTGTGCACTGGGAAATTGTCATGCTGAACCAGGAATGGGCCTTCCCCAAACTGTTGCCACAAAGTTGGAAGCACAGAATGGTCTAGAATGTCATTGTTTGCTGTAGTTTTAAGAATTCCTTTCACTGGAACTAAATCAACTTGCGTACGCACGCGTGTGTCCGGTTTGGGCATGGTGTTATGGTGTTATGCTTGTGTGCGGCTTCGGCCATGGAAACCCATTTCATAAAGCTCCCGACAAACAGTTCTGAGGCTGACGTTGCTTCCAGAGGCAGTGTCGAACTCTGTAGTGAGTGTTGCAACCGAGGACAGGCGATTTTTACGTGCTATGCACTTAACTTCTCGCTGCCCGGTTCTGTGAGCTTGTGTGGCCTACCAATTTGCGGCTGATCTGTTGTTGCTTCTAGACGTTTCCACTTCACAATAACAGCACTTACAGTTGACCGGGGCAGCTCTAGCAGGGCAGACATTTGACAAACTGACTTGTTGGAAAGGTAGTATCCTATGACGGTACCACATTGAAAGTCACTGAGATCTTCAGTATGGGCCATTCTACTGCCAATGTTTATCTATGGAAATTACATGGCTGTGTGCTCCATTTTATACACCTATCCGCAATGAGTGTGGCTGAAATAGCCGAATCCACTAACTTGAAGGGCTGCCCACATACTTTTGGCTATGTAGTGTATCTATGCCCATAACCATATATCAGTATGTGCTTCTTGGTGAAGTACATTATAACTCTGTGATCTATGGGTGAACGGTCATGATGAGTGCAGTATCTCTTTGAAGCATACTGAACAAATGTATAAACGCAACATGCAACAATTTCAACGATTTTACAGTTAAATAAGGAAATCAGTCAATTAAAGTTAATTCATTAGGCCCTAAATCTATGGATTTCACATGACTGGGCAGGGGCGCATCCAATTAGAATGAGATTTTCCCCACAAAAAGGGCTTTATTACAGACAAATTCTCCTCACTTTCATCAGCTGTCTGGGTGACTGATCTCAGACGATCCCGCAGCTGAAGAAGCTTGATGTGGAGGTACTGGGATGGGCTGGTTACACATGGTCTGCGGTTGTGAGGCCAGATGGATGTACTGACAAATTCTCTAAAATGGCATTGGAGGTGGCTTATGGTAGAGAAATTAACATTCAATTCTCTGCCAACAGTTCTGGTGGACATTTCTGCAGTCAGCATGCCAATTGCACACTCTCTCAAAACTTGAGACATCTGTGGCATTGTGTTGTGTGACAACTGCACATTTTAGAGTGGCTTTTTATTGTCCCCAGCGCAAGGTCCATCTGTGTACTGATCATGCTGTTTAATCAACTTCTTGATATACCACACCTGTCAGGTGGATGCATTATCTTGGCAAATGAGAAATACTCACTAACAGGAATGTAAACAAACGTGCACAAAATTTGGGAGAAATAACCTTTTTGTGAACATTTCTGGATCTTCAGCTCATGAAACATGGAACCAAGACTTTACATGTTGCGTTTGTATTTTTGTTCAGTATAGAAACAAACCTCCAATAGTCTGCCTAATATAGATGAGTTCACAGTACCCTCGGGATGTTTCAAGTTTTATTTGTCACGTGCAAAAGTACAGTGAAATGCGTAACGTGCAAGACCTACTCTGCAGTATTCAATATTAAAATAGTATAACAAATATAATATTTATATGAATATCAGTGTGATTTTGACTATGATTTAAAATATGAGTTTGTTTACAGTACCTAATATCCCCTGGGTCTTCTCCTTTTTAGTGACCAGGCATAGCTTGTATGTCCTTGTTGTTTGCATACAGTACATCTATATAAGGGATTATTCTGTATAGAAAATTCTTGGGTGTTCAACCTAAGTGTTTTCCGGCCCGCCTAAGTTGTAATTTTGAAATATGTAGAAAAGGTAATGTACCTATATACAGTACCAGTCAAAAGTTAGGACTCACCTACTCATTTCGTTTTTTTCTTAATTTGTACTATTTTCTACATAGTAGAATAATAGTGAAGACATCAAAACTATGAAATAACACACATGGAATCATGTAGTAACCAAAAAAGTGTTAAATAAATCAAAATATATTTGAGATTCTTCAAAGTAGCCACCCTGTGCCTTGATAACAGCTTTGCACACTCTTGGTATTCTCTCAACCAGCTTTTTATTTTATTTAAACTTTTTTATTTAACTAGGCAAGTCGGTTAAGAACAAATTCTTATTTACAATGACGGCCAAACCCGGACAAACTTAGGCCAATTGTGCGCCGCCCTATGGGACTCCCAGTCACGGCTGGATGTGATACAGCCTGAATTCAAACCAGGGACCTCTTCCACTGAGATGCAGTGCCTTAGACCGCTGCGCCACTCGGGAGCCCAAGAGTGTGCAAAGCTGTCATCAAGGCAAAGGGTGCCTACTTTGAAGAGTCTCAAATATAAAATATATTTTTTATGTAATACTTTTTTGGTTGCTACATGACTCCATATGTGTTATTTCATAGTTTTCATGTCTTCACTATTATTCTACAATGTAGAAAATATTGAAAAATAAAGAGAACCCCTTGAATGAGTAGGTGTGTCCAATCTTTTGACTGGTACTGTATACAGTGCCTTGCAAAAGTATTCATCACCCTTGGTGTTTTTCCTATTTTGTTGCATTACAACCTGTAATTTAGATGGATTTTTATTTGGATTTCATGTAATGGACATACACCAAATAGTCCAAATTGGTGAAGTGAAATGAAAACAATAACATGTTTCAAAAAATAAAAAAATGGAAAAGTGGTGTGTGCAAATGTATTCACCCCCTTTGCTCTGAAGCCCCTAAATAAGACCTGGTGCAAGCAATTACCTCCAGAAGTCACACAATTAGTTAAATAAAGTCCACCTGTGTGCAATTGAAGTGTCACATGATCTGTCACATGATCTCAGTATATATACACCAGTTCTGAAAGGCCCCAAAGGGCACCATTAAGCAAAGGGCACCACCAAGCAAGTGGCACCATGAAGACCAAGGAGCTCTCCAAACAGGTCAGGGACAATGTTGTGGAGAACTACAGATCAGGGTTGGGTTATAAAAAAATATCGGACACTATGAACATCCCACAGATCACCATAAAATCTATTATTAAAAAAATGGAAAGAATATGGCACCACAACAAACCTGCCAAGAGAGGGCCGCCCACCAAAACTCACAGACCTGGCAAGGAGGGCATTAATCAGAGAGACAACAAAGAGACCAAAGATAACCCTGAAGGAGCTGCAAAGCTCCACAACGGAGATTGGAGTATCTGTCCATAGGACCACTTTAAGCCAAACACTCCACAGAGCTGGACTTTATGGAAGAGTGGCCAGAAAAAATCCATTGCTTAAAGAAAAAAATAAGCAAACACATTTGGTGTTCACCAAAAGGCATTTGGGAGACTCCCCAAACATATGGAAGAAGGTACTCTGGTCAGATGCGACTAAAATGTAGCTTTTTGCCATCAAGGAAAATGCTATGTCTGGCGCAAACCCAACACCTCCCATCACCCCGAGAACACCATCCCCACAGTGAAGCAGGGTGGTGGCAGCATCATGTTATGTTTTTCATTGGCAGGGATTGGGAAACTGGTCAGAATTTAAGGAATTATGTATGGTGCTAAATACAGGGAAATTCTTGAGCGGAAACCTGTTTCAGTCTTCCAGAGATTGGAGACTGGGATGGAGGTTCACCTTCCAGCAGGACAATGACCCTAAGCATACTGCTAAAGCAACACTTGAGTGGTTTAAGGGGAAATGTTTAAATGTCTTGGAATGGCCTCGTCAAAGCCCAGACCTCAATCCAATTGAGAATCTGTGGTATGACTTAAAGATGGCTGTACACCAGTGGAACCCATCCAACTTGATGGAGCTGGGGCAGTTTTGCCTTGAAGAATGGGCAATAATCCCAGTGGCTAGATGTGCCAAGCTTATAGAGGCATACCCGAAGAGACTTGCAGCTGTAATTGCTACACAAGGTGTCTCTACAAAGTATTGACTCTGGGTGGGGGGTGAATAGTTATGCACGCTCAAGTTTTCAGTTTTTTTTGTGTCTTATTTCTTGTTTCCTTCACAATAAAAAATATTTAGCATCTTCAAAGTGGTAGGCATGTTGTGTAAATCAAATAATACAAACCCCCAAGAAATCCATTTTAATTCCAGGTTGTAAGGCAACAAAATCGGAAAAATGTCAAGGGGGGTGAATACTTTCGCATGCCACTGTATTAAAAAAAAAAATCCTCTTTGAGAGCTAACTCACCAAAATAAAAGCTAGGGGGAAAAAAATAATAAATTCGGGATTATTTATTTTATGTTTGAGCATAACACAGCATTAGCCATGGCAAAATGCATAGAATTGCATGAAATTTAGAACTGCACATTTTTCCTCATCTCCACGGCAGGATGTTAAATTGCAGGGAATTTGCAACATTTTCTCTCCGCTCCATGTGTAGAATTGCAGGTAATTGGCTTAAAATGCAAACATTACTCTGCACCGCCAAGATTGGGTGCCTCAAATGTTCTTGCACATGAACCGGACCGAATTCGGCTGTGTCGATGGGCCGACCATGGCATTGCCACATCCCCCTGCCACACCCACCTTTTTGATCCAGAAAAATATTTTTATGTGTGTGTGTGTTTTATGAGCAGCACATACAACGTTGTCTCAGCGTTGGCTCAGAGCCAGAAATAAGAGGGGAAAATTAACACTCTCAGGAAGAAATAGACTCAATAATGGAAAATGCTCCACATCAAAGCAGCCCCCCTCCCCTCCATCTCTCACTGCCTTCAATTTAATTTTACAGCATATTTAAACTTGTGCCCTCTCGTTGTTACGTAAAAGTGTTTTGGCATACAATGTTGCTAGGGAAACATGGAAACACTTTCAAACCAAGCTTTTAAGATGTTGGAGTGCAGATGATTTCAGTTAGAAAAATTGCATGTTCTCACTTGAGTGTGGTCAGATGTTGGATAACTTCAAATTGTATTAGTCACATGCGCCAAATTCAACGAGCCCTTAACCAACAATGCAGTTAAAAAAATAAGAATAAGAAATGAAAGTAATAAGTAATTAAAGAGCAGCAGTAAAATAACAATAGCGAGACTATATACAGGGGCGTACCGGTACAGAGTCAATGTGTGGGGGCACCGGTTAGTCGAGGTAGTTGAGGTAATATGTACATGTAGGTAGAGTTATTAAAGTGACTATGCATAGATGATAACAACAGAGAGTAGCAGCGGCGTAAGGTGGGGGGGGGGGCAATGCAAATAGTCTGGGTAGCCATTTGATTAGATGTTCAGGAATCTTATGGCTTGGGGGTAGAAGCTGTTTAGATGCATCTGGGACCTAGACGTGGCGCTCTGGTACTGCTTGCCGTGCGGTAGCAGAGAGAACATTGTACGACTAGGGTGTCTGGAGTCTTTGGCAATTTTTAGTGCCTTCCTCTGACACCACCTGGTATAGAGGTCCTGGATGGCAGGAAGCTTTGCCTCAGTGATGTACTGGGCCGTACGCACTACCCTCTGTATTGGTGGCCGAGCAGTTGCCATACCAGGCAGTGATGCAACCAGATGCTCTCGATTGCTCCCATGCCAAATCTTTTCAGTCTCCTGAGGGGGAATATGTTTTGTCGTGCCCTCTTCACGACTGTCTTGGGGTGCATCCTTGGACCATGTTAGTTTGTTGGTGATGTTGACACCAATTAACTTGAAGCTCTCAACCTGCTCCACTACAGCCCAGTTGATGAGAATGGGGGTGTGCTCGGTCCTCTTTTTCCTGTAGTCCACAATAATCTCCTTTGTCTTGATCACATTGAGGGAGAGGTTGTTTGCACCACACGACCAGGTCTCTGACCACCTCCCTATAGGCTGTCTCGTCGTTGTCGGTGACCAGGGCTACCACTGTTGTCATTGACAAACTTAATGATGGTGTTGGAGTTGTGCCTGGCCGTGGAGTCATGAGTGAACAGGGAGAACAGGAGGGGACTGACCATTCACCCCTGAGGGGCCCCTGTGTTGAGAATCAATGTGGCGGATGTGTTGCTATCTACCCTTACCACATGGGGGCGGCCCGTCAGGAAGTCCAGGATCCAGTTGCAGAGGGAGGTGTTTAGTCCCAGGGTCCTTAGCTTATTGATGAGCTTTGAGTGCACTATGGTGTTGAATGCTGAGCTGTAGTCAATGAATAGCATTCTCACATAGGTGTTTCTTTTGTTCAGGTGGGAAAGGGCAGTGTGGAGTGCAGTAGAGATTGCATCATCAGTTAGGATGGTATGCAAATTGGAGAGGGTCTATGGTTTCTGAGATAATGGTGTTGCGGTGAGCCATGACCAGCCTTTCAAAGCACTTCATGGCTACAGACGTGAGTGCTACGGGTTGGTAGCCATTTATGCAGGATTCCTTAGTGTTCATGGGCACAGGGACAATGGTGGTCTGCTTGAAACATGTTGGTATTACAGACTCGGACAGGGAGAGGTTGAAAATGTCAGTGAAGACACTTACCAGTTGGTCAGCGCATGCTCGCAGTACACATTCTGGTAATCCGTCTGGCCCTGTTGACCTGTTTTAAAGGTCTTGCTCACATCAGCTGCGGAGAGCGTGATCACACAGTCTAACGGAACAGCTGATGCTCTCATGCATGTTTCGGTGTTATTTGCCTCGAAGCGAGCATAGAGGTAGTTTAGCTCGTCTGGTAGGCTCGTGTCACTGGGAAGCTCTCGGGTGTGCTTCCCTTTGTAGTCTGTAATGGTTTGCAAGCCCTGCCATATCTGACAAGCGTCAGAGCCGGTATAGTATGATTTGATCTTAGTCCTGTATTGACGCTTTGCCTGTTTGATGGTTCATCGGGGGGCATAGCGGGATTTCTTATAAGCTTCCGGGTTAGATTCCCGCTCCTTGAAAGCGGCAGCTCTAGTCTTTAGCTCAGTGCGAATGTTGCTTGCAATCAATGGCTTCTGGTTGTGGTATGTACGTATGGTCACTGTGGGGACGACGTCATCAATGCATTTATTGATGAAGCCAATGACTAATGTGTTGTACTCCTCAATGCCATCGGAGGAATCCCGGAACAAATTCCAGTCTGTGCTAGCAAAACAGTCATGTAGCTTAGCATCTGCTTCATCTGACCCATTTTTTTATTGATTAAGTCACTGGTGCTTCCTGCAGGAATCAGGATAGATTTACGGTCAGATTTGCCAAATGGAGGGCGAGGGAGAGCATTGTATGCGTCTCTGTGAGTGGAGTAAAGGTGGTCCAGAGGTGTTGAATTTATTTATTTATTTATTTATTTATTTAAAAAAACAAAAAACATCTTCGTCTGTTTGCACATTTAACATGCTGATAGAAATTTGGTAAGACTGATTTAAGTTTTCCTACATTAAAGTCCCCAACTACTACGAGCACCGCCACAGAATACATGGCGGAATACAGCTCATTCAGTGCGGTCTTAGTGCCAGCCATCGCTATCAAAGAGTCTTTTGGCAACAGCAATTAGCTGCTAGGGCATTTACCATGAAGATATTAACTTTGTCTGTTAGCTTGCTAACGGACGTATGTACATTTTTGTAATATAATGTCTGTGGTGGTATGTAGACCGCTACTAAAAATACAGATGGACTCTCTAGGTAGGTAGCGTGGTGTATAGCTTATCAGGAGATGCTCTACCTCAGGTGAGCAAAACCTTGAGACTTCCCTAGATATCGTTCACCAGCTGTTATTTACAAAAATCCATAGCCTGCCGACCATTGTCTTACCAGACGCCGCTGTTCTATTCTGCCGATACAGTGTAGAACCAGCCAGCTGTATGTTGATAATGTTCTCGTTCAGCCATGACTCCATGAAGCATAAGATATTACAGTTTTGAATGTTGGTAGTTTAATCTTCTGTGTAGGTCATTGATTTTATTTTTCAAAGATTGCACATTTGCTAGCAGAATGGAAGGCAATGGGGTTTATTAGATCGCTAATGAATTCTCAGAAGGCAGCCCGCCATCTGGCTCCTTTTTCTCTGCATTCTCTTCACTCAAATGACAGGGATCTAGGCCTGTTCCCATGGTTCTTTGTTTTCCGTAGTAGATGGTTAGACCAGCGAACTAGGTATCACAGGTCATAATAAAAGCTCTGCTTGTGGCGCAGAACTTAGTTGGTCAACTGCTGGGATTGATTAGATGAGTCAATTCACCTGGTTCCCCTAAACAGCTGCCAATTCCGGGGTCAATATGACAGCAAATACTGCAACACCCTGCAGACCTGATCCTGTATTACGAAGCCTTTTAGAGTAGGACTGTTGATCAAGTGTCAGTCTTTTTGATCATAATGAATTGGGAGTATTGGGACCGATTGGGACCTGATTCTAGATGAGCACTCCTACTCTGAGATTCTTTGTGAATATAGGCCTAGATCCATCTGTCTATACTAGACCTTGCTTTCACTTTTTGGGTTGTTGTACTATAAAGATACCTGACTCTCCTACCTCTTCCTCTTCTCCATTCAGCAGCAGAGACCTCCCAACAGGCCCAAACCCAAAATGGCGGCCTCGTCTCCTGCGCCTGCGGTCAAGCTGTCGGCCAGCCGGAGCACGTCTGGGGCCCGGAGAAGGAGGACGCGATGTCGGAAGTGTGAGGCGTGCCTGAGGACAGAGTGTGGAGAATGCCACTTCTGTAAAGACATGAAGAAGTTTGGAGGGCCGGGTCGCATGAAACAGTCCTGCATCATGAGGCAGTGTATCGCGGTAGGCCTCATACAAACCTGCAGAGTATTTGGACATTCTTTGTATGTGTGCTGACATTTTATCTGGTGACTATGTGCAGAGGGGGAGTTTCTAATATACTAATGTGGTGTTTGTTTGTTGTCTCCAGCCTGTCCTGCCCCACACTGCAGTGTGTCTGGTGTGTGGGGAGGCAGGGAAGGAGGACACGGTGGAGGAAGAGGAGGACAAATTTAACCTCATGCTCATGGAGTGCTCCATCTGCAATGAGATAGTCCATCCCCTCTGCCTAAAGGTAAACTGCGCAAGACAGTATGCTGTTAATGAGCATCTTATCTGTTTGATTTAATTGATTCAGTGTGAGCACTTACATTACTGCAGTGTATTTGTTTATGGTTACCCTTCCTCCTATAGAGCAGGGGTCGGCGACTGAGAGTGGTTTGGTTTTGTCCCGCACCCCCCAAAAAAAGTATTTCCAATTTTTAAGATTTATGTTTTTGGTCAAAAGCATGTAAAGTCACCAGGAATTCAGCAAAAAACGAGTTTAATTTAGGAAATCTGTTCCCAGGTATTCCCACAAATAAAGAGACGTGAATGTGTCTCAATGTATTCAAGGTATGAAATTATTGTTATTAGGGGTTCACAGCAAAGCCGTGGCGCAGTTTTAAGCAGCCTCACTTAAACTCCCATATCCTCTGCTCCGTTTGCCATTTGTTACGTTACAGCCTTATTCTAAAACGGATTACATGTTGTTGTTTTTTCTCAATCTACACACAATACCCCATAATGGCAAAGCAAAAACAGGTTTTTAGAAATGTTTTCAAATGTATGAGAAAAAAAACGGATATCACATTGACATAAGTATTCAGACCCTTTACTCAGTACTTTATTGAAGCACCTTTGGCAGTGATTACAGCCTCGAGTCTTCTTGGGTATGATGCTACAAGCTTGGCACACCATTCTTCTCTGCAGATCCTCTCAAGCTATGTCAGGTTGGATAGGGAGCGTCGCTGCACAGCTATTTTCAGGTCTCTCCAGAGATGTTCAAACGGGTTCAAGTCCGGACTCTGGCTGGGCCACTGAAGGACAAGGAGACTTGTCCCGAAGCCACTCCTACATTGTCTTGGCTGTGTGCTTAGAGTTATTGTCCTGTTGGAAGGTGAACCTTCGCCCCAGTCTGATGTCCTGAGCGCTCTGGAGCAGGTTTTCATCAAGGATCTCTGTCCTTTGCACCATTCATCTTTCCCTTGATCCTGACTAGTCAGTCTCCCAGTCCCTGCCACTGAAAAAACATCACCGTAGGGATGGTGCCAGGTTTCCTCCAGACGTGACGCTTGGCGTTCAGGCCAAAGAGTTCCATCTTGGTTTCATCAGACCAGAGAATCTAAATCTTGTTTCTCATGGTCTGAGAGTCCTTTAGGTGCCTTTTACTGAGGAGTGGCTTCCATCTGGCCACTCTACCATAAAGGCCTGATTGGTGGAGTGCTGCAGAGATGGTTGTCCTTCTGGAAGGTTTTCCCATCTCCACAAAGGAACTCTAGAGCTCTGTCAAAGTGACCATCAGGTTCTTGGTCACCTCCGTGAACAAGGCCCTTCTCCCCCGACTGCTCAATTAGGCCAGGTAACCAGCTCTAGGAAGAGCCTTGGTGGTTCCAATCTTCTTCCATTTAAGAATGGAGACCACTGTGTTCTTGGGGACCTACAATGCTGCAGAAATGTTTTGGTATCCTTCTCCAGATCTGTGCCTCGATACAATTCTGTCTCGGAGCTCTACGGACAATTCCTTCGACCTCATGGCTTGGTTTTTGCTCTGACATGCACTATCAACTGTGGGACCTCATATAGACAGGGAATTGCCTTTCCAAATCATGTCCAATCAATACATTTACCACAGGTGGATTCCAATCAAGTTGTAGAAACATCTCAAGGATGATCAATGGAAACAGGATGGCCCTTGAGAAAAGCTAAGGGTTTAGTTAAAGAGATGGCTGAGTTATTGATAAATCAGGAAATGCTGATTTCATATGTCAATTTTGAATCCTTTGTAAATCCTGTGTAATGTCATCAAAGACATTACATTGATGAACCATGTTAAGTTTGGTATTGATATCTTAACAAATAAGCAAACTAACAATTAACTTGTTTAACTATGTAATGCTACAACTTAAAATAATCATAAAAAATCTTCTCATTGACAAAAGCCAGATTCACTCCAAATTTGGTTGTTGGACTCATCACAATGATCCATCAATGTTCACCAGTAGATGCATATGAGCATATGTTTTAAAATATGCCAAAATACTTTAAAAAAATCTTCTTCTCATGAGCCATAGGACCAAATAATACCAAATTTGGTCCTGATCAGTAAAAGATGGCTAAGTTATTGACAAATCAAAATCTGATTTTAAGTACTCATTTAACCCACTGTAAATCCACATTTAACAGTGGCCTATCGACTTGAAACTTGTCATTGTTATCATGGACGTCCTTAAGGTGTACCACGCTGAATTTGGTATTGATATATATTTTTTTAAACCAAGAAATATATTAACAACTCACTCTTTGCATATGTAACGCTAATGATTTTGTATTTAGTGCACATAAAGGAAGATACAGTAGTACCTACATGACAGTGCTTGCTTTGTTATCCAACTGATCTTGTGTTCCTTTTGTCACCCTGTGAACCCTGTTTATTGCTGCTCGTAGCTATATTTTTCACCCCCCAAAAATATGAGGGTCTAAGTTGTGGTCAATTTGCAGTGTACATATTATCATAATTATGTTCCGGCCCCCCATCATCCGCTCCGACAAAAATTGGTCCGCAGATTAACCTAGTTGCCTTCCCCTTCTATAAAGGACTTATTCTGCAAATGATAAATGATAGCTTTGTTTCGTACTTTATCACTTTTACTTGTGCTTCCTATCACCTTCACCCACTCACTACTTGTGCCCTCTTGTTCAGGTGAAGAATTCTGGTGGAGTTGTAAATGAAGAGTTGCCAAACTGCTGGGAGTGTCCAAAATGCAACCATGCAGGGAAGACCGGGAAAGTAAGCATCTATGTGGTTGTGGAAATTAATGTTCTAGGCAGAATATCTACGCTCTGCACTGTTCAATAAATCACTTTTATTTTAAGAAGACTTGAATTGTCTGGAAACAAATAGGCAAAAGGTATAAAGTTGTCTTCCCTTGTTTTTTCCCTTTTGGCTGTCAAGCAAAAAAGAGGACCAGGATTCAAGTACGCGTCCAACCTTCCCGGGTCGCTGCTGAAGGACTCGCGATTGAACCGTGACGTTAAGGAAGAGGCCGACCTGCCCAGTGTGCCAACATCACCCACTGCAGTGAAGAGGAAGGCAGAGCGTGATGACACCCCCAAGAGGAAAGCAGAGGAATATCCTCCTCTGAAGAAACGTTCTCCCATGTTGTCTCTGGGCGGGCTACCTCATCCCCGACCCAGGCCTGAGGACAACCCTCTGAGGAAGAAGAGGAAGCTGTTCGACATCAAAGATGAGGACGAGCCTCCTGTTGTCAAGAAAAAGGTAATTTTAATTATTTTTATATTGACTGTCTTTACTGAGCATTCCTCTTGATTTGATAAGGGACAGATTTGATAAGGCCCAGAGTTTATTTTGTCAAGATTCTATTACCAAACAATAACCCTTTTGATTTGAGAATTTGTAGTCCACTTACTTGACAAACACTGTTTGGAGAAAAATATTTGATAAATAAGGTCTTTATAAAAATGCAAATTAACTGTAAAGATGATTATTTGATAATTGATATCCTCCCCATGTTCCCTTACAGAAGAAGCCCCCAAAACCTGATGACACCTTCACCTCCAAGCTGTTACGGCCCATCAAGCAAGAGAAAGTTGATGAGGACGAAGACCATGAAGATGACAGATACACAGGGGACAGGGTTGCAGCTAAAGGGAAAAGAGAAGAGGAGGAAGATAAGGAGGATGATGAGGAGGAAGAAGATGAGAAAGATGGTGTAGAGGACAGTAAAGATGGTAAAGTAAAGACTATGCTGAGTCCACTGCTACGGACGTCTGCAGCCAGAGAGAGTGACCAGTCCTGCTCCAGCTCTCCCCGGGCAGGGCCCAGCAGTGAGGGGGGCGATGCCCCAGACAAGACACTTGGCCAGCTGAAGGCACACCAGCGACGCCGCCTACCCAACAAAGAGCTGAGCAAGGAGCTGAGCAAAGAGCTCAACCTGGAGATCCAGAAGACCGAGGACTGCTTGGCCAATCAGAACCGCAGACCACTGAAGGGGGAGAACAGCCCAACCAATAACAACCGTCGACCACTGAAGACTGAGGACTCCTCTATCAATCAGAACCGCAGACCACTAAAAACAGAGGACTCCCCCACCAATCATAACCGCAGGCCAATTAAGACAGAGGATGGCCTATCCAATCACAACCGTCGACCATTGAAGACAGAGGACTGCTTGGCCAATCAGAACCACAGGCCAATGAAGACGGAGCCTGAGAGTGACGGGGAGGAGCCTAAGCCCAAACGGCCACTCGACAACGGCAGCAGTGACCTCGGAGACTGGCTCCACCCCAGGGGGCGGGAGGTGAATGGGACGCCCCGCCAGCTCTCGCCCCTGGGGTGGAACCGCAGCCCTCCGATCACACCTATTTGCCCACGCCCCCCTCCCTGCCACTCACCGCCCAAGTGTGTACAGATGGAGCGTCACGTGATCCGGCCGCCTCCCATCAGCCCCCCACCAGACAGACTTCCCCTGGATGACGGACAGGCCCACGTGATGCGCAGGGAGGTGTGGATGGTCGTGTTCAGCCACCTCGCACACAGAGACCTGTGTGTCTGCATGCGTGTCTGCAAGACCTGGAACAGATGGTGAGCTGTAGCTATCGGAGGTCGTGTCTACACTTGACAATTACATACAACTTCTGCTATCAGAATACGAAGATCGCATGGGTCTAGACGCACAAAAGTCACTTTGGTCTGATTCTGTTCAGATCTGTCTGACCACTTCAGGAGGTGGTCAGGGATGCTTGTGTGCGGATTTTTCCTCAATCTAGACGCAATCAGGCTACCAAAAGCGCATACAGTGGACGACGTCATCAGTGTCTAGAAAACTTGTGTTTTGGGACCGAAAGGCACTTTTATATTTATTTATAAAGCCCTTCTTACATCAGCTGATATCTCAATGTGCTGTACAGAAACCCAGCCTAGAACCCCAAACAGAAAGCAATGCAGGTGTAGAAGCATGGTGGCTAGGAAAAACTCCCTAGAAAGGCCATCATTATAACATTGGAGGAAATGCGTTCCTAGCATGTGAGGATCGTGTTTGCTGGCCTCATAAATGCTTTTGTTTGGCTAGAGTTATGCAATCCCTTCAGCATTGCTTGCTAGCTACAGAGGTTAGCTGTCTACTTAGCTATACAGTAGTTAGCTACTGCCGTCTGTTGTTGTTGTTATCATATTTAAATCAAATCAAATCAAATTTTATTTGTCACATACACATGGTTAGCAGATGTTAATGCGAGTGTAGCGAAATGCTTGTACTTCTAGTTCCGACAATGCAGTAATAACCAACAAGTAATCTAACTAACAATTCCAAAACTACTGTCTTATACACAGTGTAAGGGGATAAAGAATATGTACATAAGGATATATGAATGAGTGATGGTACAGAGCAGCATAGGCAAGATACAGTAGATGATATCAGTATATACATATGAGATGAGTATGTAAACAAAGTGGCATAGTTAAAGTGGCTAGTGATACATGTATTACATAAGGATGCAGTCGATGATATAGAGTACAGTATATACGTATGCATATGAGATGAATAATGTAGGGTATGTAAACATTATATAAGGTAGCATTGTTTAAAGTGGCTAGTGATATATTTACATCATTTCCCATCAATTCCCATTATTAAAGTGGCTGGAGTTGAGTCAGTGTCAGTGTCAGTGTGTTGGCAGTAGCCACTCAATGTTAGTGGTGGCTGTTTAACAGTCTGATGGCCTTGAGATAGAAGCTGTTTTTCAGTCTCTCGGTCCCAGCTTTGATGCACCTGTACTGACCTCGCCTTCTGGATGATAGCGGGGTGAACAGGCAGTGGCTCGGGTGGTTGATGTCCTTGATGATCTTTATGGCCTTCCTGTAACATCGGGTGGTGTAGGTGTCCTGGAGGGCAGGTAGTTTGCCCCCGGTGATGCGTTGTGCAGACCTCACTACCCTCTGGAGAGCCTTACGGTTGAGGGCGGAGCAGTTGCCGTACCAGGCGGTGATACAGCCCGCCAGGATGCTCTCGATTGTGCATCTGTAGAAGTTTGTGAGTGCTTTTGGTGACAAGCCAAATTTCTTCAGCCTCCTGAGGTTGAAGAGGCGCTGCTGCGCCTTCTTCACGATGCTGTCTGTGTGAGTGGACCAATTCAGTTTGTCTGTGATGTGTATGCCGAGGAACTTAAAACTTGCTACCCTCTCCACTACTGTTCCATCGATGTGGATAGGGGGTGTTCCCTCTGCTGTTTCCTGAAGTCCACAATCATCTCCTGAGTTTTGTTGACATTGAGTGTGAGGTTATTTTCCTGACACCACACTCCGAGGGCCCTCACCTCCTCCCTGTAGGCCGTCTCGTCGTTGTTGGTAATCAAGCCTACCACTGTTGTGTCGTCCGCAAACTTGATGATTGAGTTGGAGGCGTGCATGGCCACGCAGTCGTGGGTGAACAGGGAGTACAGGAGAGGGCTCAGAACGCACCCTTGTGGGGCCCCAGTGTTGAGGATCAGCGGGGAGTAGATGTTGTTGCCCACCCTCACCACCTGTGGGCGGCCCGTCAGGAAGTCCAGTACCCAGTTGCACAGGGCGGGGTCGAGACCCAGGGTCTCGAGCTTGATGACGAGCTTGGAGGGTACTATGGTGTTTAATGCCGAGCTGTAGTCGATGAACAGCATTCTCACATAGGTATTCCTCTTGTCCAGATGGGTTAGGGCAGTGTGCAGTGTGGTTGAGATTGCATCGTCTGTGGACCTATTTGGGCGGTAAGCAAATTGGAGTGGGTCTAGGGTGTCAGGTAGGGTGGAGGTGATATGGTCCTTGACTAGTCTCTCAAAGCACTTCATGATGACGGATGTGAGTGCTACGGGCGGTAGTCATTTAGCTCAGTTACCTTAGCTTTCTTGGGAACAGGAACAATGGTGGCCCTCTTGAAGCATGTGGGAACAGCAGACTGGTATAGGGATTGATTGAATATGTCCGTAAACACACCGGCCAGCTGGTCTGCGCATGCTCTGAGGGCGCGGCTGGGGATGCCGTCTGGGCCTGCAGCCCTGCGAGGGTTAACACGTTTAAATGTCTTACTCACCTCGGCTGCAGTGAAGGAGAGACCGCATGTTTTCATTGCAGGCCGTGTCAGTGGCACTGTATTGTCCTCAAAGCGGGCAAAAAAGTTATTTAGTCTGCCTGGGAGCAAGACATCCTGGTCCGTGACTGGGCTGGATTTCTTCCTGTAGTCCGTGATTGACTGTAGACCCTGCCACATGCCTCTTGTGTCTGAGCCGTTGAATTGAGATTCTACTTTGTCTCTGTACTGACGCTTAGCTTGTTTAATAGCCTTGCGGAGGGAATAGCTGCACTGTTTGTATTCAGTCATGTTACCAGACACCTTGCCCTGATTAAAAGCAGTGGTTCGCGCTTTCAGTTTCACACGAATGCTGCCATCAATCCACGGTTTCTGGTTAGGGAATGTTTTAATCGTTGCTATGGGAACGACATCTTCAACGCACGTTCTAATGAACTTGCACACCGAATCAGCGTATTCGTCAATGTTGTTATCTGACGCAATACGAAACATCTCCCAGTCCACGTGATGGAAGCAGTCTTGGAGTGTGGAGTCAGCTTGGTCAGACCAGCGTTGAACAGACCTCAGCGTGGGAGCTTCTTGTTTTAGCTTCTGTCTGTAGGCAGGGATCAACAAAATGGAGTCGTGGTCAGCTTTTCCGAAAGGGGGGCGGGGCAGGGCCTTATATGCGTCAATTAGGGCCTTATATGCGGAAGTTACAGTAGCAATGATCCAAGGTCTTTCCACCCCTGGTTGCGCAATTGATATGCTGATCAAATTTAGGGAGTCTTGTTTTCAGATTAGCCTTGTTAAAATCCCCAGCTACAATGAATGCAGCCTCCGGATAAATCGTTTCCAGTTTGTAGAGAGTTAAATAAAGTTCGTTCAGAGCCATCAATGTGTCTGCTTGGGGGGGGATATTTAGCTTATTCCACCATTTGTAAAATGCACACTGGCATTTGATTATAGTGCAGGAACGGACACAATGTGGACACATTTAAATGTAGACTCGTGACGTGTTCGGAATTCCATGATCAGAACTCCATTATCAGAATACTAAAGCTGCATGAACTGTCATGTCCAGACAGGGCCTGATAGACCAAAGCGTCTGATACGAAGTTGGACAAGTCAATCTTGTGAATAGTGGGTTGTGTTTTTCAAAGTGGTCCTTGTTTATTAGAAAGGCCGTATGAACACTAAGCTGTAAGGCTCTCTAGCCTAGAGCTCTCACCTCAAGTGTAGTCTTTCCACAGCTGTAGCCATGGTGGCTGTGTGATCTTGTAGTTACCTTCGTCCCTACCTCCCCAGGTGCTGTGATAAGAGGCTGTGGACGCAGATCGATCTGAACCGCTGTAAATCCATCACTCCCCTCATGCTGAGTGGCATCATCCGCAGACAGCCTGTGGCTCTGGACCTCAGCTGGACCAACATCTCCAAGAAGCAGCTCAGCTGGCTCATCAACAGACTGCCAGGTATATTAAACACCAGCCAGCAGTGTTGTAACTGAGGCAATGTGCATATCCCTCTGTGGCTTTATAATAGAACGATCTACAGTATACAGTATACACCTAGCCATTATACTGTGTCTCTGTCCATGGCTCTGGGTACACACTGCAAACCTGATGTCACCACTGCAGCCTGTTACTGTGCTTCTCTGTACTGAGAGCATTGATAAGAACGTATTTAATGTGACTAGTTTGGTGATAATGTAACGCTGTCTTTGTTTCCTTGGTTGGGTGAGCTGGAAGTTTCAGAGAATGCTGCCATACGGCTGCGACTCTGCTCCATAATAATGGTATCCCCAGGGGTTCCTCAGTGTTTCTGACGATTGGCTTTGTTTCTTCTTAGAATTAATTATGCGGCGACTGTAATTACATTTACATAGTGATGGTTTTTGTTTGCTTGATTTTGCACCCTCAGGTTAATGAACTGTTGGAGACTATTAAGATCCCCCCCAAAGGATTGAACGGGGCAGCAGATAATGTTACACATTTTGAGTTACTTAATTAGGACTGACATAGTCCAAGGGAGGCAAACCCAATTCTGTATTATTATGGCGTTTTGGTTTCGGTCATTTTGACAGTGCTAGGGTGTGTTTAGGAGGAATTGAGAGAGTGAGCGATGTCGTTGAGTTTGACCCCTCTTAACCCCTGACTGTTGTCCCTGCAGGTCTGCGGATGCTGCTGCTCTCAGGCTGCTCCTGGGTGGCTGTGTCTGCCCTCTGCACCGCCAGCTGCCCGCTGCTACGGACCCTGGACGTCCAGTGGGTAGAGGGTCTCAAAGACGCCCAGATGAGGGATCTGCTCTCACCCCCCACAGACAACAGACCAGGTAGGTTTTCGCCATCCTGCACTGTGTTAGTGAGAATCTGGACACATGATGTGAAGTATTGAACAGTATGTCAATCTGCTTTGCAGTCCAGTCAGGCTGCTGCAGCCCATCCATGTCAGGTCTTGCTGTGCTCTCTGCTGAATGTTTGTGTCGGTCTTTATAGCCACACAGCTGGAATAGCTTGCATTCGATTTTGCTCCTAGTAGAAGTAAAGAAGCTTTAAAAAAGGAAGAAAATGAACTTGACAAGCATTCAATCTTTGTCTCTCTCTCCCTCCCTAGGTCAGCTGGACAACAGGAGTAAGCTGCGAAATGTGGTGGACCTGCGTCTGGCCGGGCTGGACATCACGGACACCTCTCTGCGCCTCCTCATCCGCTACATGCCCCAGCTGACCAGACTGGACCTGAGCTACTGCAACCACGTCACTGACCAGTCAGTCAACATCCTGACCGCTGCAGGGACCACCACCAGAGACTCGCTCACTGACATCAACCTCTCCGGTAGGGGCATACAAGGCCATGTCACAATGCCTACTATCACTATAGACATTGGCCATGTCAGAATGTCTCTACTAAAAGTAATCACTGCTAACAGTACTATTCACTATTTAGAACATACTGGTGACAATCCGGACATGGCCATTGACCTCTCATTGCAAAGTTCATTCATTGCTTCATAGGTCTTATTGAATAACAAATGTTCCCTACTGAGATGAATGTGTGTCTCGTAAAGTCATATCTCGACCCCATAAACACCAGTATAAAGTATGAATAGCTTTAATTGTCTCTATTTCTGATGCACAGTTGGAGCCATGGGGTGGAGTAAAACTAGGCTCCATTCCAAACACCATAACTGAAGTACCCCCATGGTTCTCCTCTCCCTGAGTAGTGCTGTTAAAGGTTGGGTCAATGTGGGACAGAAAGACAGGGCACCACTGTTTTCTAATTATCCACTGTCAGTCACTGTTAATGGGTGAAGCCATCACCCATTGACTGCACTCAATATGCTCATGACGATGGTGAGGTTTTGGTTGGAGCCTTTATTCTAGAAAACAAATGACTGTTATGGCCAAGTATATAGGAGGCATCTATCTTTGTGTATTAACTGAAGATGATGAATGGTCTCATGTTACAACAACCTAATACTGCATCTTCCTCCTCACTGATCTCTGCAGTGTGCAACAGAGTCACGGACCAGTCCCTGACTTACTTCAAGCGCTGTGGAAGCATCTGTCATATTGACTTGCGATACTGCAAGCAGGTGACCAAAGAGGGCTGCGAGCAATTCATTGCTGAGATGTCAGTGAGTGTACAGTTTGAACTAGTAGAGGAGAAACTACTGCTGAAACTCAGCTAGTGGACAAACAGCAGGTTGACGAAGACTGTACTGTATGCACTGGCTAGCTAGGAAACTCGTCAGAATAAGGAACTGGCAAGGGTGATTTTATCACCATGGAGATGGTGTTGTATTTCACGCACCTCTGTGCAAAAAAACAACCCACATTGGAAATGGTATAAGACATTTTAAAAGTGACTGTTGCCCTGATACTCATTGAATGGCTCTTGTGCTGCTGAAGCAAGAATGTTTTACAAAACAGGATGTTCAACATGTAAGGCAGGACACCTGGCTGTACTGGAAATTTGACAGAGCATGTTTTTTTTTTGTTCTTCCTTTGTCTTTGCTAAGATATTGAAGTATTTAATTTTTTCTTTTTGGAAGTGAACTCTATACATACATACATACATACATGCATACATACATACAGTGGGGCAAAAAAAGTATTTAGTCAGCCACCAATTGTGCAAGTTCTCCCACTTAAAAAGATGTGAGAGGCCTGTAATTTTCATCATAGGTACACTTCAACTATGACAGACAAAATGAGGGAAAAAATCCAGAAAATCACATTGTAGGATTTTTAATGAATTTAATTGCAAATTATGGTGGAAAATAAGTAAATTACAGGCCTCTCATATTTTTAAGTGGGAGAACTTGCACAAAATTGGTGGCTGACTAAATACTTTTTTGCCCCACTGTACATACATACATACAGAGTAAGTCGGAAGTTTACATACACCTTAGCCAAATACATTTAAACTTTTTTTCACAATTCCTGACATTTAATCCAAGTAATAATTCCATGTCTTAGGTCAGTTAGGATCGCCACTTTATTTTAAGAATGTGAAATGTCAGAATAATAGTCGAGAGAATGATTTATGTCAGCTTTTATTTCTTTCATCACATTCCCAGTGGGTCAGAAGTTTACATACACTCAATTAGTATTTGGTAGCTTTGCCTTTAAATTGTTTAACTTGGGTCAAATGTTTCGGGTAGCCATCCACAACTTTGGAAGTATACTTGGGGTCATTGTCCATTTGGAAGATGCCTTTGCGACTAAGCTTTAACTTCCTGACTGATGTCTTGAGATGTTGCTTCAATACATCCACATGCTTTTCCCACCTCATGACGCCATCTATTTTGCGATGTGCACCAGTCCCTTCTGCAGGAAAACACCCACACAACATGATGCTGCCACTCTTGTGGTTCACGGTTGGGATGGTGTTCTTCAGCTTGCAAGCCTCCCCCTTTTTCCTCCAAACATAACGATGATCATTATGGCCAATCGGTTCTATTTTTGTTTAATTCCCCAAAAAGTACGATCTTTGTCCCCATGTGCAGTTGCAAACCATATTCTGGCTTTTTATGGCGGTTTTGGAGCAGTGACTTGTTCCTTGCTGAGCGGCCTTTCAGGTTATGTGGATATAGATACTTTTGTACCTGTTTCCTCCAGCAATTTCACCAAGGTCCTTTGCTGTTGTTCTGGGATTGATTGGCACTTTTCGCACCAAAGTACGTTCATCTCTAGGAGACAGAACGCATCTCCTTCCTGAGCGGTATGCCGGCTGCGTGGTCCCATGGTGTTTATACTTGCATACTATTGTTTGTACAGATGAACGTGGTACCTTCAGGCCTTTGGAAATTGCTCCCAATGATGAACCAGACTTGTGGAGGTCTACAATTTATTTTCTAAGGTCTTGGCTGATTTCTTTTGATTTTCCCATGATGTCAAGCAAAGAGGCACTGTGTTTGAAGGTTGGCCTTGAAATACATCTACAGGTACACCTCCAATTGACTCAAATGATATCAATTAGCCTATTAGAAGCTTCTAAAGCCATGACATCATTTTCTGGAATGTTCCAAGCTTCTGACTCACTGGATTTGTGATACAGTGAATTATAAGTGAAATAATCTGTCTGTAAACAATTGTTGGAAAAATGACTTGTATCATGCACAAAGTAGATGTCCTAACCGACTTGCCAAAACTACAGTTTATTAAAAAGACATTTGTGGAGTGGTTGATATATATACATACACACACAATATCATTCAAAAGTTTGGGGTCATTTAAAATGTCCTTATTTTTTAAAATAACATCAAATTGATCAGAAATGCAGTGTAGACAGTGTTAATGTTGTAAATGACTATTGTAGCTGGAAACGGCAGATTTTTTATGGAATATCTACATAGGCGTACAGAGGCCCATTATCAGCAACCATCACTCCTGTGTTCCAATGGCACGTTGTGTTAGCTAATCCAAGTTTATAATTTTAAAAGGCTAATTTATCATTAGAAAACCCTTATGGAATTATGTTAACACAGCTGAAAACTGTTGTGCTGATTTAAAGAAGAAATACAACTGAGCAAGAGGACAAGTACATAAGAATGTCTAGGTTGTGAAACAGACGCCTCACACGTCCTCAACTGGCAGCTTCATTAAATAGTACCTGCAAAACATCGTCAACAGTGAAGAGGTGACTCCAGGATGCTGGCCTTCTTGGCAGAGTTGTAAAGAAAAAGCCATATCTCAGACTGGCCAATAAAAAAAAGAAGGTTAAGATGGGCAACAGATCACAGACACTGGACAGAGGAACTCTGCCTAGAAGACCAGTATCCCGGAGTCGCCTCTTCAGTGTTGACGTTGAGACTGGTGTTTTTAAAAAACAAGGACATTTTTAAGTAACCCTAAACTTTTGAAAGGTAGTGTATGTATGTATGTACGTACGTACACACACACACACACTGAGTGAAAAAACATTAGGAACACCCTCCTAATATGGAGTTGCACCATTTTGCCCTCAACAGCCTCATTACGTTGGGGACTCTACAAGGTGTCAAGTTTTCTCCAATGCTTCCTACAGTTGTGTCAAGTTGGCTGGATGTACTTTGGGTGGTGGATCATTCTTGATACACATGGAAACTGTTGCGTGTGAAAAACCCAGCAGTGTTGCAGTTCTTGCCTCACTCAAACTGGTGTGCCTGGCTACTACTACCGTAACCTTTTGAAAGGCACTTAAATCTTTTGTCTTCCCATTCCACTTCTGAATTGCACACATACACAAGACATGTCTCAATTGTTGCAAGGCTTAGAAATCCTTTTTTAATGGGTCTCCTCCCCTTCATCTACACTGGTTTGAAGTGGATCTAACATCACATTAATAAGGGACCATAGCTTTCACCGGGATTCACCTGGTCAGTCTGTCATGGGAAAGAGCAGGTGTTTTCTTTCCATGAGGAATGATTGTTTTGGGTTAAAAACCACTCCAGGCCACTCTTGAACATCTAAAAATAACTGCCTTTTTTTCTGACCTTGCAAATTTGCTTTTGACGAACACATCGGTCCGAAAATAAATCTTTGCGGCTCAACGTTTAATTTTGAAAAGTTGATGTGGCCCTCGAGCCAAAATGATAGGCCACCCCTGGTGTACACAATGGTCATGTTTTTCTAATTTTGTTAATGATTTTCTTTTGTTGCAGCGCACCGTTTATGCATTATACAGAACAATTTTTTTAATCAAAGTGTTTCATACTTTTGTGCAGTACTGAATGCACTGATTTACATGTACCATTTTGATTGAAAAGTGTCAATCTGCCTCACTGTTTGTTTTTTACTATTTAGACTCAAACCTCTGAAGATTTATGCCAATAGAGCAGTAGCTTGTTTTCTGTGCAGGTGTTTTATATTGTATTTATTTAAGTGCTGCTATTTCATTTTGATATTTGTATTTGTCTGTACACAGGTACTTTCTCCTTTCCATAGAACAGTTGTTTTTACTCCACTTCAATTTCTAAATATCTATAAAAATCGATTTCCACTGTTTGACAATTTGTTTTATATCACTGTACTTTCCCAGGTTTATCAAGCCAGTGTGAGTTGGCACCAGTGACCGTTTGCTAGAGGAAGCATCATGAGACTGATTTAAAGTCTACTGTCAATCAGTCTCCATATACTAGGCTGTTTTTAATTGTATTTATTTTTTACAAGGGATTCTCACACCTATAGATGCAGGTTTTAAAGACATGCTCCTGAACTTTGCTGACTAGTGAGTCTTTTTTAAACCTCACACTTTCGACTGAATGTGTCAATGCCTTTCATACATGCATAATCTATGAACAGAATTACTGTTCCATGAAATCGCTAGTTTGAAAGTGACTGTTTACTGGAAACTGTAGGCTCTGCCATTTTCCCCCCACGTGGGCTTGCCCCCTAGCAATTTGAGCTTCAGCCCCTCGCAATCAAATTGTATTTGTCACGTGCGCCGAATACAATGGTTGTAGACTTAACCGTATAATGCTTGAGTGACAGCTAGCAAGATGTACACATAATAGAGAGAGAGAGAGCAATGATGTGGTGCACATATCTGATGTGGTATGCAGTTTTCGGGGACCAGTTTTATCTTATGAGCACTACTTTCAGAGCTACTGGCTAAAAAGGATACAAAAGTACTGAAGAATCTCTTTAACCAGACACAGTATAGTATGTGTATATGGCATATTAATAACCTGCATACACAAGTAAAGCCACTACTTACTACTGGTGTAATATAAGGAATGTAGTTAGTTACCTGTCAGACACTGACGTACAGTTCCCCAGTTTGTATTTAACTTGTGTTAATTACAGGAAATAAAAGTATGGCTACTGGGGGGTCCTGTATATAAATCTACTTTTTTTGTATGAGGACAGGCCTAACTACCAACCATGTCTTCCCTGTGCAGTTGGGAAATATTTTAGTACTAGTATGTCATTGGTTCAACTGTATATACTGTATAGAGAACTGTTTGTGACTTGAGTTATAAAAATGAATTCTAAATACTGAACTCTATTTTTGGTCATGTTTCCACGATCGTTTTAATTTATATTTTTGGTCATGTTTATAAGCATTGTGTGCAATATGTAAACAAAAACATTTGTGAAATATGTTTAAAGTATGTCATATGTTGGAATATCTATTCACGGTTTTTACATTCTGAAATAAAGACCTTAAACATCAACATTTGGAATAGTTTGCCATTTTGTCAACTTGCATTCTTTAAACTGGGGATAAACAATTGATTTGGGGTAACCGGTCAGATACAGCAGCGTTTAAAAACAACAACAGGATCTCTGCTTATTATATGGTACAGGATTTTATTAAATCTATTAAATACTTGTAATTACCAAAATAAAAAGTTCAACATTCCAAAATACAAAGTTCCAGGATTCCATAGAGTGCTCATAGCTATAACTCATCCTACTTTGACATCATATAGCTGCCTACAAGTGACATCTGAGATATCGCAGCATTATTATAAACATACATGTAAACACAGTGACAGTGTGCGCTACCGTGTGCAATGTACAAATATTCATAAGGTTTTGAATCCCCTAGCAGGTAAGGACAAGAAATGCTCCAAAATAAAATGAGAACTTTAATGGGGAAATGTCATGATCGGAGAGTCATATTAATTTGATCAAATTAATGGAATTTACATTCTGAAAAAAATTATTCAACCTCTTAAAATATCAAATGCTAATAAATTATATTACGACATCCAAAGCAAATGGAAAAATATATATTTATCAATAGCTTACATATCATATGCAATTATTTTACAGCAATAAGCTTTTTGTCTAACGATCTACAGGCATTAGTAGATACTTTTTTTTTCAATAGACATTTGAATAAATGTAATTTTATGAAAGAACAGAAGTTGTATTTGTATAAACAAATCAACTTAGACTGAGTTTATGCATCCTTTTCTTCTCGAAAAGAGATATTAAAAGACAAATCCACAACATGATAAAAGATGTTTAAATATGAGCTCAGAACAGAGGAATTAGCACCTGTCACCTTCAAGAGGTGAACACTGAGCCAGTGGACAACACACCTAGGAAAAGTAATGGAATGATATTGCTTAATTAAGCTAAGTAGCAGACACATTGTCAGTCATGCCAGACTTTAATAAAAGATACACAGACGAAGAGCATAGGAACGTAAAGCATGGGATGACCCAGCCACAGTGTATGGTATGTTACCACAGTAGACAGGAGCCTTCTCTAAACCAAACAAGATCATCAACATAGACATGAATCATAATGTGATATCACTTGTGACTGATTCAACACATGCAAGGAGAACATGGGTTGGACAGCCTTGAACTGAAGTCCCTATAACCCATAGCATGTGGCTCAAGAGCTTCCCTACAATTCAACCAATCACTGAGCTTGATGGTTTACATATTGATTGGGTTGGATGCTGCTCAAATCTACAATGCATGGTCTGAAGTGAGGAGTGACACTTGGCATAGAAACAGCAATCAGTAATGTAGTTGTGGTATGAAGTTTGGCACCTAAAACACCCTCCCCTGTGTATGTGTGCGTGTGTGTGCGTGTGTGTGTGTATATAGAATGGAACAGCACAGAGACATGCAGCCTGGTTGAGTTTCTCAGACGAGTTTCATAGACAGACATAGAAGTCTATGTTTTAATATTGCACATACTAAAGAACATTGAAGGAGATACGTATAGTATAGCCTGGTGTGGTATGAGTGTGTAAACCATATTGACTCTAACCCTGGGATATCATAATGATCTCCACCTTAATCACCTAATACCTACTCACCATGAAACATATCCAATTCAAGTATCCATGGGACCCAGGGCCAGACTACTGCATTTGGAACCCTGGGGCACTGACCTCAAGGCACTCCCCCCTCCTTCTACACATTTTATCATGAGGCTAAGAGAATATGTTGCCGTTTTAAAGCTAATTTCCTGCAATTTTACACTATTTGCAATCTGACCCACAACACCCCAAAAATGTAATAATACAAATTTGGTTGAGGAAGGTCAGGGCCCCGGGGCACAAGCCCTGTGTCCCCGTTCGGTATACCGGCCCTGATGGGACCAATTCTGCTTCATGGTTTATTAAAAGTAAAAAACTAATTGACATGAAGCACTGTAAAATAAGATATTGGAGAGTTATTTGTGAAACAATTCAGTGTGTATCACACTAAAGACAGAAGGTCAGTGTCCTGGAGCCAGTGGAGGTCCAGACACGACAGAGCAATTTCCTGTGGGGCTCTTGTAGTTCTAGTAGCTGTAGTAAAAGTCAGGCTGTGTGAAGCTGTCTGCTCTGCATGTCATTTGGACTGGAGGATGTGCACATCTGCTGTAGCATTAAGTCCTTGGAAACTTGCAAAATCATTCACACTCCCTCAGGTTTTCAAGCATATGCACACACTACGTCACAGCTTCAATGTCCTTGGCTGACATGCACGCTCAAGGCAGAGTTAAGACTTGAAGACGTGCACGGCCCGCACCACGTACTGCCTGCAGATGGGGCACTCGCTCATCCTCATCCCACATTTGGTACAGGTGACCATGTGACCGCACTCTAGCAGCACACAGTCGATCACAGCGTCCATGCAGATGCGACATAGGTGGTCATCAGAGGCCAGCTGAGCCTTCACACTGTCTGTGGAGAAAAACAACACGAGAAAATAGTATTACTCCACGTAGCTAGCAGCCTGAGGATGGCTGTCTTCTCTATGGTCATTCACATACTGTACATGATGACGTAGTGCCCAAATAGCCAGTTAAACAGCAGGATGCAGTGGTCTCTCAGCACATAGCATATTACTCAGGAGGGGTTATGGTTGGGATTGAATGGAAAAATTAGACTTCAGCATGCATCAATATGGAGAGATGTATTTCAAGACAGTGATGGTTTTGCAGGTGGGATAGTGGTGGAGTTAGACATGCCTACCTTCCACTGCACCATTGCAGATAGGCGGAGGATATGACACCACTTCATTTACAAAAGGAAAGGAGCAGTGACAAAACAACCATTAGTGATTCTAATAGGATATAAGCTCTTACTCCAATTCTTCTTTCTTACATAGTATTAAAACAAACAATTCAACAAGTCATTTCCTATACACAATTCCATTATAGTCATTTCCTGTACACAACTCAAATATACAGTTGAAGTCAGAGGTTTACATACACCTTAGCCAAATACATTTAAACTCAGTTTTTCACAATTCCTTTTAATCCTAGTAAAAATTCCCTGTCTTAGGTCAGTTAGGATTGCCACTTTATTTTAAGAATGTGAAACGTCAGAATAATAGTAGAGAGAATGATTTCTTTCAGCTTTTATTTCTTTCATCACATTCCCAGTGGGTCAGAAGTTTACATATGTTCAATTAGTATTTGGTAGCATTGCCTTTAAATTGTTTAACTTGGGTCAAACGTTTTGGGTAGCCATCCACAAGCTTCCCACAATAAGTTGGGTGAATTTTGGCCCATTCTTCCTGACAGAGCTGGTGTAACTGAGTCAGGTTTGTAGGCCTCCTTGCTCGCACACGCTTTTTCAGTTCTGCCCACAAATTTTCTATATGATTGAGGTCAAGGCTTTGTAATGGCCACTCCAATACCTTGACTTTGTTGTCCTTAAGCCATTTTGCCACAACTTTGGAAGCATACTTGGGGTCATTGTCCACTTGGAAGACCCACTTGAGACCAAGCTTTCATTTCCTGACTGATGTCTTGAGATGTTGCTTCAATATATCCACATAATTTTAGTCCCTCCTGCAGCAAAGCACCCCCACAACATGATGCTGCCACCCCCGTAGTTCACGCTTGGGAAATTGTTCTTCGGCTTGCAAGCCTCCCCCTTTTTCCTCCAAACATAACGATGGTCATTATGACATCAGTCCAGAGGACAGTTCTCCAAAAACGACGATCTTTGTCCCCATGTGTTGTTGCAAACCGTAGTCTGTCTTTTTATGGTCGTTTTGGAGCAGTGGTTCTTCCTTGCTGAGCAGCCTTTCAAGTTATGTCGATATAGGACTCGTTTTACTGTGGATATTGATACTTTTGTACCTGTTTCCTCCAGCATCTTCACAAGATCCTTTGCTGTTGTTCTGGGATTGATTTGCACTTTTGCACCAAAGTACATTAATCTCTAGGAGACAGAACTCGTCTCCTTCCTGAGCGGTATGACAGCTGTGTGGTCCCATGGTGTTTATACTTGCGTATTATTGTTTGTACAGATGAACATGTTACCTTCAGGTGTTTGGAAATTGCTCCAAAGGAAGAACCAGCCTTGTGGAGGTCTACAATCTTATTTCTGAGGTCTTGTTGATTTCTTTTGATTTTCCCATGATGTGAAGCAAAGAGACACTGAGTTTGAAGGTAGGCCTTGAAATACATCAACAGGTGCACCTCCAATTGACTCAAATGATGTCAATTAGCCTATCAGAAGCTTCTAAAGCCATGACATCATTTTCTGGAATTTTCCAAGCTGTTTAAAGGCACAGTCAAATTAGTGTATGTAAACTTCTGACCCACTGGAATTGTGAGACAATGAATTATAAGTGAAATAATCTGTCTGTAAGCAATTGTTGGAAAAATTACTTGTGTCATGCACAAAGTAGATGTCCTAACCGACTGGCCAAAACTATAGTTTGTTAACAAGAAATTTGTGGAGTGGTTGAAAAATGAGTTTTAATGACCCCAACCTAATCGTATGTAAACCTCCAACTTCAACTGTATGTGCATCATGTAATATACAATACAACCCAACAAAACAGTATTGAATGCCCTCACCTGCAGACATGCTGTTGATGTTGCTGACATTTTCCACTGGAAGAAAATACAGAAATACATCTTTAATACTGTGTATCTGGACCTGTGAATAATACCAAATCAAAGAAAGATGTTTTAACTTGGACAGTTTCTCTATTGTTCAAACTAGGTTTGAACTGGAGATTGATAATCTATGAAGGTTGTTATAAAAAGGATCAGTAGTGTTCTAGTTAAGATTAGGTTGGTTGGTATAGGGGGACTAAAATGATTCAACGTGGTGCTTACTGGACTTCCTGTTCTGTTCGTTCTCCCTGTAGAGCCGATGCACCCGCTCTATCAGCTCCCACTTCTCACAGCAGCCAGAGTAGTTGACAAAGTTACGGGCCAGTATCTCTTTGAGCTGCCGGACAGACAGGCTCTCAATGTCCCCTTCGTTGTCCAGGTCAGATAGAGAGGCCCGTATTCTCCTCTGTGTCACTGGACTGACCTACAAAGAGAAAAGAGGAGGCACTTCAGAAAACATGTTCAATACAAAGTTCAATTATGACCATGTTTGGTCACACCATGGTCATTGAGGTAATACAACTGACCAAGTGAATGCTCTCACAAGAGTGGGTCAGTGATTTCTCTTCAGTTAAATACATGAGGTGGAGACTGAAAGGACAGAGGCAGCTCGAGGTAAAGGGCGGGTCGTCTCACCTCTATGATAGGTTCACTGGCAGGTTCCAGGTGAAGGAGTGGGATGGTCGGAGCTCCCCCATGCTCCTGGAAACACAACACAACACAAAAGAGGATCAACAGCAGTTTAAGAAACAGTACTGGAGCAGATATGACAGTGTTGAAATACTTGTGTTGTCTGATGCTCCTCACCCTTTCTCCCACAAATCAGAACTTCTATAAAACACCACCAGAGGTGCTGTTATCACTTTTTCTATTCATATTAAACATCCATCAGAGGGAAATAAAAAAATAGTACAGTTTGCTATAATAACCATAAATCAAATTCAAATCTGATGTCTCTCTTCAAATGTCTGATAAGGAAATGAGGCATGTAGGCGTATCCTCCAGGAGTACGCGGAATGCCGTCGGGGGTCTGGAAAAATAATTATCTTCACATTTTCAATCAGTACATTTAGTAAGGCCCATAGAGACACATACCAGCTCTACTGGCTGGTAGTACTGCTACTATCAGCAGTACTACACCTGCACCTGTCAACAACACAAGTTGTTCTGCTTCCACGAGCACATCCAATGCTAGGATCAGTAATTCTACAATTCTACATTTGTTGTTAGTCCAGCTAGCATGGACACTGACCGTTTTGAATCTGATGCAGCCTAAGAACTACTGCAACCTTACCCGGGAAAGCACCGAACAACTGACAGGGACGTTGGACCATCGAAGAGGCACAAATATGATGAGAACTACATTGATTTGGGGTTCACTTATATTGGGAGTAGTGCCTTTCCTAAGCCACAGTGTGTTATATGTGCAGAAGTACTATATGACAACTCAATTAAAAAATGTAGGCTATGATTAAGAAGTTGGAGCACTTCTCTGTCTGCATTAACAAGGACAGCACACAGGTCTTTCCATCATTGTATGATTTTTTTGTGTGCAAATGAACTCAAGCTTACGGACAATGTCAAATGTAATATAGCGAAGCACCCGAGTGAGTTGGGTGCGCAATTACGCAGGTACTTTCCCGAAATGGATGACACAAACAAACAGATGACAAACAACTGGATTCGTTATCCCTTTCATGCCCTGCCTCCAGTCCACTTACCGATATCTGAACAAGAGAGCCTCATCGTGAAAACTGCCAGATTTATGGATGAGGCTGCACTCAGAGTATCCTGCCTTGGCAAATCGCGCTGTTAAGACACTGTTGCCTTTTGCAACCACGTACCTATGTGAGAGTGGATTCTCGGCTCTCACTAGCATGAAAACTAAATACAGGCACAGACTGTGTGTGGAAAATGATTTAGGACTGACTCTCTCCAATACAACTCAACATTGCAGAGTTATGTGCATCCTTTCAAGAATACCCTTCTCATTAACCTGTGGTGATTTATTCACAATTTTCGATGAACAAATAAGGTTTTATATGTAAGATGGTTAAATAAAAATAAAAATTATTGATTATTATTATATTGTTATTTTTGCCCTGGTCCTATAAGAGCTCTTTGTCACTTCCCACTAGCAGGGTTGTGACAAAAACTCACACTCATTCTTATGTTTAAAAAATGTATCGTATAGTGTGTGTGGCAAGCTTACAATGATGGCAAAAAAACAGTTGAGAGTGCGCTGACCCTGGTGATAGACGGGGTATGCAGCTGGAGGTTGAATGTTTGAAGGGGTACGAGGCTATAAAAAGTTTAGGAACCACTGCTCTAAAGGTACCATGTTACATTTAGTATTCAGCACCATTTGCTTCTTCTAATCTTAACAGATTGGTTAATTATTCCCTTTGAATATGTTAACTATATTTGGAGTTTGCCTGCAACCAGAATCTAATGGTCTTGGCGGGACGAATCTGATGAGAATGTTTACCTTGTGGCGTATTGACTTGCGTTAACTCAGCCATTTATGTGCAATGAAGAGAGAACATAAAACAGCAACGATCATGAAGAGCCTACTCCTCCCCTCCTCTCTGTCTCCACCGGACCACCGCACAAAAAGCAATTAGCTAATGGTGCAGGGCTAATGCATTCTTCCGGTGTGACATCACGATGCGGGATGGGGGCTGAGTCTATAGGGGGTCGGGGGAGGCTGATGTTCCTGGGTGTATGTGCACACACATGCTCCCTACGTATTCCACTGGACCAATCAGCTGCAGGCTGCAAGCCTGCACCTGTGTTTATAATGCATCAGCAGGCCTGTTTGTGGTGTGCTAGCCTCCCTAACCCAGCTCTAGCAACTGACAACACCACAACTGCACTACCACCAGACACGAGCTATGCTCACAACCAGCCTAGAGCCCCACTCATTTTATCCTTTATGGATTACAATAGGAGTGGATGATTTTGATGTTTAGGCCAAAATGATCCCACGGACAGAGATGTGAGCAGTATTGTTGTGTTTCGCTCTCTCTTTTCAATTACAGCTGTGCCGTTGAGAGGAATCAGAAGCCAGCCTGAGCATTGTTACATAACCGACAGCATAACAGACCTAAAAAAGAGGGCTTCAGCTCTGGCTGTTGATGACTGGCTGCAGCTCCCAGGGCTGCACTGCAAGAGCAGCTGTCAGTCACGTGGACGTGAGATCACAGAAAAGAGTGAAATTGTGCAGTATGAAATATGAATGTAGCAGATGATCTGTGTGAGTGAACCTCTTCATTCATGTCAAACACAAAGCACCAGACTGTATCAAACTGGCTGCAAAGGACAGGGCTTGACTGCAATAAACTATACTGCAATTACTAGAATGCTTGTAAACTTTTTATGCTCCTATATTTAGCCTAAATGGTTATCAAAGGGGTTACTTTCAGCAGGGCTGTGGACAATCATAACCCATTTGTGACAACTCTACTTCACACTGACTAATATGTTTCCCACATCCATGCCATGTGCTTATCAAGCTTCACATTAATTAGCTTTGATACAAGGAGGACAGATGTCAAAAGAGCAGAGAAGATGGTAAACGAAGGGGGGCAGCTGTATGTGGAATGGGACTAGGTTGTGTTTGTGAGTGTGTGTGTGCATGCGTGTGTGTGTTATGTGTTTGTGTAGTCATACCTGGCTCTGAGCGGTCCCTGAGCTGTCACTCTGGCTGAGAGGAGAGCCTCCTTGAGAGGTGGAGAGAGCCGACTGCTCCGAGGTGGAGAGAGACAACTGCTCTGAAGCGGAGCGGTGTGCGGCTGAGGGGGGCGAGGCATGGAGGGAGTGGGGGAGCGAGTGCAGGCTGTCTGTGTCTGCATCCTCCTCCTCTTCTTCTTCTTCTTCTTCCTCCTCCTCCTCCTCATCTTCCTCTACATCTCCTTGTGTCAAGGTGTTTTCTCCAGCTTCCTGGTGGCAGAGCACCAGGTCCACCAGGTCTTCCTTCTCCCTGCAGGTGTCTGTAGGGATGTTGCGCAGCAGCAGGTACTGGCGCAGGTCCTTAACACGCAGCGCCATGAGCTGTGGTCTCTGGAAGGCCGTTCCGCGCAGGAGGTGGCAGGTGGTGCAGCAGCGAAGGCTCTCTTGCAGCACCGAGCACATGGCGCAGAAACTTTTCTTACAGTCCGAGCATATGTGCTGAAAGAAAGAGAGAGAGAGACAGAGAGAGATACAGCAATAGAGACTCACCACACACGTTTAGAAGAGAGGCGATCCCATCAGCCAGTCATGTCCATTCCTCCTGATCAATTAATTAATAGATTTAATTAATTATTGGCATCATGGAGTAAATGAACTATCCTGGCTTTAGAACTCTTAATTACAACTAAGGAGAGGGATCTGCCAAATCTACCAGACAACAGCTTTCCAATACAAGGACTCATTCCCTATGATGTCACTATGTCCTAGGAAAGAGGATGAGTTTCCCCCATTTGGCACAGACAACCTAAATAATAATATATGGAATATTCTCTAGCATTTACAAGCTTATCTCGGTTTACTGAGGAAACTCAGATGAATCGACTGACAGGCAGTCTGAATGGAGACAGAAAAAGTGGGATATGGCCAGAAATAATTTCCATATCATTACTGTGCATTGCAAATGAGCTGTGGACCAGAAAGAGGACATTCACACTCTGACAGGTCCATTTATCAATCGCCTGTGTTAGTCCCCCAGAACCTCTCCTTTCTTGACACAGATATCGAGCTGACACACACACACACACACACACACACACACACACACACACACACACACACACACACACACACACACACACACACACACACACACACACACACACACACACACACACACACACACACACACACACACACACACACACACACACACACACACACACAGAATATATTCCGGGATTGAACCTCAGCAGGTGTGAGCGGGCTGATAGAGCAGTCTGAGCCTGGAAGTGCAAGAACGCTGAAGCCTCCAGGGGCTTCTATCGCTGTCCCAGCATGCTACACTGTCAGTCAATGCCTAGATACGCTCTGCCATTTACCTGTCTGTAGTCTGAGCTGATGCCCTGGTGTGACCAGTATGATTGAGTATTTCATATGGAAGTTAGTTTTATTAGTTTATAAGGGGCACAGTGTTCTTCCTCATCTTTTTACACACTATTGTCATTATCCTCATCACCACCTACCTTGCGCCTGAAGACGGAGAAGGCCAGTCCACAGGCCTTGCAGAGCTGACCTGCACTCCCTGAGCTGGTGGGGGGATATGTGGAGTACCCGGCGCTGGGGGCAAAGCGGAAGGGCCCCGTCCCGGCCCCAAACCCTGGCTGCTGCCCGCGCACCGTCCCTGTGCCCATCACCTCGTTCAGCAGCCCACAACATGACGCCCACATGGACGATGCCCCCGCCTATGAAACAAACACACAAAGAATGCACGTCTGTTCTTTTTAAATTAATGTCTCCAAGTTTGAATGCATAGTTTGGAGTCCTATTATCCATCCCAGTAGGTTAATAAACCATATGCCTTTGGCAGTACTGAAATCATAGTAGCCTTCAATGCAATCAATACAGTGCCCCAATTTCACCTCCAATACTAGACTAGAGAAAAGTACAACTTTTGTTGTAGGTTGCATTGCTAAGGGAATGGTATCTCAGACTTCTCACATCATTCGTAATTTGACCCTGAATCCCACAATGCCTCATTGTGACCTTCAGATGCTCAACCACCTCCCCCCTCTGATGAACTACCTTTGTAACTCCTGAGTTCCTCTACAAAAAGCATTGAAGTATTATAATAAAGTCTCTGGGGTGTTCGCACATTAAAGAAATGTGTAGCAGTGCCTGACGGCAGCTGGCGTATTCAGAACAGGGTCCTGTGAACAGTGTGGAGGTGCAGAGGTGGATGCTATACAGCCTATAGCTCTTCAGAGGAAGGAACTTAAGATCCAAATGGAACAGAGTGAAAGACACAAAAAAACAGTGAATGTGGACTGCAAATCAGGGCCGTGCAGAGGGTGCAGGTGCTCAAAATGAAAAAAGGGCACCCATCTGCTATTTAGCTAGCTCTATATGTACGCTTGTTTATTCCATGTGTAACTGTGTCGTTTGTGTCACACTGCTTTGCTTTATCTTGGCCAGGTCGCAGTTGTAAATGAGAACTGAACATTTAAAAAAAAAAATATATATATATATATATTTTTTTTTTTCACTGGTTGTGATTTATATTCAATGCTCTTAAATAATAACTTCTTAATATAATATTCATAAACTTTGAACTTATGATATATGACTGGCTGGCTAGTGGATATTTTTAGTATATGGTAGTTAGCTAGAGTCTAATAGACTACATGTGTTGCTGCTACTGTTACAGGCTTTGTTTTTTCCATTTATATTTAGAGATTGGATGTTAGCGTGTGGGGCAAGCCGATTGGTGTCACCTCGTTAGTCAGTATGTGTTACACCTGCGCTGGTTTGTCATCTCATTAGTGGGAAGGTGTTTCACCTGTGCTGGGCCAGGTGCTATTTAAGAGCAGTTGTCCCAGTGTTTCTGTTGTCTTGAGAGATGTGGAAGGTTAACGCCTTAAGTTGACCCCCGTTCATTTGCTTTCTAGACAAAATCCTTTATCTGATCTTCTGGTTTAAGTTTTGTGCCACTTTTTCCTTGCATTCTCTTTCCTTGGTTTTTGTTACATTTCCTAGCAAGAAAACCAAAATTGTTCACTCAAACAGAAAAGGGAACAACCAAAACGAAACAAGTGGAGTTTTAAGAGGGGTTCTGAAAAACACTCATGGGGGTGTCCACTGAAAGCTGACTAGCAACAACTAGGACCTAAAAGACACCCACCAAATTTAAAAACATGGAAGAAACCAAAAGGTGGAGCAAAACTGGGAAGATCAGATAAATAATTTTGATTTAGAAATCAAATGGGGAGAGTCAAAGGTGTTAACCCTTCACCTCTTCCAAGACAACTGGAGCCCTTGGCCAGCCAATCTTAAAATAGCACCTGGGCCAGCACAGGTGAAACACATTCACACCAATGAGACGATAAACCAGCACAGTTGTAATGCAAACCGCATACAAAAATATATATTCCACCACCCAAAAGGCAGTTGGGAGTAGGAGGGCAAAGGTAGACTCCTATCTGTGAACGTGCCTGCTGTAAATACATTATTATGAGAGCTCTTTGGGTCTGTTTGCGGTTGAAAATGGTCAAGCACTATAGCGTAAACAGCCTGTCCTAATGAGCTATGCCCCAAAAGGGATGCTGGGTTCAATCATTAAAGGTGCAATCCGCAGTTGAAACAATAACAAAGCAGCCTCCTACCCGTTTCAGCAAAAAGCTGAGGGATGGGGCTGAAGTAATGTAACCACTCTCAAATTTATAGACAGGGCTGTGGATGCAAGGCCTGACCCATCCATGATATCAAAATTATAGTTTTAACCATGTTTTGAGGCTTCATAGCCCTCAAACTCAACTCTGGACCTCGAAGCCAATTATACTGCAGTTTATCAATGTTTCCTTCTAATCAGGGACTGATTTAGGCCTGGGACACCAGGTGTAGGCAATTCATTATCAGGCAGAACAGAAAACTAGCAGGCTCCGTACCTCATAGGGTAAGCGTTAAATAACCCTGCTTACATTTACTTTGTTAAAACCAGCTTATATTTTGCATTTTGATGGGGTACGACAGTTGAACTAAGCTCATGAGGCATTTATCAGTTATATTTTTCAAGAATCAATGTGTACATTATCACAAGTCCAAAAATGGATGTAGCAACTGCACATTGCCACTTTAAGTTTCTGTCCATTATATAATGAATGCCTGGTCACACACAACGCTACAGACATAAATCCCCCGATGAGAGTATGCTATGGCTCTCATTGAAAACCTAATCTCTATGTTAAGACTTGTATGGTTACTGTGTGAGCAGTAGGGTAATTTAACAGATATAACAGCCTTATGACCTAGTAGAGTAGGTGCACTTAGTGATATTAATGTGGTCCTCCAAAAGAAGACCATACAATGGATGTGACATGTTTGCCTGATCAATGTTTACTGACTGCAAGACTGTCTACTCCAAGGCCTGAGACCCAAGATGGCATGATCCCTGGCGCAGCTCCTTGGAGCATATTGATGGGGGAAGAGAGGAGGAGGGCAGGGAGAGAAAATGTCTTCTGTTACAGGGCCTGGGGAATCAATAGCTGACATGAGCATACAGTATGTGGCTATGTCTGAGCTCAGTAGAGAATACTGTGAGCGTAGGCTATATTTTACAAGATGAGGCCGTTGCTGTCCACAAATACAGTTCTACTCAGCCATGACCTGCCACAACACACAGCCCTGCTCTATGATCTCACCTCTCTTCGCCTGCCTGCTTAGCCAGTCTGCAGTTATATAATCCAGGAGCTAAGTGCTATATGTGGAACTGACTGCACTGAGATGGAGATGGTCTTCCCAGAAATACAGTACAGCAATAAGTTGGTTGTGAAACAACATGATATCATAAGAAAATGTCATCCTGGCAAATGTTTGAATGAAGGTCAAATGTCACAGTAGCTGATGTTTTTCTCAATACAATGTAGTCAGTGGGAAAGATGAGTGTCGCAGGGTTGAGTTTTTCTCAATACATTGCAGGCAATGGAAATAGATGAGTGCCCTACTCATACATCCGACCAAGCATGCAATGGGGCATAAACCAGGCACACAGAAAGAGTGGTAAAAGATCCACTGTGACTTAGATAATCCCCCTATCTTTGGACAGTTACTCAGTGGGCCATTACTACACCCTTTCGCTAGATTTAGCAGGAGGAGGCACAGTGGTATGGCCATAAAATCACTCATATCTGGCACAGCGCCAAAGGAAGAGCTTTCCCCTGTCACCTCAATTAGCACCCAGTAAGCTCTGCAGGGAAGGACTGACAAAACATACAATAGATAACAGCAAACAAGAGTTACAGTAAAATGCACTATTTTGTTACCAATATATACACCTTTTGGAGCTTAATAATATCTAATCTACATGAAGATTAAATATTACGTATTACTATAGAATGCCTGGTTGTGGGCAGTTAAGGGGTTTAGGGCCCCTAACTTGCACTTGTCATATCAGACTTCTTGACACACACAATCAATCTGCTGATGCACTGGACCTGCTGAGGAGCGCTGTGCTTTTTTAAAACGTTTTTGACCATTGATTTCTATTATTCTTTTTGTCAGAATATATGACAGTGTAAAGCCTTGTTTATACCAGGTGTTAGCATGCGTTCCTTGTCCTGATCTTGTCCACATTCTAATTGTGCCCACATTTTCAGAAATATCAAATCAAATTGTATTAGTCGCATGTGTCGAATACAACAGGCTACAGTGAAATGCTTACGAGCCCCTAACCAACAATGCAGTTTAACAAAAAATGTGAATAGGAAATAAAAGTAACAAGTAATTAAAGAGCAGCAGTAAAATAACATTAGCGAGACTATATACAGGGGGGTACCGGTACAGAGTCAATGTCCGGGGGCACCGGTTAGTTGAGGTAATATGTACATGTAGGTAGAGTTACTAAAGTGACTCTGCATAGATGATAACAACAGAGAGCAGCAGTGGTGTAAAAGAGGGGGTGGGGGGGGCAATGCAAATAGACTAGGTGGCAATTTGATTAGATGTTCAGGAGTGTTATGGCTTGGGGGTAGAAGTTGTTTAGAAGCATCCTGGACCTAGACTTGGCACTCCGGTACAGCTTGCCGTGCGGTATCAGAGAGAACAGTCTATGAATAGGGTGGCTGTCTTTGACAATTTTCAGGGTCTTCCTCTGACACCACCTGGTATAGAGGTCCTGGATGGCAGGAAACTTGGCCCCAGTGATGTATTGGGCCGTACACACTACCCTCTGTAGTGCCTTGCTGCCGGAGGCCGAGCAGTTGGCATACCAGGCAGTGATGCAACCAGTTAGGATGCTCTCAATGGTGCAGCTGTAGAACATCTTGAGGATCTAAGGATCTTTTCAGTCTCCTAAGGGACAATAGGTTTTGTCGTGCCCTCTTCACAACTGTCTTGGTGTGCTTGGACCATGTCAGTTTGTTGATGATGTGGACACCAAGGAACTTGAAGCTCTCAACCTGCTCCACTACAGTCCCGTCGATGAGAGTGGTGGTGTGCTTGCTCCTCTTTTACCTGTAGTCCACAATCATCTCCTTTGTCTTGATCACATTGAGGGAGAGATTGTTGTCCAGGCACCACATGGCCAGGTCTCTGACCTCCTCCATATAGGCTGTCTTGTCGTTCTTGGTGATCAGGCCTAACATTGTTGTGTCTTCGGCAAACTTAATGGTGTTGGAGTTGCGCCTGGCCATGCAGTCATGAGTGAAGAGGGAGTACAGGAGGGGACTGAGCACACACCCCTGAGGGGCCCCTGTGTTGAGGATCATCGTGGCGTATGTGTTGTTACCTAACCTTACCACCTGAGGGTGGCCCATCAGGAAGTCCAGGATCCAGTTGCAGAGGGAGGTGTTTAGTCCCAGGGTCATTAACTTATTGATGAGCTTTGAGGCCACTATGGTGTTGAACACTGAGCTGTAGTCAATAAATAACATTCTCACGTAGATGTTCCTTTTGTCCATGTGGGAAAGGGCGGTGTGGAGTGCAATAGAGATTGCATAATCTGTGGATCTGTTAGGGCGGTATGCAAATTGGAGTGGGTCTAAGGTTTCTGGGATAATGGTGTTGATGTGACCCATGACCAGCCTTTCAAAGCACGTCCTGGTAATCCGTCTGGCCTTGCGGCCTTGTGAATGTTGACCTGTTTAAAGGTCTTACTCACATTGGCGGCGTACAGCGTGATCACAGTCTTCCAGAACAGCTGGTGCTCTCATGCATTTTTCAGTATTATTTTCCTCGAAGCGAGCATAGAAGTAGTTTAGCTCGTCTGGTAGGCTCGTGTCACTGGGCAGCTCTCGGCTGTTCTTCCCTTGGTAGTCTGTAATGGTTTGCAAGCCCTGCCACATCCGACGAGTGTCAGAGCCGGTGTAGTACGATTCGATCTTAGTCCTGTATTGATGCTTTGCCTGTTCGATGGTTCGTCGGAGGGCATAGCGCGATTTCTTAAGCATCCGGGTTAAAATCCTGCTCCTTCAAAGTGGCAGCCCTAGCCTTTAGCTCAGTGCGGATGTTGCCTGTAATCCATGGCTTCTGGTTGGGGTTTGTATGTACGGTCACTATGGGGACGACGTCATCGATGCAATTATTGATGAAGCCAATGACTGAGGTGGTGTACTCCTCAATGCCATCAGAGGAATCCCGGAACATATTCCAGCCTGTGCTAGCAAATCAGCCCTGTAGCTTAGCATCTGCTTCATCTGACCACTTTTTTTTTATTGATTTAGTCACTGGTGCTTCCTGCTTAAATGTTTGCTTGTAAGCAGGAATCAGGAGGATAGAATTATGGTCAGATTTGTATGCGTCTCTGTGTGTGGAGTATAGGTGGTCCAGAGTTATTTTTTTCCCCTCTGGTTGCACATTTAACATGCTGATAGAAATTTGGTAAAACGGAAGTTTCCTTGCATTAAAGTCCCCAGCTAGTAGGAGTGCCGCCTCTGGGTGAGCGTTTTCCTGTTTGCTTACAGCTCATTCAGTGCGGTCTTAGTGCCAGCATCAGTCTGTAGTAGTATGTAGACAGCTATAAAAAATACAGATGAATACTCTCTCGGTAGATAGTATGGTCTACAGCTTATCATGAGATACTCTATCTCAGGTGAGCAAAACCTCGAGACTTCCCTAGATATCGTGCACCAGCTGTTATTTACAAAAATACATAGTCCGCCGCACCTTGTCTCACCAGACGCCGTTGTTCTATCCTGCCGATACAGTGTAGAACCAGCGATATTATGTACAAAATAATTGTATTTTTATTTTTACAAACAACGCAAAGAAACAAACAAAAATAACCCAACTGGTTAGGAATATGTAAAACAGACATATTAATGCCATAAGTCAATTGTGCCACCTGTCAATGATTTAAGAAGGCGGTAAAATTATAATTTAAATGGTTTCACTGTCCAGATCCATTTACAGATATCCATACAAAATACGTGCCGGACTACCTCCTGCGTTTTTTAATCTGAAACACCTGTCTGAAAATGTAAGCACAATCAGAATGTGGACAAGATCAGGACAATTGAACCAGGTAAAACCAGGGCTTAAGACATTCCCTAAAGAACAAAGACCAGACAACATAGACAAACTGTGACAATAATTACAGATATTACTGTTGACACACCACATTAATTTTTTATTTTTTTTTGCCATTAAGCAAACGCTCTTATCTAGAGGGAATTACAGGCACAATTAGGGTTAAGTGCCTTGCGCAAGGGCACACCAACAGATTTTCCACCTAGTCGGCTGGGACTCAAACCAGTGACCTTTCAGTTACTGGCCCAACACTCTAGTGCCCAACGCTTCTAACCGCTAGCCTTCCTGCCACCCCACCAAAACAACAGACCCTGTCCCAGTGTCCCCAGCCTTCACTCTTCCAGCCACGACTCCAATACCATCATTAAGTTAGCAGACGACACAATGGTGGTAGGCCTGATCACGACAACATTGAGACTGACTAATGGAAAGAGGTCAGAGACAACAACCTTTCCTACAACATCAGCAAGACAAAAGAGCTGATCGGGAACCACAGTAAACGGAGGGCCGAGCACGCCCCAATTCACATCGTCGGAGCTGTAGTGGATCAGGTCTAGAGCTTCAAGTACACCAACATAGTCGTGAAGAGGGCATGACAACGGCTCTTCCCCCTCAGGATAATGAAAAAATTTGGCATGGGCCCTCAGATCATCAAAACGTTCTACAGCTGCACCATTGAGAGCATCTTAACTGGCTACATCACCGCTTGGTATGGAAACTGCTTGGCATCCGACCGTAAGGCGCAACAGAGGGTAGTGCATACAGCCCAGTACATCACTGGGGCCGAGCTCCCTGCCACCCAGGACCTCTATATCAGGCGATGTCAGAGGTAAACTTGTCAAAGACTCCAGCCACCCGTCATAGACTGTTCCCTCCGCTACCACTTGGCAAGCGGTACCGGAGCACCAAGTCTGGGACCAAAGTCTCCAGGACAGCTTCTACCCCCAAGCCATAAGACTGCTGAACAGTTAATCAAATGGCTACCCACCCACACACACACTTTCACACTCTTCGTATACACTGCTGCTACTCTGTTTATTATCTATCCTGATAGCCTAGTCACTTTGACCCCTACCTACATGACATTTACATATTACATCAATACCTCAACTATCTCATACTGCACATTGACTCGGTACGGGTACTCCTTTTATATAGCCTTGTTAATGTTATTTTAATTGTGTTACTATTTCCTTTATTTAGCTAATTTTTCTTACTTTTTAACTCTGCGTTGTTGGGAAAAGGTCATAGGTAAGCATTTCACAGTAAATTCTACACTTGTGATTTGATGATGAATTTAGTTTGATGATCCTCTCTTCCCTCCCTCTTCTCCACCCCATCATTTCCTCACTGGAGAGTATTGCTTCAGTAGCTTCAGGGGGAGATGCCATTCACATAGTGAAGCGTGCAGTCAGCTGGCAGCCTGCACTAGACTTCATCTCCATTGAGATCAGGAAGTAAAACTGACAGAAAAATCTAGCTGATTCAATCAATCTCTTGCTGCTTTTGTCAGGGAAGGCACAGCAAATCACAATGTATGAATATGTGCTGTTCAAAAGACTGCATTCAAACATGTCAATGATAACTGATGGAGCTTAGAAATTATGGTGCTTAGAAATTATGGCAAATGTCCTGTGCATCATACATTTGTACCTTTAAAGCCTTACCTTTGGGGTAGAAGAAGATAGCTCCAACTAATAAAAAAACAGCGATTTGGATTTTGGGTTGCAGGCAATAAAACCAAAACGATGTGTCTGCTCAGGAGATAATCCTGATATTAAAATATGACTGGCATATTTAATAACGACCCCCACGGAAACTGCTACCTTTCTGAGTCTATCACATTTAACTCGAACAGACCATAGCTCCTAATCTCAGAGTTCCAAATCCATTTTGGAATTCAGAACAGGGTCATGCCAGTCAAACTATCCTGAATTCTCTTGTGCAAATTCTCTCAAATTCTCAGTGAATTCTCTTGCACAACAAAACAATATGCCCCAATGAGCAACAGTCCGCATAACTGACAATTCAGTGGAACTCAAGAGAAGTCATGTAGAATAACAGGATCCTTATGACAATGCAGTATCAATGAATTAGATGAAAAACATATGGTACAACTGACTGCAACAAAAACGGTTCATGTGTGGTTCTAAACATATTACAGCCATCATCCTCCATTTCTCATGAGCTGAAAAGCTGCTTTTCAAAATAAACCAGATTAGTCAATACAACGTCACAGATATCTCTCTGGGGCAGATGATGGATTGTCATGATCAGACAGAAGACCAGATGACCTTTCACCTGCACTGAGACAACAAACTGATTTAGGCCCCCCACAATACTTCACTATTCAAATACTAGGGAAGCGGATAAAGGAAAAGATTGAGTACTTGAGGATAAAGATGTTACAAACATGTTTATGATAGACCTCTGAACCATCATGGCCAACTTAGTGTCTTCAGAAAGTATTCAGACCCCTTTTTCCATATTCTGTTACATTACAGCCTTATTCTAAAATTGATGAAATAGTTTCCCCCTCAATCTACACATAATACCAAATAATGACAAAGCAAAAACAGATTAAGAAATATATAAAAAAAGAAAATATCACATTTACATAAGTATTCAGACCCTTTGCTCGGCACTTTGAAGCTCCTTTGGCAGCGATTACAGCCTCAAGTATTTTTGTCTATGATGCTACAAGCTTGGCACACCTGTATTTGGGGAGTTTCTCCCATTCTTCTCTGCAGATCCTCTCAAAATCTCTCAGGTTGGATGAGGAGCGTCGCTGCACAGCTATTTTCAGGTCTCTCCAGAGATGTTAGATTGGGTTCAGGTCCAGGCTCTGGCTCTGGCTGGGCCACTCAAGGACATTCAGAGACTTGTCCCAAAGCCACTCCTGCATTGTCTTGGCTGTGTGCTTAGGGTCGTGGTCCTGTTGGAAGGTGAACCTTTGCCCCAGTCTCAGGCTCTGAGCACTCTGAAGCAGGTTTTAAACAAAGATCTCTCTGTACTTTGCTCCGTTCATCTTTCCCTTGATCCTGATGAGTCTCCCAGTCCCTGCCACTGAAAGAAATCCCCACTGCATGATGCTACCACCACCATGTTTCACTGTAGGGATGGTGCCAGGTTTCCTCCAAACATGACGCTTGGCATTCAGGCCAAAGTGTTCAGTCTTGGTTTCACTAGACAATCTTGTTTCTCATGGTTTGAGAGTACTTTAGGTGCTTTTTGGCAAACTTTTTGCCAGCTGTCATGTGTCTTTTAGTGAGGAGTGGCTTCCATCGGGCCACTCTACCATAAAGGCCTGATTGATAGAGTGCTGCAGAGATGGTTGTCCTTCTGGTAGTTTGTCACATCTCCACAGAGGAACTCTGGAGCTCTGTCAGAGTGACCATTGGATTCTTGGTCACCTCCCTGACCAAGGCCCTTCTCCCCCGATTTCTCAGTTTGGCCGGACGGCCAGCTCTAGGAAGAGTCTTGGTGGTTCCAAACTTCTTCCATTTAAGAATGATGGAGGCCACTGTGTTCTTGGGGACATTCGATGTTGCAAAAATGTTTTGACACCCTTCCCCAGATCTGTGCTTCGACACAATCCTGTCTCAGAGCTCTACGGACAATTCCTTCAACTTCATGGCTTGTATTTTTTTGCTCTGACATGCACTGTCAACTGTGGGACCTTCTATAGACATGTGTGATGTGTGTGCCTTGCCAAATCATGTCCAATCAATTGAATTCACCACAGGTGGATTCCAATCAAGTTGTAGAAACATCAAGGATGATCATTGGAAACAGGATGCACCTGAGCTCAATTTCGAGTCTCATAGCAAAGGGTCTGAAAAATACGGTATTTCTGTTTTTTATTTGTAAGAAATTTGCAGAAAATGTGCAAAACCTGTTTTTTCTTTGTCATTATGGGTGGGTTGTGTTGGGTAGATTGATTAGGAAAATTGTGTTAATCAATTTTAGAATTAGGCTGTTATATAACAAAATGTGAAAAAAGTGAAGGGTTTCTGAATACTTTCCGAATGCACTTTATGTATTCACAAATGTCTGATATCAAATCAAATGTTATTGGTCACGTACACGTGTTTAGGAGATGTTATTGCGGGTGTAGCAAAATGCTTGTGTTTCTAGCTCCGACAGTGCAGTAATATCTAACCATTTTCGCAACATATACCCAATACAGACAAATCTAAGTAAAGGAATGGAATTAGGAATTTATAAATATATGGACGAGCAATGTCAGAGCGGCATAGGCTAAGATACAATAGAATACAGTATATACATATGAGATGAGTAATGTAAAATATGTAAACATTATTAAAGTGATATGTTGTGATATGTTGACGTTGCATGGCACCTTGTGATACTATAGCATGGCACCTTTGAAAGACTACTGCCTGCTGCACAACATAACATTGATATGCTGGATCGGAGCCAAACATTGCCAGTGGAAATAATTGCTCAATTTAGAAGATCTTATCTATCGCCTACTCTAAACACTATTCTACACTGATGCTCATTATTACAGTGTTGCAAGAAACAGGATTTAAGGGGTTAGGCTTTGTTAATTAAAATTAGGTAAACAACTTTCCATACATCGGATACTCACACTAAAAAAAATGCTAGGGGGTTATTGATCATAATCATCCATCCTCATCCTCCTCTTCAACAACATCACCATCCCCTACACGATGGTTGTTGTTCTTGCCTGTTCTAGCACTCCTGGTCAGTGATTAGTGAGTCAAAATACTAGGGACGGGGTATTATCAATAGACCAGACATCTCAAAATATTCCATCACTCGTTGACTGCAGTATACTGATCTCATTATGGCAGATTAACGATGGGGGAAATGAATGGACATTGCACTGTGGTATAGTTCACTGCGAGGGAGATGCAAACTAGTGTCAGACTGAGGATCAGAAAGAGCTCGTGACTATCATCATTTAATGTATCCATGCCATTGTAAATAGAACGCAATATAAATATTTCAACCCTGGAGAAAATATTCCAACCGGCAAAACACTACTGTCACTCACCTTATACATGTATCCGTAAAATCAGAGTTTGCAACCCTTTAAAGCAAACAGACAAACAACAAAATTAATGCATTGTAATTGTATAACAATTAATAGGTTTGATTGGATGCCATATTTATATTTTGTTACTATTTGTCGACGCACCGGATTTAAAAGTTGTAATATAGATCGATTGCAAGCCGGCTGTGCAAAATATCACAACATAGATATATTGACATTGCAGTAGGCCTACCATACCTTCATTCTGACTCCCGGTTGTGGAATTTGTTGTGTAATATTAGAATGATGACCATTGCAAGGACACAAGGAATCACACCATTACGTCTTCCTTTTCAGAAGCTCCCTGTGTACTTGTAGAATAGGCATAACGTAATGTACAAGTCACCCTCAACCAATCACGAAATAACCGGAGGTACGGTTATCTTTAGCAGCCAATCGCCTTTTCAATTGCCGCATAGTGGGCGTTTTGAGCTATGCGTAGGTACGCGCATGTCTTGATACGGGCAATCCGCCGTGCACTATCGATATTTAATTTAGATAATGTATATTTATGCAATACTGCTGCTGCAGATTTTTTTTATTAAGATGTTGACTTCATTTTGTTGCGACAAGTTTTGGGGTGATAGTTAAATTACTGCATAGTGCAGAGTTGAGTTGTAGCCCAGTAGGCTATGATGTAATCTTCGAACAAGCTGCCCATCCATCACTTCACTTCACTGCACTACAACTAATTATAGAGCCTAGCTACCTCTGAATGTTCATTTGATTAGCCTATGATTATCACAAAAAATAATACCTCTATTGGAAACAAATACAGTATCTACTATGTTTTGCATGATTTTCACCTGATGGCTTGAATATTTATTATTTCACTAAATACAGAATCAGAACATCTAAACTCTGAGATCAATATGAGGCTATCCATCTGGCTCTACAAACTTCAAAGTGTGAGGGAAACAAACAAGTGTGCTTGTGTCAGGGTGATCAGAACTGCAAATGGCCCATAGGCCTGCAGATTGAGGGGGGGAGACAGAGAGAGACTGAGTATACAAACACATTTCTAATAATGAGTTGCACCCACTATTGCCCTCGAAAGTGTTCCACAGGGATGCTGGCCATGTTGACTACAATGCTTCCCAGTTGTGTCAAGTCACTGTAGCTGGATGTCCTTTGGGTGGTGGATCATTCTTAATACACATGGGAAACTATTGAGAGTGAAAAACCAAGCAGCGTTACAATTCTTGACATACTCAAACCAGTATAGCACCTACTAACATACCTACTACCGTTGAAGTGACATCAATAAGGGATAATAGCTTTCACCTGGATTCACCTGGTCAGTCTATGTAATCGAAAGAGCAGGTGTTCCTAATGTTTTGTATACTGAGTGTATAACAGACTATAATGACATCACTAACAATACAAATAACACTACATACACAGAACAGTACATATTTTGCAGTATAACCCACCAAAATCTACATTTTTCACATACTTCAGTAGAGGCAAAATATTTAGCCTCATGGGTAAATAGTTCGTTTTTCTGAATCAGTCTCTAGGCCTGTTCCAAATATTAGGGACATTTGTACCACAAATGTATACTGCCATCAATGTATTACATAATAATAGGCCTACAGTACATCACACAGCCACCATCAGCGCAGTGTTGCCTGCAGTCTATTGCCTCCTGCTTATCAGTGCTTCCAGAGACATTTATTCCCACCTAATCACATTAAGTGATGGCAGTTGAGGCGAACAACGTGGCCTGTAAATGTTGCAGAATCCGCTTCAGAGCGGCAAACATTTGATTACAGGCTTGTAGATGATGAGGTGAATGGGATCAAATGACATTTAATACTGCAGTGTTGCCAATGGTTGGAGGTGGAAAAATCACTAGTATAGGCAAGGCCCCAACATTCCCCCTTAACACACACACACACACACACACACACACACACACACACACACACACACACACACACACACACACACACACACACACACACACACACACACACACACACACACCTTATCCCCTCACTCTAACCTTAACACTAGTCCATATCCACATCCTGATTCAACCATTACCCTATCCTCATTCATCACCTTAACCCTACACTCAGTGAATGGGAATGCTGAGGAAAAGAGCCATGTAAGTTACATGTCTCGCAATACAATACACTCTAATGGCCATAAGGTGGCACTATATGCATGGTAAATGTTGTGAGAAAGCCTTTGGCACTAATAACGTTTACTGAAACATGTGTGGGTAGTAGTTTATTGAGTGTTGGTTCCTGTGGGCCAAAGGTCTGACCCCTGGTAAATAAATACTCTGCTACTCTCCCAAGTCCACCGCTCTGACCTCCTGAAGGGCCTGTACAGAGTATAGCAACACAGTAGTAGGCCAAAATGTCTGCTAGAAAACACAAATCAAACTTAAGAGTATGTTTTTATAGATCCTGACCGTCTTTGAGGTTTACCTTGAAGCGAGAAACAAGTACCTCTTCAGTTTCTGGGAAAGCGGATCCTGCTATCCATGCTGAGTATAAAAACGTGGATGTGGCAACCGTAGATTTCCACTTTTTATCCTTCCCCAATATGGAAAACTCATGGATTTGAACATCTTGAAGATGGGACAAAAGTATGCTGAGTAGGATCACTGCCTCATGTACGAACTAGAAACTCCCACACACATCAAAGGTTTCACAGAGTTTACTGGAAAAACACTGTTCCTAGGAAATGACACATTGTTCATCACTCAAAAATCTCCAAAGTTTCGTAAACCTTTAAGCTGGAAGGGAAAATCAAATCATTGCAGGGATTAATTAATTTAATGGAGGGTATTTTATCAGATCTTGTAATTTCCCCATGTTCGATCCTTTCCAGCTGTGTTTTATGGCCTGTTAGGTTAACAGAATGTGACCCCTTGATGGGGTCCATATTAGGGATTTTCTTCTCCCCCAATGTGAGCTAGATCGTTTTAATCAAACAGAATTCTGAGGCTGTGGAGGGAGACCCTGGGGAACAAATCCATCATCCGTTTCTCTTGCAAGAACCTAGAAATCTCTAGTTTAAATTAACAGATTTTCCAATTAGATTTCAATGCGGGCGCGGACATTAACCCGAGCTTCATATCCACATCCCGTTTAATCCCTAACCCAATCCTTATCCACAACCACAACCCCAGATTGGTTTATTTAGTAAATATTTTCTTATCTCTATTTTCTTAGAACTGCGTTGTTGGTTAAGGGCTTGTAAGTAAGCATTTTATGATACCTGTTGTATTCAGCGCATGTGTCAATTAAAATTGGATTTGATTTAATACATTGCGCTTACAGCAGAAACCCTAATCCTAATATTGACCCTAGATTGGTAATACATTGCACCCTAACCCTAATCCTAACCTTGACCCTAGATTGGTAATACATTGCACCCTAACCCTAATCCTAACCTTGACCCTAGATTGGTAATACATTGCACCCTAACCCTAATCCTAAACTCAGATATTACACTCAGTGAACAGGAATCTTGAGGAAAAGAGCCATGTAAAATATAGTACGTAAATTATGCTCACTATAAAATACACTTTAATGGCCATAATGTTGTGAGAATGCCTTTGGCACTTGTATGAGTAGCGTGTTAGTAGCTGTTTGTTGAGTGTTTGTTGAGTGTGGGTTCCTTTGGGGCTGTTTTGGACCAAAATGTTCAAATCATAGCCAAAGGTCAGACCCCCTGCAAATAAATAGTCTACCATTCTCCCAAGTCCACCGCTCTTCATCCTGAAGGGTCTGTAAAAAGTATAGCAACACAGTAGTAGGCCAAAACACCTGCTAGCAAACACAAATCAAATTTGAGAGTGTGTTTTTTTCTGTTCCTGATCCTCTTTGAGGTTTGCTGGGAAGCAAGAAACAAATCCCACGACAGTTTCTGGGAAAGCGGATCCTGTTATCCTTGCTGAGAATAAACAACTGTCCAGGAGACTTTAAAGCTGAAATCAACAATTGAAACAATGAAAAAGCTAAGGGATGGGCTGGAAAATGTAACCACTCTCAAATTCATAGACCGAGCTATAGATGCAAGGACCATCAAAAATGATAGTTTTAACCATGTTTTGAGACTATATAGTGTTTCTTTAAAAACAACCTTATTTGGGGTTTTGATTGGGTACGACATCAATAGGGGTACGACAACAACGGGTGGATATCATTTATTTATAAGTCCAAAACGGTATGTAGCAACTGCAGATTGTCCCTTTAAGATGACATTGAGATGTTTCTGTGTTATTATACTTCCGCAATATGGAAAACCGTTGGATTTGAACATCTTGAAGATGGGAAAGAAGTCTGCTGAGTAGGATCACCACCTCATATCAAGGGTAGGACACCACTATTGTATGTCAGAGTACTGGAAAAACACTGTTACCAGGAAGTGATATAGGGGTTATCACTAAAACATTTCCAAAGTTATGAAATCTTTGAAGGGAAAATGAAATCAAACAAAGATGAATGGATTTCAAATCAAAATCAAACAATATTAGTCACATGCGCCGAATACAACTGGTGTAGGTAGACCTTACAGTGAAATGCTTACTTATGAGCCCCCAACCAACAATGCAGTTTTAAAAAATATGGACAAGAATAAGAGATAAAAGTAACGAGTAATTAAAGAGCAGCAGTAAAACAACAATAGCGAGACTATATACAGGGGGGTACCAGTACACCAGTACAGAGTCAATGTGCGGGGGCACCGGTTAGTTGAGGCAGTATGTACATGTAGATAGAGTTATTGAAGTGACTATGCATAGATGATAACAACAGAGAGCAGCAGTGGTGTAAAGAGGGGGGGGGGTAGCCATTTGATTAGATGTTCAGGAGTCTTATGGCTTGGGGATAGAAGCTGTTTAGTAGCATCTTGGACCTAGACTTGGCGCTCCGGTACCGCTTGCCGTGCGGTAGCATAGAGAACAGTCTATGATTAGGGTGGCTGAAGTCTGGTATAGAGGTCCTGGATGGCAGGAAGCTTGGCCCCAGTAATGTACTGGGCAGTTTGCACTACCCACTGTAGTGCCTTGCGGCCGGAGGCCGAGCAGTTGCCATACCAGGCAGTGATGCAACCAGATGCTCTCAATGGTGCAGCTGTAGAACCTTTTGAGGATCTGAGGACCCATGACAAATCTTTTTAGTCTCCTGAGGGGGAACAGGTTTTGTTGTGCCGTCTTCACGGCTGTCTTGGTGTGCTTGGACCATGTCAGTTTGTTGGTGATGTGGACACCAAGGAACTTGAAGCTCTCAACCTGCTCCACTACAGGCCTGTCTATGAGATTGGGGGTGTGCTCGGTCCTCTTTTTTCCTGTAGTGCACAATCATCTCCCTTGTCTTGATCACGTTGAGGGAGAGATTTTTGTCCTGGCACCATACGGCCAGGTCTCTGACCTCCTCCCTATAGGCTGTCTCGTCATTGTCGGTGATCAGGCCTACCACTGATTTATTGATGATGTTGGAGTCGTGCCTGGCCGTGGAGTCATGAGTGAACAGGGAGTACAGGAGGGGACTGAGCACGCACCCCTGAGGGGCCCCTGTGTTGAGGATTAGCGTGGCGGATCTGTTGTTACCTACCCTTACCACCTGCGGGCGGCAGGTCAGGAAGTTCAGGTTTAGTTAGTTTTTGTGGTAATGCTCCAATCAGTTGGTTGTAAGTTTGGATTGAACAGACATTCCCATATATTTTTGTTTTCGAAAGCTGCATATGTGACATAACTCTTCCATTTCTATTCATAATGTCATTCATAAATATAATATACTTTTTTTAAATCCATAAAGAATGTTTTTTTATTAATCAGTATATTTGAGTTTAACCAAAACATTTGTTGTAATATTTGTTCTATCTTTTCTGGAGGATAAAACTGAAATTGTTTTGTATGGCTTGTTTAAGAAAGGGCGATACCTTAAACAAAATGTCATTTTCAATTAGTCGGAAATGAGAAATTGTAATCTGTATAAAGGCAAAAAGGCCATTTTGAACAAAGGATGAGCCTTTCTTAATCATCTACTGGAGAACCATTTGGATTTTAAGTATAACTTATGTATGAGGGAAGCTTTTAGTGAGAGGTTTAAAGCTTTAATATTTAATCATTTTAGCACCCCAAACTCATATTCATTATATAAATAGGAATGTTTAATTTTCTAGTCTGAAAAAATTGAATTGCCTCAAAAAGTTCCTCTTCTCTGTAACTTGACTTTCACACAGGTCTTTCTGTAAATTTGATAATTTTACATTATTATTATTAGCATTATTACTATTATTATTTGGAAACAAATCCTTGTAGTTAACATCATTCAGTGGAAATGGAGGACTGAAAAGAAAACATATGCTTAAATATTTTGCTTCCTCTTTCAAAATATCATTTGGAGAATCATGGATGACTCCATCATTTGGAGAATCATGGATGACTCCATCATTTGGAGAATCATGGATGACTCCATCATTTGGAGAATCATGGATGACTCCATCATTTGGAGAATCATGGATGACTCCATCATTTGGAGAATCATGGATGACTCCATAATTTGTAACAAGTTTCTGTAAATTATTCTTGGTAGCATTTCCATGTTGAAGATTCAAGAAAAATGTTGTGCACTTTATTTACCCATTTTCCATCGATTCACTTTATTTTTGTAATACATTACACTTGATTGTTCTTGAATAAGTACCTCCAATTCTTTTTGTTTTTCCTCTAACTTATTTTGTGCCTCTATTGTACAGTTTCCATGACCATCTACCTGCTCTGTTACTTCCTCTATTTCCTTTATTAGTCTCATCTCTTCTGACCTAAACTGCTTTTGTTTTAGTGATGAGTATTATATTCAATCAAACAGCATTCTGAAGTAAAACTCTGCTACCTGACCTGAGCCCCACGGCCTCTACCTTATACGTCGGGTTGGGCTTGTTATCATCAATAAATAGGGTACAGGCAGGGCTTGAGTATCACTAAATGAATCACTAACATTTTGAAGCTGAGCCATTTGCTTGTACTCTGCTGCGCAGTACAGTCATATTTGTCTAAGATCATAACATGGTGTCAGAAGTGCTTTAACCTCGTCAAATATAAGACAAGAGAGATTATTTCACAGTAAATGTAAATGTTCCTTGAGTTTTGTTGGAGTTTAGAGTGACGAAAAGTAGCTAACAGCTACAGTAATTGCTTTCTCGTCTCTTTATTGACCAGAGCCGCCTAAGTGGAGCCGTTGCCAAGGATACTCACAAAATTAGAGCTATCATGAGCAGAGCGCATGTAGAGCGAGCTGAACACAGGGAGGGAGCGACAGACAGTGAGGAGCAGCTAAGGGATTTACTAACGGAGGAAGTTATTTCTGATTTCGGGCAGGGCCGGGCCTTAAATTTGGCAGAAGAAATCGGGCATGGGTAGGGTAGGAATGTCACAGGCATGGGTAGAGCTCGGGTTTGGGCTTAAAATTCATGCCCGTGCAGAGCACTATTTTGAAGCTGTGGATGGAGACCCTGGGGAACAACCCCATCATCCGTCTCTCTTGTTCCTGTCAGCATTGTTGGAGCCATGGGAAAACTGAGATTGAGTAAAGAGGTGAAACTACATACCTCCGGCGCCGACAGAGATGGCCGCCTCGCCTCGCGTTCCTAGGAAACTATGCAGTTTTTTGTTTTTTTACGTGTTATTTCTTACATTGGTACCCCAGGTCATCTTAGGTTTCATTACATACAGTCAAGAAGAACTACTGAACATAAGAGCAGCGTCAACTCACCATCAGTACGACCAAGAATATGACTTTCGCGAAGCGGATCCTGTGTTCTGCCTTTCACCCAGGACAACGGAATGGATCCCAGCCTGCGACCCAAAACAAAGACGTCGAAAAAGAGGGAAACGGAGCGGTCTTCTGGTCAGACTCCGGAGACGGGCACATCGCGCACCACTCCCTAGCATTCTTCTCGCCAATGTCCAGTCTCTTGACAACAAGGTTGATGAAATCCGAGCAAGGGTAGCATTCCAGAGGGACATCAGAGACTGTAACGTTCTTTGCTTCACGGAAATATGGCTCACTGGAGAGACGCTATCGGAGTCGGTGCAGCCAACTGGTTTCTCCACGCATCGCGCAGACAGAAACAAACATCTTTCTGGTAAGAAGAGGGGCGGGGGCGTATGCTTCATGGTTAACGTGACGTGGTGTGATCACAACAACATACAGGTACTCAAGTCCTTCTGTTCACCTGATTTAGAATTCCTCACAATCAAATGTCGACCGCATTAATTACCAAGGGAATTCTCTTCGATTATAATCACAGCCGTATATATTCCCCCCCAAGCAGACACATCGATGGCTCTGAACAAACTTTATTTGACTCTTTGCAAACTGGAATCCATACATCCTGAGGCTGCATTCATTGTAGCTGAGGATTTTAACAAGGCTAATCTGAAAACAAGACTCCCTAAATTTGATCAGCATATCGATTGCGCAACCAGGGCTGGAAAAACCTTGGATCACTGCTATTCTAACTTCCGCGACGCATATAAGGCCCTGCTCCGCCCTCCTTTCGGAAAAGCTGACCACAACTCCATTTTGTTGATCCCTGCCTACAGACAGAAACTAAAATAAGAAGCTCCCGCGCTGAGGTCTGTTCAACGCTGGTCCGACCAATCTGATTCCACACTCCAAGACTGCTTCCATCACGTGGACTGGGATATGTTTCGTATTGCGTCAGACAACAACATTGACGAATACGCTGATTCGGTGTGCGAGTTCATTAGAACGTGCGTTGAAGATGTCGTTCCCATAGCAACGATTAAAACATTCCCAAACCAGAAACCGTGGATTGATGGCAGCATTCGCATGAAACTGAAAGCCCGAACCACTGCTTTTAATCAGGGCAAGGTGACCGGAAACATGACCGAATACAAACAGTGTAACTATTCCCTCCGCAAGGCAATCAAACAAGCTAAGCGTCAGTATAGAGACAAAGTAGAATCTCAATTCAACGGCTCAGACACAAGAGGTATGTGGCAGGGTCTACAGTCAATCACGGATTACAAAAAGAAAACCAGCCCCATCACGGACCAGGATGTCTTGCTCCCAGGCAGACTAAATAACTTTTTTGCCCGCTTTGAGGACAATACAGTGCCACTGACACGGCCCGCAACTAAAACATGCGGACTCTCCTTCACTGCAGCCGACGTGAGGAAAACATTTAAACGTGTCAACCCTCGCAAGGCTGCAGGCCCAGACGGCATCCCCAGCCGCGCCCTCAGAGCATGCGCAGACCAGCTGGCTGGTGTGTTTACGGACATATTCAATCAATCCATATCCCAGTCTGTTGTTCCCACATGCTTCAAGAGGGCCACCATTGTTCCTGTTCCCAAGAAAGCTAAGGTAACTGAGCTAAACGACTACCGCCCGTAGCACTCACTTCCGTCATCATGAAGTGCTTTGAGAGACTAGTCAAGGACCATATCACCTCCACCCTACCTGACACCCTAGACCCACTCCAATTTGCTTACCGCCCAAATAGGTCCACAGACGATGCAATCTCAACCACACTGCACACTGCCCTAACCCATCTGGACAAGAGGAATACCTATGTGAGAATGCTGTTCATCGACTACAGCTCGGCATTTAACACCATAGTGCCCTCCAAGCTTGTCATCAAGCTCGAGACCCTGGGTCTCGACCCCGCCCTGTGCAACTGGGCACTGGACTTCCTGACGGGCCGCCCCCAGGTGGTGAGGGTAGGCAACAACATTTCCACCCCGCTGATCCACAACACTGGGGCCCCACAAGGGTGCGTTCTGAGCCCTCTCCTGTACTCCCTGTTCACCCACGACTGCGTGGCCACGCACGCCTCCAACTCAATCATCAAGTTTGCGGACGACACAACAGTGGTAGGCTTGATTACCAACAACGACGAGACGGCCTACAGGGAGGAGGTGAGGGCCCTCGGAGTGTGGTGTTAGGAAAATAACATCACACTCAACGTCAACAAAACTAAGGAGATGATTGTGGACTTCAGGAAACAGCAGAGGGAACACCCCCCTATCCACATTGATGGAACAGTAGTGGAGAGGGTAGTAAGTTTTAAGTTCCTCGGCGTACACATCACAGACAAACTAAATTGGTCCACCCACACAGACAGCATCGTGAAGAAGGCGCAGCAGCGCCTCTTCAACCTCAGGAGGCTGAAGAAATTCGGCTTGTCACCAAAAGCACTCACAAACTTCTACAGATGCACAATCGAGAGCATCCTGTCGGGCTGTATCACCGCCTGGTATGGCAACCTACCTGCCCTCCAGGACACCTACACCACCCGATGTCACAGGAAGGCCATAAAGATCATCAAGGACAACAACCACCCGAGCCACTGCCTGTTCACCCCGCTATCGTCCAGAAGGCGAGGTCAGTACAGGTGCATCAAAGCTGGGACCGAGAGACTGAAAAACAGCTTCTATCTCAAGGCCATCAGACTGTTAAACAGCCACCACTAACATTGAGTGGCTGCTGCCAACACACTGACTCAACTCCAGCCACTTTAATAATGGGAATTGATGGGAAATGATGTATCACTAGCCACTTTAAACAATGCTACCTAATATAATGTTTACATACCCTACATTATTCATCTCATATGTATACGTATATACTGTACTCTATATCATCTACTGCATCTTTATGTAATACATGTATCACTAGCCACTTTAACTATGCCACTTTGTTTACATACTCATCTCATATGTATATACTGCACTCAATACCATCTACTGTATCTTGCCTATGCCGCTCTGTACCATCACTCATTCATATATCTTTATGTACACATTCTTTATCCCCTCACACTTGTGTCTATAACGTAGTAGTTTTGGAATTGTTAGCTAGATTACTTGTTGGTTATTACTGCATTGTCGGAACTAGAAGCACAAGCATTTCGCTACACTCGCATTAACATCTGCTAACCATGTGTATGTGACAAATAAAATTAGATTTGATTTGATAACATTACACTCTCACATACACAGACATAAATACACATAAATACATACACATGCAGGCACTCAAATGTATATATTATGCATACATCCCATAAATAAATGTGTTTGTCTCTAACTTAGTTTTACTGGTAATGATTCCCTTTCACAGTGTCATAGCTAATGAAATACTGTGGAACCGTTAGTGTTTGGAAGACTGGAAAAACAGATTGAAATCAACAGACATTTCCTGTATTGTTAATAGTGAACCAGTCCTGTCATTTTGGAGGTCAGGCCTGTGAGGAGTTAAACTGTAGTGATGGTTTCTGGCCTTGGTCCATATGAGCTGCCATGGCACCAATACCACTACCAGGCGGAGTATGGATTCTGGGAAAAAGCATGAGTAATAGCACTTGAACGTTTTGAATACATGAGAATAATAAGAAAAACATATACATTTCCCCAGTCACAATGATGACACCATGACATTGCAACATCAGACTGAACATAACACAAACACACAGGAATAATGTGAGACAAAACAATGTTTTATTTATACCACCAGACATGGATAAGGTGCTAAATACATTGAGATTACCCCTTGACATTACAAGCTAGTACCCTTTGCATATCCACAGTTAAAACGGAGTGTAATTGCATCGTATTGAAGGGCTTCTTAGACTGTCGGTCTTGAATTCCATGAACATCTAGTCCCAGTAAAACATCCAGTCCCAGTAAGAACATCCAGTTCCAGTAAGAACATCCAGTCCCAGTAAGAACATCCAGTTCCAGTAAGAACATCCAGTCCCAGTAAGAACATCCAGTCCCAATAAGAACATCCAGTCCCAGTAAGAACATCCAGTCCCAGTAAGAACATCCAGTCCCAGTAAGAACATCCAGTCCCAGTAAGAACATCCAGTCCCAATAAGAACATCCAGTCCCAGTAAGAACATCCAGTTCCAGTAAGAACATCCAGTCCCAGTAAGAACATCCAGTCCCAGTAAGAACATCCAGTTCCAGTAAGAACATCCAGTCCCAGTAAGAACATCCAGTCCCAGTAAGAACATCCAGTCCCAGTAAGAACATCCAGTTCCAGTAAGAACATCCAGTCCCAATAAGAACATCCAGTCCCAGTAAGAACATCCAGTCCCAGTAACTGGTAAATGAGGGAGTATGGGTACAATCAGTGTGAGGTTTACCAGTCAGAAGCTGCTACACACTGTCCTGCACAGCCTATTCTGTGCATTAACCTCTGGCCTCTAATGGCAACATTTTAAAATAAGATTTATCCTGTTTTAGCCAGAAGCTCAGACTTTTCTGTTTCCATCTACATGGGCCTGCACCTCTGTCTCACTAGGCCTTGGCTCTGGCAGACCGGTTTTTCAGCTGGAATTTACATAATTTTTAAATTTGATTTTTACCCTTATTTTACCACGTAAGTTGACTGAGAACACATTCTAATTTACAGAAACAACCTTGGAAATAGTTACAGGGGAGAGGAAGGGGGATAAATGAGCCTATACATAACCATGGTTAGCTGTGAACTTTAACACCTTCTCACAATGCACCTGTTTTGATAACGCAGATATTGTTGATTCTGCTCTTCGCATGTCCTCACTGTCAGCCCTAGCTATGGAAACATTATTTCCCTAGTATAACATAAGGGTCTATGCACTAGTGTAACACTGGTGTTACAGTCAAAAAGCAGCATCTGTACACATCCCAAGGCTGAGGAATTGGATTAAAAAACACTGGTCTGTGGAAGCTTGACTAACCATGAACAATGCAAGTGGTGTCCTCTCAGAATCATTATAAAGGCTCACATAGGACATTTTAAAACTGACATTGGGCTGAATTTGGCGAAAAACGAAAACATCTTAGTGTTTTACGTCAGCAGACCCACATTGGTCATGGGAAAGTGATAATCTACTGTACCCTGCAGCAGAGCTTTTGTCATAAGACCATATAACATGAACCTGTGAATGAGCTCTTTGCCTTGGAGATGCTATTAGAAGGAATGCTAAGCGTGGTTTGTTACACTAGTCTGCCTGGATCAATGCCAGCTACACATTGGCCCAGGATCCCCTCTTACCTGACAGCTCCAACATGACTTCTACAGGCCTAATAAGAGCATAAGATGGATGGCCTGACACAACGGTACTTCCCCTATGACCAGGGAAGTGACTACCAAGCAGAGTAGTCACAGTCAAGTACCATGGTGATATTACTCTCACACTGGCAGCTCCATACAGGGCTGGGCCTCACGTCCATTTCACTCACCCAAAACACAAACCCTGGCAGAAAATCCAGCTGATGTATTGGAAAGCTATCAAACTATAGAGGGGGATATTCTTGATGAAAATAATGTGAGTAGCTCCTATGGCCTTGTCTTGGGGGAAATAACATCAGTTAATACGGTTAAAAAACAAACAACAAAAATGACCAAATAATTGTAACATGTATTTATTTTGTTGCAGTTAGCAAGAAGTCATATTAACAGTATTCTATAATTTTCAGAGAAAACCATGGTTGTTACTGTAGAGTAAACTGAGGTGGGAAACAAATAGATACGGTATGCTGGAAGTCATATTGTAATGACTATGGTGGTTTGGATGAAGATTGAATATCCACTAGAATGGATCAATGAGAGATTTGTGACTGGATAACAGTCATTGACTTGTTCTTGCATTTAAAGTGCAAACAATAGGCTTCTAGAGGACACCATGTATGTCCAGAGCACTTACAAACACACACAGCCACACACCTGGGCACACAGAAACACATACACAACCACATGAGTGCACAAACTAGTACACACACAAAAACATATTTCATCATCATTTCTTTAAAACGTTCTCTGCAGACTATTGTTGAGCTGCAGTAAACATCATGTCACCTTAAAAAAACAATTCAAAATAATGCTCAAGTTGAACACTAAACAAAATATCTAAAAAGACACCTGTGACACGCTCCCTTTGACCATCTCATTTGCAATTCAGTTTCATATTATGTGCAAACAGCAGTACCGATGATAATTTATTATCTCATTCCTCATCTCAATATTTTTGCCTTTCATTTGAAAGACAGGGGTACATTTGATTTCTTTATGGTACGATTCACAATTAGAATCTTTCATATGACCCATGGTGAAAGATGTAGTCGAGAGATAATTCTGTTATGCTAGAATATTTTTTTCCCCTCTCCCCACCATCTGTCTGCCTTGTCACCTCTTACACAACCTGACAGAGACAGCAGTCAGTTCATCAGCTGCCCACACACACTCCCTCCCAGACAGACAGACAGCCTGGGTGTCCACTCCCCAGCTCACTCCCTCCCAGACAGCCTGGGGGTCCACTCCCCAGCTCACTCCTTCCCAGACAGACAGACAGCCTGGGTGTCCACCCCCCAGCTCACTCCTTCCCAGACAGCCTGGGTGTCCACTCCCAAGCTCACTCCTTCCCAGACAGACAGACAGCCTGGGTGTCCACTCCCCAGCTCACTCCTTCCCAGACAGATAGACAGCCTGGGTGTCCACTCCCCAGCTCACTCCCTCCCAGATAGACAGACAGCCTGGGTGTCCACCCCCAGCTCACTCCCTCCCAGACAGACAGACTGGGTGTCCACCCCAGCTCACTCCTTCCCAGACAGACAGCCTGGGTGTCCACTCCCCAGCTCACTCCTTCCCAGACAGACAGACAGGCTGGGTGTCCACTCCCCAGCTCCCTCACTCCCTGACAGACAGACAGACAGACAGACAGACAGACAGACAGACAGACAGACAGACAGACAGACAGGGTGTCCTCTCCCCAGCACCCAGCTCAGGGCAAGGGCAGCCTGACCCAGAACCTGCCAGTTGAGGCTCACTCAGAGGTTCACAGCCTAGTCGGGTCTGCTCTACTTGGAAGATAAAAACTATTTTTGGATAAATGTGAATCTGGTGGATGTATAATTAAAACCATCTGTTTTGAAATCAGCGTTTAGTAAATGTTGTGTGTTGTGGAATAAAACACAGCAGCATGTTTATAGAAACAAACCCTCCCACTGTGTCATCCAATCTGCATGTGCTACATGGAAGTACCTCATTAGAAAAAAGCACTTGACATTAGAAAGCCAAAACAGTCAGGTGAAATCTAATCTGTCTTACTCCTGTTGTGTAGGATTGCTTTGCTCATAAAGAATGACATACGCAGGAGGACACAGTAAAAATATCACTGCAGTGCCTAGAATACCTATGTCTTTACCAACAGAAGAAGTCTGTTTTTTCTCAAATGTACATTTTCTGGCCAAACTGGCTTGAACTCTCTCTGCAATCGGAACATATAAAGAGACAACACAAAACAGGGTTTTCTCCTCGTGAGTGGTTTATGAATTTGGTGACCCCAAGCTTCTCCTGCGATGATGACACATGCTGAAACGGGAGGCAGGGCTCAGGCCAAGGTGAGGGGACAGTAGGGTACAAAGGGTTGTCAAATTACAATGCTGGCTCTGACTCATCACCTCTCACAGTAGTTCAGAGCCACAATCGTGGATACACACTTCTCCCCACCTCCCCATGCCTCTAGCTCCAGCTTATCCTCCTCCTCTTCTCCCTCTCCCTCCTCCTCCTCCTCTCCCTCCTCCTCATACTGGCTGGGTTCTTCAATAGAGGTCTCCAGGGTATAACTACTATAGACCTGCACCTCGCTATACTCGTAAATGGTGGGCAGGCTGCTCCGGAGGCCGAAGCGTCTACGCAGGGCCACTAGGAGGGGCTGTGGCACAGTGAAGATGTCCACGTTGTTGCCCAAGTCCACCCATGCCAGGCTGGCGAACTGCAGGGGGTTCTTCACCACCTCCGTCAGGTCCTTCAGCACGCCCACCGTCAGACGGTTGCCGTTGATGGCCAGGGTGGTGAGCTTGGGCATGGAGCCCAGGTAGGGCAGCAGTAGACGCAGGCTCTCGTCCTGCAGCTCAGTGAAGCTGAGGTCCACGGCCGACACAGAGTTGCCGTTACTCTGGAGGTAGCAGGCCACCCGGTGGATGTCTCGGCCAGACAGAGGGATGCCAGACAGGTTGGCCACGTCGTTGGTCAGTTTCTTCTTCAGTGTGGTTTTAAGACTGTGAATGGAAAGACCAGAGACAGTTAAAAACTACACAGAGAATAGAATTGAAACGCCCATCTTCTTTTCAAGTTTTGTTTTGGTTCTCTAGACTCTAGAGCACAGAATAGCCATTTAGTGTAGGTGATAACCAAGCTGGGACCAAGCATCCTATATTGGAAGTTAGGTATCCTCTAGCGCCCTCAAACTCAACTCTGGATCACGAAGCCAGCTCCACTGCATTTTTACATTGTTGCCCTCTAATCAGGGACTGATTTAGACCTGGGACACCAGGTGGGTGCAATTAATTATCAGGTAGAACAGAAAACCAGCAGGCGCCGGACCTCATAGGTTAAGAGTTGAATACCCCTGCAGCTAGCGTGTGAAGACAAATTATCTTAACCTTAAAGGAATAATCGACTCAAAACCACAAATTAATTTGATTTACATTGTTAAATAACGCAAATAATAATAAATTAGGAAGCAACGTGAAAATGTATGTGCAAATCTGCAGAGCTCAAGTTGACCACAAAATCCACAACGCAATGCTCTCTCTAGAAAGGCTGGCTGGCTAGGTAGCTAGCTAGAAAACATGGCTACCACAGGAGGTTGGTGGCACCTTAATTGGGGAGGACAGGCTCGTTGTAGTGGCTGGAGCGGAATGAGTGGAATGGTTTCCATGTGTGTCCTCCCCTCAGCAGCCTCTACTTGTAGCTACACACAATACCAAAGTCAATATCAGCATGTGAAGTAGTTAGCTAGTTGTAACCTGCACTATCAATTTAGGAGTTACAATCTCACCACAGGAGCCTGCTGAGGGGAGGACGGCTCATAATAATGGTGCAAATGGAAGGCATCAAACATCTGGAAACCATGTGTTTTATATATATATATATATATATGTTACCATTCCACTAATTGCACTCCAGTCATTAGAAAGAGCCCGTTCTCCCCAATTAAGGTGCCACCAACCTCCTGTGAATCTCCCCATGTTCAACCTTGTAGAGATCGCCTATCTAGCTCAAAGCTGCGTGTCAGGTTGCTATGGCAATGTGCAAGGGCCCTGCGAGCCCGCAAGAAGGGAGACGAGAGCAGAAAACTGCTTTGCTCCATGGTCCATGGTAGTTGAAGGAAGACAAGTTATTCATCTGACTGGGCACTTTGAGGACATTTGAACAAAATATATACTTTGTCGTGAAGTCATAGAGGGATGTGTTCTAGACATGGAAATAATTTGCAAATAAATTTATAAAAAATCCTACAATGTGATTTTCTGGATTTTTTTTCTCATTTTGTCTGTCATAGTTGAAGTGTACCTATGATGAAAATTACAGGCCTCTCTCATATTTTTAACTGGGAGAACTTGCACAATTGGTGGCTGACTAAATACTTTTTTGCCCCACTGTATCTGGAGTGCAGGTAATTGTTACAAAACCGTTATGAAATTAGATAGTTTGTTATGCTGTGTTCACGTGCTAGGAAACTCTGAAATATCCAACTTGCTAACTTATTGAATGCGGCACGTGTATAACAACCAGTTAGCAAATCTAACATTTTAGAGTTTCCTAGTTCCGACTAGCAGTGACCAGAACTTTATCATGATGACGTATCACGTCCCATTTAATTTCTAGGGTGTATTATCCCTTTAATTAGCCTGTGTTCATTGAGCTACAGATTCCTGTTATGGGGGACTATGGATGTTGTTCAACACAACAGAGGATCCGAGGTCCCACTGCAGCCAGGCAATAAAAACAAAAAGTAGATAACTAGGAGAATTGCTTTGAGAAGTGTTTTTGGTGTGTCATGTATTAGTGTGCGTTTCTCTCCCTCTCTCAGAACTGGCCAAAATGTCACCCTCCAGGGCTGGCATTGGCTCTACTGTCCCTTTTCCACAGAGCAGAGGCATCTAACTGGCACTCCCGACAATGTGTTTTACTCAACCCTATCTCAGCGTACAAGATAAATCTGTTTTAAAAAAGGATGTAATCTGTGGTAATGGCAAATAAAGTATATGGCATTTAAGGATCACATCAATCGTCAGATGATAAAGTGTATGGAGAGTTCAAACTGAGAAGAGTGGAGCTACTGGTCCTCTGACACTGTCATTGTCTATCGTCACACACCTGACTGGCTCTGAGACTAAGCAGAATAGAGGCACAAAACAAAAACCTGCTCTCTGCCACAGTCCGATTAAATATTCATTAGAAAGCTATGAGGCAGCTGCACCGTGTGGAAGTGACACTGGAGCGCAGGACTCTAGCTAGATATGTCATGGAAGTATATGTTATGGTTTTGGGGTGAGGGTTGACCTCCCTCCTCTAGCCTACAGCTGGACATTGCAGTAGGAGGAAGTTTGTAAAAGAAATGATAATGACAAGTGGGCATGGAGAGATTTACATATACAGCATTCATGGGAAGATGTACCAGACTACACACACATTGGCCTGAGCTCCCTCCCTCTCCTCTTAATCACAGTCCTGTTTGCCTGGGGGTTTGAATGCCCTCTCCTCGCACCTTCTGCTCCTAGGCTGTGTGAGAGCAGGAGCCTCATAGTATAAATGGTTTTCCTCTGGTCCTCACATCTGTCGGCCTTTCTGCTCCGGAGCAGCGAAGGAAAGGCCTGCAGCAGCGGCTAACTGGAGCTCAGAGTTGTGAGTTTATTGATTCATCGAGGTGGCAATAAATCAACTCCCTCTCTCTATTTCCTACTCTCGATTCCCTTCCTTCCCTCGCTCACCATCCATCCTACTCTCCCTTCCTCTGCATTCAGCCTGTGCTGCTCTCTTGTTATTTTGCTCTGCATGTCGTAAGGTCTGTTTTTATCTTGCTATCCTCTTCTCTCTAATAAAACATTACAAGGATTAGAATGGCAAGCTGATTTCCCCATAGGAATATAAGGTGTACTCAGCCACTCCTTTATATTGTAATAAACCTCATTGGCATTGACTTGTCGTGCGTTCACTCTCCCCTCTGAACACCAGGGAGCTCCATCTGTCTCTCCTTAGCTCTCCTCAGCAGAGTGGCTCTGGGGCTTTTGTTTTGTGCAATATCTGTAAGATGAAGGCTACACCTCCTGAGCCAACAGAGCCATGCATCAACTTTTGTTTTGTGTTGCTCTGTTTCTTGGCAGATAGAGGGCTCAGAGGATGTGAGTATTTCCCAGTTCCTGCTGGAGCTGGCTGCTTTCCCACCTCACTGTGTGGGCGGAGAGAGAGAGAGAGAGAGAGAGTACATAGAAGAGAAAAAGCGAGCGTGAGAGAGCGAAAGAGGGAGAGAGATAAAGAAAGAAAAAGAAAGAAAGAAGGAGCCTGTTCCAGTTAGACAGAGACGGGGCATGTGGGTGGCGTAGGGGGATATTCTCTGTAATATTGTTCTAATGAGGCTGAGCAGCAAAAACGGTCTTGGACCGCCCTCCAAATCCACTGCCTCCCAGAAAGATAGGCAGAATGCCACCCACAGGCCTACGGGTCTGGTTGGTTCAGAGTCACGGACACAACCAACCTTTCTCACACCACAGCCTGTGCCTGTTACCATCAAAAAATAAAACAACAGAAACAACAAAAAGTGTTCTGTCTTGTTCTAATTTAATGTGCCTGCTTTGCTTATAGCCAGCAGTATCTTCTACATGGCAGTTTCTACAACACAAACAAACAAAGAACAGGCAGTTTCTACAACACAAACAAAACAAAGAACAGGCAGTTTCTACAACACAAACAAACAAAGAACAGGCAGTTTCTACAACACAAACAAAACAAAGAACTGACAGTTTCTACAACACAAACAAACAAAGAACTGACAGTTTCTACAACACAAACAAAACAAAGAACTGACAGTTTCTACAACACAAACAAAACAAAGAACTGACAGTTTCTACAACACAAACAAAACAAAGAACTGACAGTTTCTACAACACAAACAAAACAAAGAACAGGCAGTTTCTACAACACAAAAAAACAAAGAACAGGCAGTTTCTACAACACAAACAAAACAAAGAACTGACAGTTTCTACAACACAAACAAAACAAAGAACAGGCAGTTTCTACAACACAAACAAAACAAAGAACAGGCAGTTTCTACAACACAAACAAAACAAAGAACAGGCAGTTTCTACAACACAAAAAAACAAAGAACAGGCAGTTTCTACAACACAAACAAAACAAATACTTTCCAAGGCAGCCAGATTCTCTGCATAATAATCAAGATTCATCTCAAGAACACTGAGATTCTCCTGTATTAGGTCTCATTTAACAGTAAACGAGAGGGAAATCCATCTGCGACTCCATCAGAAGGGAATTGATACAGCAGCACAGGAACCAAATGAGAATGGACTCCCTCGTGTAAAGCTAATGGCTGGGTTAATGTAGGGTTAGCTGCTCAGGCTGATTGCTTTTCATTGCTAGAATTTACTCAAATCAAATAATTGTATTGGTCACATACTCATGGTTAGCAGATGTTAATGTGAGTGTCGTGAAATGCTTGTACTTCTAGTTCCAACAGTGCAGTAATATCTAACAAGTAATCGAACAATTCCACAACAACTACCTAATACACATAAATCTAAATGGATGGAATAAGAATATGTACATATAAATATATGGATGATAGATGACCGAGCGGCATTGGCAAGATGCAATAGATGGTATAAAATACCATATTTACATATGTGATGAGTAATATAAAATATGTAAACATTATTAAAGTGGCATTACTTAAACTGACTAGTGATCGATTTATTAAAGTGGCCAATGACTCGAGTCTGTATGTAGACAGCAGCCTCTCTGTGTTAGTGATGGCTGTTTAACAGTCTGATAGCCTTGAGATGGAAGCTGTTTTTCAATCTGTCGGTCCCAGCTGTTTTTCAATCTGTCGGTCCCAGCTTTGATGCACCTGTACTGACCTTGCCTTCTGGATGGTAGTGGGGTGAACAGGCAGTGGCTCAGACGGTTGTTGTCCTTGATGATATTTTTGGCCTTCCTGTGACATCGGGTGCTGTAGGTGTCCTGGAGGGCAGGTAGTTTGCCCCCGTTGATGTGTTGTGCAGATCGCACCACCCTCTGGAGAGCCTTGCGGTTGAGGGCGGTGCAGTTGCCGTACCAGGCGGTGATACAGCCTGACAGAATGCTCTCAATTGTGCATCTGTAAGAGTTTGTGAGGGTTTTAGGTGACAAGCCAAACTTCTTCAGCCTCCTGAGTTTGAAGAGGCGCTGTTGCGCCTTCTTCACCACACTTTCTGTGTGGGTGGACCAGTACAGTTTGTCCGTGATGTATACGCCAAGGACCTTAAAACTTTCCACTTTCTCCACTGCTGTCCCGTCGATGTGGATAGGGGGTTGCTCCCTCTTCTGTTTCCTGAAGTCCACAGTCAACTCCTTTGTTTTGTTGATGTTGAGTGAGAGGTTGTTTTCCTGACACCACACTTCGAGTGCCCTTACCTCCTCCCTGTAGGCTGTCTCGTCATTGTGTCATCTGCAACCTTGATGATTGAGTTGGAGGCAGTCATGGGTGAACAGGGAGTACAGGACGGGGCTGAGCACGTACCCTTGTGGGGCCCAAGTGTTTTCCCATTGGAAATAGTCTGCTTTGTAGCCCTTTCAAACAGTCGAATGACCAAAGGGCCCTCTAGTGGTCTCATGGGTACTGTACGTCAGAACTAAAGACACAACTAAAGATTTCAGTTTCTAAAGCTCTGAACAAACAATCCATTAAGTAAAATAGGGAGAGGCCAGCACCTATGATTTAGTATTAGTATAAAACAGTTCTGGTTTGAGATCAGTGGAGGCTGCTGAGGAAAGGACAGCTCATAATAATGGATGGAATGGAGTTAAATGGAGTGAATGGAATGGTATCAAACATATGAAAACCATATGATACCATTCCATTTACTCCATTCCAGCCATTATTATGAGCTGTTCTCCCGACAGCAGCCTCCACTGGTTGAGATCATACAGGCTATGTTATGGTAACATCCATTTCAAGACCTGACACAAATCCCGAGATTTCCAGGGAGAGGCAGCATCCGTCTCTACAGTCACGACAGCACAGATAAAACATGTCAACTCATGTTTCAGCCAGAGGAGCTCTGTTTATGCAACCTCACAGAGGATTAAGAATATAAGGCGTCCCCTATTCCCTATTTCAGCACACATCAGCAATAATGTGAATTTGTAATCAGGATGTTGGTTAACATGTTCATTTGTGTAAGCATTAAAAAAAAACTCTATTAAAGGGACATTTCAAAAATGTTCAACTTCATATTCATAATCTCCAGCACCACCCCAACAGGAATATACTGTTGTTCTATGTTTTATAGTCAAAAATATAGAGGAAGATAAGTGTTTCCGATGACATCATCAACCCATAAGTAGGCAATGCCTATTCATTATTGGTTAAAATCACGATGCACACAGATTATGTCACCGTAAACACTTATCTTCCTTTATCTTTTTTTCTTCAAAACAGAAATGTATGTTGCTGTTGTGGTGGGTCTTGAGATTAAGAACATGAAGTTGATTTTTTTTCTCCCTTCAAGGTTAAGTCTAGTAATTCTAGGTTAGTCTAGTGAAGACCTTAGCTGTCCCATTGATGTATTTATTTCGCTTCAATCCTTCTCTTCCTCTCCTTCAATCTCCACCACTCTACTTGTAACGGTCGTCTGATGAAGAAGGATCGGACCAAAGCGCAGCGTGGTAATGTTCATGATTTTTATTAACACTGAACACTAGAACAAAATAACAAAGTGAGAAACAAAACCGAAACAGTCCTGTCAGGTGCAGAACACTAAACAGAAAACAACTACCCACAAAACACAGGTGGGAAAATTCTACCTAAGTATGGTTCCCAATCAAAGACAATGATAGACAGCTGTCCCTGATTGAGAACCATACCCGGGCAAAACAAAGAAATACCAAAACATAGAAAAAGGAACATAGAATGCCCACCCAAATCACACCCTGACCAAACCAAAATAGAGACATAAAAAGCTCTCTAAGGTCAGGGCGTGACAGTACTCCCCCCCCCAAAGGTGCGGACTCCGGCCGCAAAACCTGAACTTATAGGGGAGGGTCTGGGTGGGCATTTCTCCGCAGTGGCGGCTCTGGTGCAGGACGTAGACCCCGCTCCACCTTTGGCTTGGACCACTTTGGTGGCACCTCTAGTGCAGGGACCCTCGCCGCCGACCCCAACGCCGGGGACCCCTTGATGTCCAGAGGGGGCGGAGGGACCTCCGGCACCTCACCTTCTTGCAGGGGACCAGTTACCACCAGCCTGAGGAGAGACACATGAAACGAGGGGTTAATACGATAATAGGAAGGGAGTTGTAATCTGTAACACACCTCGATTATCCTCCTCAGGACTTTGAAGGGCCCCACACACTGCGGCCTAAGATTCCGGCAGGGCAAGTGGAGGGGTAGGTTTCGGGTCGAGAGCCAGACCCTATCCCCCGGTACGAACACGGGGGCATCACTGCGGTGGCGGTCAGCACTCCTCTTCTGCCGTCAACCGGCTTGCTTAAGGGATTCCTGGACGGCCCTCCAGGTCTCCTTGGAGCGCTGCACCCACTCCTCCAACGCAGGAGCCTCGGTCTGACTCTGATGCCCCGGCGCCAGGACCGGCTGGTAGCCCAACACGCATTGAAATGGTGACATGTTCGTGGAGGAGTGGCGGAGTGAGTTCTGGGCCAACTCCGCCCATGGGACGTATCTTGACCACTCCCCTTGTCGGACCCGGCAATACGACCGCAGAAACATACCCAATGCCTGGTTCACTCTCTCCACCTGCCCATTACTCTCGGGGTGATAACCAGAGGTCAAACTGACCGAGACCCTCAGACGTCCACTGACAGGTGAGACCACGGCCGTTGTGGAACGGGGAGGGGCTGTAACTTCCCTCTAGGAAGGTGCCTAGGAGTCTTACTCTGGGCGCACACCGAACAGGAAGAGACAAAGAACCTCACATCCCTAGCCAAGGTGGGCTACCAGTACTTCCCCCTAAGACCCCGCACTGTCCTCGCCACACCAGGATGACCCGAAGAGGGTAATGTGTGAGCCCACCGAATAAATTGATCACGAACACCAAGCGGCACGTACTTGTGACGCTTTGGACATTGTGGAGGCGCAGGTTCCACCCGTAACGCCCGCTCAATGTCCGTGTCCACCTCCCATACCACCGGTGCCACCAGCCTAGAGGCTGGAAGGATGGGAGTAGGATCGATGGGCCGATCCTCTGTGTCATAGAGACGGGACAGCGCATCGGCCTTCATGTTCAGGGAACCTGGTCTATACGAGATGGTGAACCTAAATCGGGTGAAGAACATGGTCCACCTTGCCCAACGCTGATTCAGTCTCCTAGCTGCCCGGATACACTCCAGATTCCGGTGGTCAGTCCAGATGAGAAAAGGGTGCTTAGCCCCCTCAAGCCAGTGTCTCCACACCTTCAGGGCCTTTAACACAGCTAACAATTCCCGGTCCCCCACATCATAGTTACGCTCCGCCGGGCGAGCTTCTTTGAAAAGAAAGCGCAGGGGCGGAGTTTCGGTGGTGTACCTGAGCACTGTGATAGCACGGCACCCACCCCAGCCTCGGAAGCGTCCACCTCCACAATGAACGCTAAAGAGGGGTCCGGGTGCGCCAACACGGGCGCATCAGTGAACAGCACCTTCAACCGATTGAAGGCTCTGTCAGACTCTGCCAACCACCGTAAACGCACCGGCCCCCCCTTCAGCGGTGAGGTAATGGGGGCCGCTACCTGGCCAAAAACCCGGATAAACCTCCAGTATTAATTGGCAAACCCTAAAAACCACTGCACCTCCTTCACCGTGGTTGGAGTCGGCCAATTACGCATGGCCTTAACGCGGTCACACTCCATCACCACCCCCGAGGTGGAAATGCGATAATCCAGGAAGGAGAAGACTCGTTTGGAGAACACACACTTCTCAGCCTTGACGTATAGGTCATGCTCCAGCAGTCTACCAAGCACCTTGCGCACCAGAGACACATGCGCGGCGCGTGTTTAACCCATACGGCATGACAAGGTACTCATAATGGCCCGATGTGGTACTAAACACGGTTTTCCACTCGTCTCCCTCCCGAATACGCCCCAGATTATACGCGCTCCTGAGGTCCAGTTTAGTGAAAAACCACACTCTGTAAAATGATTCCACCGCTGTAGCGATGAGAGGTAGCGGTTAACTAAACCCCACTGTGATGGAATTGAGACCTCTATAATCAATGCACGGACGCAGACCTCCCTCCTTTTTCTTCACAAAAAAGAAACTCGAGGAGAAGGGTGAAATGGAGGGCCGAATGTACCCCTGTCCCAGAGATTCCGTGACATACAACGTCTCCTCCTGTGACAATGGGTACACGTGACTCCTGGGAAGCTCAGCGTTTACCTGGAGGTTTATCACACAATCCCCCTGTCGGACAAAAGGCGATAGCCAAATCGGCATACTCAGAGGGAATGCGCACAGTGGAAACCTGGTCTGGACTCTCCACCGACATGGCACTGATGGAAACTCCCATACACCTACCTGAACACTCCTCTGACCACCACTGGAGAACCCCGTCTCCACAAAATCCTGGGATTGTGACTGGCCAGCCAGGGAATCCCCAGCACCACTGGAAACGCAGCTGAATCGATCCCCCTGCGTTACCATGTCCAGTGGAACTGTGGCCTCCCTGACCAGCCCTGACCCAAGCCATGAGGTCGAAGGAATTGTCCGTAGAGCTCCGAAACAGGATTATGTCGAGGCACAGATCTGGGGAAGAGTTCCCAAAAAATGTCTGCAGCATTGAAAGCCCCCAAGAACACAGTGGCCACAGAAACAATATTCTCTAGTCTGATAAAACCAAGATTGAGCTCTTTAGCCTAAATGCCAAGTGTCACGTCTGGAGGAAACATGGCAACATCACTGCGTGGTTGCATTGTGGCAGCATCAGACCCTAGACCCAGTTCAATTTGCTTACCGCCCCAATAGATCCACAGACGATGCAATCACCATCACTCTGCACACTGCCCTATCCCATCTGGGCAAGAGCAATACCTATGTAAGAATACTGTTTATTGACTAAAGCTCAGCATTCAACACCATAGTACCCTCCAAGCTCATTATTAAGCTTGAGGCCCTGGGTCTGAACCCCATCCTGACAGGTCACCACCAGGTGGTGAAGAAAGGAAACATCCCCTCCACTCCCCTGATTCTCAACAGGGGTGCGTGCTCAGCTCCTCCTATACTCCCTGTTCACTTATGACTGCGTGGCCAAGCAGCGTGGCCAACTCAATTATCACGTTTGCAGACGACACAACAGTAGTAAGCTTGATTACCAACGATGATGAGACAGCCTACAGGGAGGAGGTGAGGGCTCGGAGTGTGGTGCCTGGAAAACTACCTCTCACTCAACGTCAACAAAAGAAAGGAGATGATTGTGGACTTCAGGAAACAACAGAGGGTGCACATTATCATCTACATCGACAGGACTTCAGTGGAGAAGGTGGAAACTTCAAGTTCCTTGGCGTACACATCACTGACAAACTGAAATGGACCATCCACACAGACAGTGTGGTGAAGAAGGTGCAACAGAGCCTCTTCAACCTCAAGAGGCTAAAGAAATTTGGCTTGTCACCTTAAACCCTCACAAATGCACAATTGAAAGCATCCTGTCTGGCTGTATTTTTCTTTATTTAACTAGGCAAATCAGTTATGAACAAATTCTTATTTTCAATGACGACCTAGGAACAGTGGGTTAAACTGCCTTGTTCAGTGGCAGAACGACAGATTTTTACCTTGTCAGCTCAGGGATTTGATCTTGCAACCTTTCGGCTACTAGTCCAATGCTCTAACCACTAGGCTACCTACCGCCCCGTATCACTGCATGGTACGGCAACTGCACCCTCCGCAATCGCAAGGCTCTCCAGAGGGTGGTGCGATCTGCCCCAATGCATTACCGGGGGAACACTTCCTGCCCTCCAGGACACCTACAGCACCCGATGTCACAGGAAGGCCAAAAAGATCATCAACAACCCAAGCCACTGCCTGTTCACCCCACTTCTATCCAGAAGGCGAGGTCAGTACAGGTGCATCCAAGCTGGGTCCAAGAGACTGAAAAACAGTTTCCATCTCAAGGCCATCAGACTGTTAACCAGCCATCCCTAACACACAGAGGCTGCTGCCTACATACAGACTTGAAATCATTGGCCACTTTAATAAATGGATCACTAGTCACTTTAATAATGCCACTTTATTAATGTTTACATATCTTGCATTACCCTTCTCATATGTATATACTATATTTTATATAATCTATTGCATCTTGCCAATTCTGCTCTGTCATTGCTCATCCATATATTTATGTATTCTTATTCCATTCCTTTACTTAGATTTGAGTGTATTAGGTAGTTGTTGTGGAATTGTTAGATTACTTGTTCCGACAGTGCAGCAATATCTAACGAGAAGCACAAGCATTTCGCTACACTCACAATAACACCTGCTAACCATGTGTATGTGACCAATAACATTTGATTTGAGATTATTACAGACACCTGTGATAATCTAAAGTACTCAAAAGGGCCACTAGATGTATTGTGATAGATGATATAAAATCCTTGAAAGATAACAAAATGATTGTAGTTTACTGGTACACTTTAACATTTCATTAACCACTTTGGTGTAGAGTCACTTAGTCTACGTCACAAGTCTATTGGAGTCACTTAACTATGGTAGTGATACAACAGGTAGTGGTAGTGATATCATGACAGAACACTGTTGTGCTCTTGAGCAGGGTAGCTAATTAACCTGAACTGCCGGAGTTAACCAATGCAAAGTTGTATACAATACTGCATGCTTATTGAAAAATAATATATGTTTTATTGTCACATTCAACAGATGGGTGCAGCAAAATATGTTGTTCTATAGGGTCAGCCATACTAGTACGGTGCCCCTGGAGAAAATTAGGGTTAAGTGCCTTGCTCAAGGACACATCAACAGATTTTTCACCTTGTAGGCTCGGTTATACCAACCGGCGCCTCTTTGGTTACTCGCCCAACGCTCTAACCGCTAGGCTGCCTACCACCCTCATAACCTTGGAGGTATCTGTTTCACACATTTGGATCAGTGTGAAATTGCCAGTCAGTCAAACAGGGCCTGACACGTGCTGAGTTGACTGAAAGCCTACCTGCTCCATCTGCCTTGGATAAACTTTTTACCATGTCACAGCCTGTGTGTATGTGTGTGTGTGTGTGTGTGTGTGTGTGTGTCCATGTCCGTAGCTGTGTATGTACTGAACGTGTGCCAGTGATAAACAGCCTGTCAAATGCATGATTAGTACTGTACGTAACCTAATCGCCTGACCCTGTAGCCACATAGAATTCCGAATTAGAAATAAGAATTAGAATACTAGAATGGCCATGAACCTTCTTATGATGAGATAAAGGTCAGCCATTTTGGTGAGGGATTTGGTCAACCATGGTTTGGAAACTGCGGTATGCCACTGCTAGCCTGCATCTAGTCTGGGTCAGATATCAGGGCCCCAGGTGGACAGCTCCACGTGTAGCAGAAAGATGGGGGTCAGAGTGGGTATTATATTCAATCAAATCCAATTTTATTTGTCACATGCTTGGAACCCTGACCTGTTCACTGGATGTGCTACCTTGTCCTGGACCTGCTGTTTTGGACTCTCTCTACCACACCTGCTCTCTCTAACTCTGAATGATCGGCTATGAAAAGCCAACTGACATTTACTCCTGAGGTGCTGACCTGTTGCACCCTCGAAAACCACTGTGATTATTATTATCTGACGCTGCTGGTTATCTATGATAATTTGAACATCTTGGCCATGTTCTGTTATGATCTCCACCCGGCACAGCCTGAAGAGGACTTGCCACCCCTCAGAGCCTGGTTCCTCTCTAGGTTTCTTCCTAGGTTCTGGCCTTTCTAAGGAGTTTTTCTTAGCCACCGTGCTTCTACATCTGCATTGCTTGCTGTTTGGGGTTTTAGGCTGGGTTTTGTACAGCACTTTGTGACATTGGCCGATGTAAAAAAAAAAGTGCTTTATAAATACATTTGATTGATGCTTCGCAAACAGGCTTTCTATTGGGCTGCTTGGACAACCATTGACCCTCGCCCGCTGAGTGTAGTACCATATAAAGTGATTAAAGGTATATAGTTATAACTTCGTGACCAATTGAGTTGGTCAGTAGAGAATTTAACTACCATCCATTGACATAATTTTGAACTTTCAAACCCTCATCAGCTACAGATGTAGGATCTTAATTTGAGCCAGTTTGCTACAGTAGGAAAATAATCCTGCAGCAACAGGAAATGTGGATTATAATTAATGGACATTTTTGTAGGGGTTGATACATTTTTTCGTTAGGGCAAATCAAGTCTAAAATGTCAGTGTAAAGTACTGTACAAACTTGAAGCCTTTTTAAAACTCATACACTATACGTTTACATTTCCTACAGTGCAGGAAAATGATCAGCGATCAAAATAAGTGCTGTGCAATGCATGAGTGGATTTAATTATACCTGGGGAATGTTGTCTTATGCTATGTGCTGAATATGGCCCTTGATTGGCTACAGTTAGTGCTTTTTCTTGTTTTTGTTGAGCTAGATAACATGCTATTGTAGACAAATGAAATAGATTTTGATCTCTCCTGGGACATGATTCCGAACAATACAGGACAAAATGGCTCTGCACCTTTCCCACTGTTCTAGGACTGAGCTGACAAGTAACAAAGCAAGGTCTGAGTTTCATTTATGCATGAGCTCTGAAATGAATGCAGTGACTTTCTGTCACTGGAAAGCATGCTATTGTACAAGTAATACTCCTTTTTTCCTATCAATGAGAGAACATGCCTATAGCTGTTACCTATTTACTGTAAGACTAGGCAGGGGGAATTAATGAAACACAGGGCTTCTAATGGGTAGCCCTGCAGCCCCCCCACACTCTCTCTCCCTCTTTCTTTCTTTCCCTCCCTCCCTCCCTCCCTCCCCCTTTCTCCTTCTCTCAATTTTAGGGCTTTATTGGCATGGGAAACCTGTTTACATATGTCTCTCTCTCTCGTTTACCCTAGAGCCCCAGCTCAGACCGCTGAACAGCTCTGTGCTCTCGCTGAGGCAACTGTTGAACAAAATCGACACAAAGAAAATAATCTGGGAGAAGCAAGAGAACACAATCAATGTGAGAAATTATTTTAAGATGGGACCAACTTGAGAGAGAGGGAGCATGAGAGAAACAGAGAGAACACCAGAGAGGTTAGATGGGGAAGAATACTCTATAGCATAAATACAACAATTGAGGAAAAGCATAACTTTATGTGAAGTATACCCATTATCAAACAACAAATAATCAAATACCCATTATCAGTGAAACTATTATGAATTGTGCCCTAAATGCTACTAGTATTCACAGCACAAACTCTTACGCAGTTTTTCAGTAAGCCGTGAAATTGACTTGAATAGGAATGGTGTTGACAGTGTTCCAGTGCAGTATGGCTGAGGCTGCCTGGCTGGGTAGTTAGGGTAAAGGCTGTGAGAAGATGGATGATTTACAGAGAGGAGCATGCTGCCAGAGTAGAGCCTGCAAATTAACACAGTGGGAGAGCCTTGGTAGTTAGTGTTGAGGCTATGAGTAGAGTGGCTGCTATTTAAAACAATGTTTACCCTTTATTTAACTAGGTAAGTCAGTTAAGAACAAATTCTTATTTTACAATGACGGCCTAGCCCAGCCAAACCCTCCCCTAACCCGGACAATGCTGGGCCAATTGTGCACCGCCTTATGGGACTCTCGATCACATCCGGTTGTGATACAGCCCGGGATCGAACCAGGGTCTCTAGCACCTAGATGTAGTGCCTTAAACTGCTGCGCCACTCGGGAGCCTGAATAGTTAGGGTGGAGGCTGTCAAGGGCAGGCAGAGGTCAGTAATCCCGGGCAGTGAAAAGGTACAGAACGGAAGGCAGGCTCAGGGCAGGCAGAATGGTCAAAACTAGAAAAAAGGAACAATAGAAAGACCGGCACAAGGGGTAAACCGCTGGTATGCTTGACAGACAAAACGAACTGGCAACAGACAAACAGAGAACACAGGTATAAATACACTGGGGATCATGGGGAAGATGGGCGACACCTAGAGGGGGGGTGGAGACAAGCACAAAGACAGGTGAAACAGATCAGGGTGTGACAGTACCAGTCAAAAGTTTGGACACCTACTCATTAAAGGGTTTTTCTTAGTTTGGACTATTTTCTACATTGTAGAATAATAGTGAAGACATCAAAACTATGAAATAACAAATATGGAATCATGCAGTAAGCAAAAAAGTGTTAAACAAAACATATTATATATTTTAGATTCTTCAAAATAGCCACACTTTGCCTTTGACAGCTTTGCACACTCTTGGCATTCTCTCAACCAGCTTCATGAGGTAGTCACCTGGAATGCATTTCAATTAACAGGTGTGCCTTAAGTTAATTTGTGGAATATCTTTCCTTAATGTGTTTGAGCCAATCAACTGTGTTGTGACAAGGTCAATCCAAGATGGCATAGCAGTCAGACGTCTTTGTCCTCGTCTCATCGTGTCCCATGTATAAATCGTTTTATATATTTTTCTTCGCATATCTTTTTTATATTTTTCTAAACCTCAACTTCAAAATAGTCTCCTGCAACACGCCTCACCCAATGTGGTGTGGATCAGATTTTTTTCTTAAGTATTTTTCTTTACTTCTGAACCGGAATCCCCCAACAGAAGCTAGCCCGCTAACTAGCTACTAGTCAGCTAACCACTGCTAGCGGTCATCAGGTCATCCTTTTCATGTATCATGAACCTTTTCACCTGGATCATCGCAGCTAGCTAGCTGCAAGCCAGGAGTAGCCACTCGGGTAACGTCTCTGTCCCAAAGCAAGCACCAGTTAGCCTGGAGCTAGCCCATGCTAGGCCCATCTCCCGGCTAGCTGAAGGGGTCCATCAGCCACTCCGGGGCTACAATACCTATTTTTTCAATTGGCCGGGACTCCTTTTACTGCCGGTACGGAGCTCCTTCGGCACCGGGAGTTGTACTCCCGGCGCCGACAGAGATGGCCGCCTCGCTTCGCGTTCCTAGGAAACTATGCAGTTTTTTTTTTTTTTACGTGTTATTTCTTACACTAGTACCCCAGGTCATCTTAGGTTTCATTACATACAGTCGAGAAGAATTACTGAATATAAGATCAGCGTCAACTCACCATCAGTACGACCAAGAATATGTTTTTCGCGACGCGGATCCTGTGTTCTGCCTTACAACCAGGACAACGGAGTGGATTCCATGCAGCGACCCAAAAAAACGACTCAGAAAAAGAGGGAAGCGAAGCGGTCTTCTGGTCAGACTCCGGAGACGGGCACATCGTGCACCACTCCCTAGCATTCTTCTTGCCAATGTCCAGTCTCTTGACAACAAGGTTGATGAAATCCGAGCAAGGGTAGCATTCCAGAGGGACATCAGAGACTGTAACGTTCTCTGCTTCACGGAAACATGGCTCACTGGAGAGACGCTATCCGAAGCGGTGCAGCCAGCGGGTTTCTCCACGCATCGCGCCGACAGAAACAAACATCTTTCTGGTAAGAAGAGGGGCGGGGGCGTATGCCTTATGGCCAACGTGACATGGTGTGATGAAAGAAACATACAGGAACTCAAATCCTTCTGTTCACCTGATTTAGAATTCCTCACAATCAAATGTAGACCGCATTATCTACCAATAGAATTCTCTTCGATTATAATCACAGACGTATATATCCCCCCCCAAGCAGACACATCGATGGCTCTGAACGAACTTTATTTAACTCTCTGCAAACGATTTATCCGGAGGCTGCATTCATTGTAGCTGGGGATTTTAACAAGGCTAATCTGAAAACAAGACTCCCTAAATTTGATCAGCATATCGATTGCGCAACCAGGGGTGGAAAGACCCTGGATCATGGTTACTCTAACTTCCGCGACGCATATAAGGCCCTGCCCCGCCCCCCTTTCGGAAAAGCTGACCACGACTCCATTTTGTTGATCCCTGCCTACAGACAGAAACTAAAACAAGAGGCTCCCACGCTGAGGTCTGTCCAACGCTGGTCCGACCAAGCTGACACCACACTCCAAGACTGCTTCCATCACGTGGACTGGGAGATGTTTCGTATTGCGTCAGACAACAACATTGACGAATACGCTGATTCGGTGTGCGAGTTCATTAGAACGTGCGTTGAAGATGTCGTTCCCATAGCAACGATTAAAACATTCCCTAACCAGAAACCGTGGATTGATGGCAGCATTCGTGTGAAACTGAAAGCGCGAACCACTGCTTTTAATCAGGGCAAGGTGACCGGAAACATGACCGAATACAAACAGTGTAACTATTCCCTCCGCAAGGCAATCAAACAAGCTAAGCGCCAGTACAGAGACAAAGTAGAATCTCAATTCAACGGCTCAGACACAAGAGGCATGTGGCAGGGTCTACAGTCAATCACGGACTACAGGAAGAAATCCAGCCCAGTCACGGACCAGGATGTCTTGCTCCCAGGCAGACTAAATAACTTTTTGGCCCGCTTTGAGGACAATACAGTGCCACTGACACGGCCTGCAACGAAAACATGCGGTCTCTCCTTCACTGCAGCCGAGGTGAGTAAGACATTTAAACGTGTTAACCCTCGCAAGGCTGCAGGCCCAGACGGCATCCCCAGCCGCGCCCTCAGAGCATACGCAGACCAGCTGGCCGGTGTGTTTACGGACATATTCAATCAATCCCTATACCAGTCTGCTGTTCCCACATGCTTCAAGAGGGCCACCATTGTTCCTGTTCCCAAGAAAGCTAAGGTAACTGAGCTAAGGTAACTGTAGCACTCACATCCGTCATCATGAAGTGCTTTGAGAGACTAGTCAAGGACCATATCACCTCCACCCTACCTGACACCCTAGACCCACTCCAATTTGCTTACCGCCCAAATAGGTCCACAGACGATGCAATCTCAACCACACTGCACACTGCCCTAACCCATCTGGATAAGAGGAATACCTATGTGAGAATGCTGTTCATCGACTACAGCTCGGCATTCAACACCATAGTACCCTCCAAGCTCGTCATCAAGCTCGAGACCCTGGGTCTCGACCCCACCCTGTGCAACTGGGTACTGGACTTCCTGACGGGCCGCCCCCAGGTGGTGAGGGTAGGCTACAACATCTCCTCCCCGCTGATCCTCAACACTTGGGCCCCACAAGGGTGCGTTCTGAGCCCTCTCCTGTACTCCCTGTTCACCCACGACTGCGTGGCCACGCACGCCTCCAACTCAATCATCAAGTTTGCGGACGACACAACAGTGGTAGGCTTGATTACCAACAACGACGAGACGGCCTACAGGGAGGAGGTGAGGGCCCTCGGAGTGTGGTGTCAGGAAAATAACCTCACACTCAACGTCAACAAAACTCAGGAGATGATTGTGGACTTCAGGAAACAGCAGAGGGAACACCCCCCTATCCACATCGATGGAACAGTAGTGGAGAGGGTAGCAAGTTTTAAGTTCCTCGGCATACACATCACAGACAAACTGAATTGGTCCACTCACACAGACAGCATCGTGAAGAAGGCGCAGCAGCGCCTCTTCAACCTCAGGAGGCTGAAGAAATTCGGCTTGTCACCAAAAGCACTCACAAACTTCTACAGATGCACAATCGAGAGCATCCTGGCGGGCTGTATCACCGCCTGGTATGGCAACTGCACCGCCCTCAACCGTAAGGCTCTCCAGAGGGTAGTGAGGTCTGCACAACGCATCACCGGGGCAAACTACCTGCCCTCCAGGACACCTACACCACCCAATGCTACAGGAAGGCCATAAAGATCATCAAGGACATCAACCACCCGAGCCACTGCCTGTTCACCCCGCTGTCATCCAGAAGGCGAGGTCAGTACAGGTGCATCAAAGCTGGGACCGAGAGACTGAAAAACAGCTTCTATCTCAAGGCCATCAGACTGTTAAACAGCCACCACTAACATTGAGTGGCTGCTGCCAACACACTGTCAATGACACTGACTCAACTCCAGCCACTTTAATAATGGGAATTGATGGGAAATGATGTAAATATATCACTAGCCACTTTAAACAATGCTACCTTATATAATGTTACTTACCCTACATTATTCATCTCATATGCATACGTATATACTGTACTCTATATCATCGACTGCATCCTTATGTAATACATGTATCACTAGCCACTTTAACTATGCCACTTGGTTTACATACTCATCTCATATGTATATACTGTACTCGATATCATCTACTGTATCTTGCCTATGCTGCTCTGTACAATCACTCATTCATATATCCTTATGTACATATTCTTTATCCCCTTACACTGTGTATAAGACAGTAGTTTTTTGGAATTGTTAGTTAGATTACTTGTTCGTTATTACTGCATTGTCGGAACTAGAAGCACAAGCATTTCGCTACACTCGCATTAACATCTGCTAACCATGTGTATGTGACAAATAAAATTTGATTTGATTTGAACTGGACTACCGACGTAATCTGTCCAAGGGGGTTATTCAACTGGCTCCTACGTCATGACGTACTCTGAATGCCCATCTGCTAGCCTGCTAGCCGCGGCCCGCTAGCTGTCTAGAGCATATCAGACTGTTAGCTGAATAGGTCCATCGGACAATTTTTTGCGCCACTATACCTATTTTGCCAATTGGCTTGGACCCCCTTTACTACACGATGCCCTGCTTATCCATCACGACTGGACTACAGACGTAATCTGCCCGAGGGTTGTTTTTGTTCCAACAGGCCCCTCCGTCGCGACGTCCCCTGAATGCCCATTTGCTAGCCTGCTAGCCGGGACCCGCTAGCTGTCTAGAGCATATTGGACTGTTTAGCTGAAGAGATCCATCGGCCAATTTCTCGGGCCACTATACCTATTTTGCCAATTAGACTGGACCCCTTTGATACACAGAACCTTACTAATCCACATGAGGAGGCTATAACAGACTTCCTACATCGCGACGTCCCTCTAAGACCCTTCTGCCTCCCTCACCCGGCCTGCTAGCTGTCTGAATCGCCGTGTCTCCAGCCAGCCTAACTACTCACTGGACCCCTATGAACACTCGGCTACGCATGCCTCTCCCTAATGTCAATATGCCTTGTCCATTGCCGTTCTGGTTAGTGATTATTGTCTTATTTCACTGTAGAGCCTCTAGCCCTGCGCAATATGCCTTAGCCAACCCTTTAGTTCCACCTCCCACACGTGATGACATCAGCTGGTTTAAATGTTTCTAGAGACAATCTCTCATCAATCAATGCCTAGGTTTACATCCAATGTATTCACATCCCACCATACCTTTGTCTGTACATTATGCCTTGAATCTATTCTATCACGTCCAGAAACCTGCTCCTTTTACTCTCTGTTCCGAACGTACTAGACGGCCAGTTCTTATAGCCTTTAGCCGTACCCTTATCCTACTCCTCCTCTGTTCCTCTGGTGATGTAGAGGTTATTCCAGGCCATGCAGTGCCTAGCTCCACTCCTATTCTCCAGGTGCTCTCATTTGTTGCCTTCTGTATCTGTAAAAGCCTTGGTTTCATGCATGTTAACATTAGAAGCCTCCTCCCTAAGTTTGTTTTATTCACTGCTTTCCCAAACTCTGCCAACCCAGATGTCATAGCCGTGTCTGAATCCTGGCTTAGGAAGACCACCAAAACCCCTGAAATTTCCATCCCTAACTATAACATTTTCCGACAAGATAGAACTGCCAAAGGGGGCGGAGTTAGCCTGCAGTGCTGTCTTACTATCCAGGTCTGTACCCAAACAATTCAAGCTTTTACTTTTAAAAATCCACCTTTCCAGAAACAAGTCTCTCACCATTGCCGCTTGCTATAGATCACCCTCTGCCCCCAGCTGTGCCCTGGACACCATATGTGAATTGATTGCCCCCCATCTATCTTCAGAGCTCGTGCTGCTAGGTGACCTAAATTGGGACATGCTTAACACCCCGGCCATCCTACAATCTAAGCTTGATGCCCTCAATCTCACACAAATGATCAATGAACCTACCAGGTACAACCCCAAATCAGTAAACATGGGCACCCCCATAGATATCATCCTAACCAACTTGCCCTCCAAATACACTGCTGTTTTCAACCAAGATCTCAGCGCTCACTGCCTCATTGCCTGCATCCGTAATGGGTCTGTGGTCAAACAACCACCCCTCATCACTGTCAAACGCCCCCTAAAACACTTAAGCAAGCAGGCCTTTCTAATCGACCTGGCCTGGGTATCCTGGAAGGATATTGACCTCATCTCGTCAGTAGAGGATGCCTGGTTATTCTTTAAAAGTGCAATCCTCACCATCTTAAATAAGCATGTCCCATTCAAAAAATGTAGAACCAGGAACAGATATAGCCCTTGGTTCATTCCAGACCTGACAGCCCTTGACCAGTACAAAAACATCCTGTGGCGTACTGCATTAGCATCGAAGAGCCCCCGTGATATGAAACTCTTCAGGGAAGTCAGGAACCAATATACACAGGCAGTTAAGAAAAAAAAGGGTAGCTTAGCTTCACCCAAATTCAGATAGCTGATGTTCTTTAAGAGCTGCAAAATCTGGACACCTACAAATCAGCCGAGCTAGACAATCTGGACCCTCTCTTTCTAAAATGATCTGCCGAAATTGTTGCAACCCCTATTACTAGCCTGTTCAACCTCTCTTTCGTATCGTCTGAGATTCCTAAAGATTGGAAAGCTGCCGCGATCATCTTCCTCTTCAAAGGGGGAGACACTCTAGACCTAAACTGCTACAGACCTACAGTGACCACCATAATTCATTGGACAGTGACCATTGTTTTGTTATTTTGGTTCTGTACTCTAGCACTTTGAGTTTGAAAGGATACAATGAAAATGAGGGTGAAGTGCAGACTGTCTTCTTGAGGGTATTTCCATACATATCAGATGAACCATTTAGAAATTGTAGAAGCTTCTGTACATAGTCCCCCCCCCCACCAAAAAAAACATTGGACAGTTTAACATAATGTAGAATAAAGCAATAATTGTTAATATCGCATATCCTTTGCATACAATGACTGCTTGAAGTCTGCATTGCATCGACATCACCAGACGCTGGGTATCTTGCCTGGTGATGCTCTGCCAGTCCTGTACTGCAGCCGTCTTCAGTTCCTGCTTGTTTCGGGGACTTATTGCCTTCAGTCTCCTCTTCAGCACGTAAAATGCATGTTCAATTGGATTCAGATCCGGTGATTGACTCGACCAGTCAATGATTTTCCACTTTTTGGCCATCAAAAACCCCTTCGTTGCTCTAGCAGTATGTTTAGGGTCATTGCCTAAACATACGTATGGTAGACTTTGACACATCTACAACTGCATCCAGGAGAGTGTTTTTGATCTGTTGGGCTGTTGTCAGGGATTTTCTTCACCATAGAGAGTATTCTCCTGTCATCCACTACAGTGGTCTTCTTCAGTCTACCGGGTCTTTTGATAGAAATGAGTTCGCCGGTTGTTTTTTTCTTGTTAATGATGAACCAAACTGTTGACTTGGGCATGCTCAGGGTTTTTGCAATGTTCCTGATTAATTATTTTTCATTTCTGAGCCTTATGACAGCCAGCTTCATTTGCATTGACACTGCTGTCTTCCTCATGTTGTCACACCCCAACAACAACCTCCAAAGGCAATAGCAAAGTCTAGAATCAATACTATTCATCAACAGCTCTCCTGCATTCACTAACGACACAAATGAATACACCTGCCTAACGACACACATCTGTGAAGCCAATTCAACACTTGTAGTACCTTAAAATGGGGGGACCATGCACAAAAGGTAGTGTCATTTCTAAACGGTTAATCCGATATGTATGAAAATACCCTCAAATTAAAGCTGTAAGTCTGCACTTCACTCATTGTCATTGTATCCTTTCAAACTCAAAGTGATAGAGTACAAAACCCAAATAACAAAAAATGGTCACTGTCCAATGAATTATGGTGCTCACTGTATATCTATCCTACCCTGCCTTTCTAAGGTCTTCGAAAGCCAAGTTAACAAACAGATTACCGACCATTTCGAATCTCACCGTACCTTCTCCGCTATGCAATCTGGTTTCAGAGCTGGTCATAGGTGAACCTCAGCCATGCTCTAGGTCCTAAACGATATCATAACATTACTGTGCAGCCATATTCATCAACCTGGCCAAGGCTTTCGACTCTGTCAATCACCGCATTCTTATCGGCAGACTCAATAGCCTTGGCTTCTCAAATGACTGCCTCACCTGGTTCACCAACTACTTGTCACGCCCTGACCTTAGAGAGCCTTTTTATTTCTCTATTTGGTTAGGTCAGGGTGTGATTTGGGTGGGCATTCTAGTTTGTCTGTTTCTTTGTTGGCCGGGTATGGTTCCCAATCAGAGGCAGCTGTCTATCGTTGTCTCTGATTGGGAATCATACTTAGGTAGCCTTTTTCCCACCTGTGTTTGTGGGTAATTATTTATTTTCTGTGAGTGTTTGTGTGCGCCACGGTTGCGTCACGTTTGGTTTCTGTTTACCTGTTTTTTGTGAAGGTTTCACTTCAATTAAAGATGTGGAATTACATGCAAGCTGCGCCTTGGCTCATTTATGACAGGGAGTTTGAAGACAGTGATCGTGACACTACTTCTCTGATAGAGTTCAGTATGTCAAATCGGAGGGACTGTTGTCCGGACCTCTGGCAGTCTCTATGGGGGTACCACAGGGTTCAATTCCCGGGCCAACTCTTTACTCTGTGTACATCAATGATGTCCTTCTTGCTGCTGGTGACTCTCTGATCCACCTCTATGCAGACGACACCATTCTGTATACTTCTGGTCCTTCTTTGGACACTGTGTTAACTAACCTCCAGATGAGCTTCAATGCCATACAACTCTCCTCCAGTGGCCTCCAACTGCTCTTAAATGCAAGTAAAACTAAATGCATGCTCTTCAACCGATCGCTGCCCACACTTGCCCCCCCCCGCCCAGCATCACTACTCTGGACGGTTCTGACTTAGAATATGTGGACAACTACATATACCTAGGTGTCTGGCTAGACTGTAAACTCTCCTTCCAGACTCACATTAAGCATCTCCAATCCAGAATTAAATCTAGAACCAGCTTCCTATTTCACAACAAAGCATCCTTCATTCATGCTGCCAAACATACCCTCGTAAAACTGACCATCCTGCCGATCCTCGACTTCGGCGATGTCATTTACAAAATAGCCTCCAACATTCTACTCAACAAATTGGATGCAGTCTATCAAAGCCCCATATACTACCCACCACTGCGACCTGTATGCTCTCGTTGGCTGGCCCTCGCTTCATACTCGTCGCCAAATCCACTGGCTCCAGGTCATCTATTAGTCTTTGCTAGGTAAAGCCCAGCCTTATCTCAGCTCACTTGTCACCATAGCAGCACCCACCCAGCACGCTCTCCAGTAGGTATATTTAACTGGTCACCCCCAAAGCCAATTCCTCATTTGGCCGCCTTTCCTTCCAGTTCTCTGCTGCCAATGACTGGAACGAACTGCAAAAATCACTGAAGCTGTAGACTCGTATCTCACTCACTAGCTTTAAGCACCAGCTGTCAGAGCAGCTCACAGATCACTGCACCTGTACATAGCCCATCCAACTACCTCATCCCCATACTGTTATTTATTTATTTATTTAGCTCCTTTGCACCCCAGTATCTCTACTTGCACATTCATCTTCTGCATATCTATCACCCCAGTGTTTAATTGGTATATTGTAATTACTTCGCCACCATGGCCTATTTATTGCCTTACCTCCCTTATCTTACCTCATATGCACACACTGTATATAGACTTTTTCTACTGTATTATTGACTGTTTCTTTATTCCATGTGTAACTCTGTGTTGTTGTATGTGTTGAACTGCTTTGCTTTATCTTGGCATGGTCACAGTTGTAAATGAGAACTTGTTCTCAACTAGCCTTCCTGGTTAAATAAAGGTGAAAAAAAGTTGGGGTGGTATACAGAAGATAGTCCTATTTGGTAAAAGACCAAGTCCATATTATTGCAAAAGAGGTCAAATAAGCAAAGAGAAATGACAGTCCATCATTACTCTAAGACATAGAGGTCAGTCAATGTGTACTTTGAAAGTTTCTTCAAGTGCAGTCACAAAAACCAAGCGCTATGATGAAACTGGCTCTCATGAGGACCGCCACAGGAAAGGAAGACCCAGAGTTAGCTCTGCTGCAGAGGACAAGTTCATTAGAGTTACCAGCCTCAGAAATTGCAGCCAAATAAATGCTTCACAGAGTTCTAGTAACAGACACATCTCAACCTCCACTGTTCAGAGAAGCCTGCGTGAATCAGGCCTTCATGGTCGGAAACTTGTACTGTCCATCATAACTGTAGCAGTGTTGACTAAATACATTTCCATTGGGGTGGAGGCAGAGTAAACTGTTGAGAGGGTGGGGGAATGACTATTGGGGGAGTAGCATGACCATTGAGGGGGTTTGGGAACCAAGTTAAATTTAAAACAAAAATGGTCATAAAAAAGTACTAATACAGTGGGGCAAAAAGTATTTAGTCAGCCACCAATTGTGCAAGTTCTCCCACTTAAAAAGATGAGAGGCCTGTAATTTTCATCATAGGTACACTTCAACTATGACAGACAAAATGAGAAAAAAAATCCAGAAAATCACATTGTAGGATTTTTTATGAATTTATTATTGAATTTAAAATTTCTGGGCAGAACTGAAAAAGCGTGTGCGAGCAAGGAAAAAAAAAAACGTGTGCGAGCAAACCAAACCTGACTCAGTTACACCAGCTCTGTCAGGAGGAATGGGACAAAATTCAACCAACTTATTGTGGGAAGCTTGTGGAAGGCTACCCAAAACATTTGACCCAAGTTAAACAATTTAAAGGCAATGCTACCAAATACTAATTGAGTGTTTGTAAACGTATGACCCACTGGAAATGTGATGAAAGAAATAAAAGCTGAAATAAATCACTCTACTATTAGCTCACCCAGAAAAGCCATTGCTGAAAGAAAAAAATAAGCAAACACGTTTGGTGTTCGGCAAAAGGCATGTGGGAAACTACCAACACATATGGAAGAAGGTACTTTGGTCAGATGAGACTAAAATGTAGCTTTTTGGCCATCAAGGAAAATGCTATGTCTGGCGCAAACCCAACACCTCTCATCACCCCGAGAACACCATCCCGACAGTTAGGCATGGTGGTGGCAGCATCATGCTGTGGGGATGTTTTTCATTGGCAGGGATTGGGAAATTTGTCAGAATTGAAGGAATGATGGATGGCGTGAAATACAGGGAAATTCTTGAGGGTAACCTGTTTCAGTCTTTGAGACTGGGATGGAGGTTCACCTTCCAGCAGGACAATTTCCCTAAGCATACTGCTAAAGCAACACTCGAGTGGTTTAAGGGGAAACAGTTAAATGTCTTGGAATGGCCAAGTCCAAGCCCAAACCTCAATCCAATTGAGAATCTGTGGTATGACTTAAAGATTGCTGTACACCAGCGGAACCCATCCAACTTGATGAAGCTGGAGCAGTTTTGCCTTGAATGGGCAAAAATCCCAGTGGCTAGATGTGCCAAGCTTATAGAGACATACCCAAAGAGACTTGCAGCTGTAATTGCTGAAATAGGTGGCTCTACAAAGTATTGACTTTGGGGGGGTGAATAGTTATGCACGCTCAAGTTCTGTTTTTTGTCTTATTTGTTTGATTCACAAGAAAAAATAATTAGCATCTTCAATATGGTAGGCATGCTGTGTAAATCAAATGATACAACCTCCCCCCAAAAATTTAATTTTAATTCCTGGTTGTAAGGCAACAAAAAAGGAAAAATGCCAAGGGGGTGAATACTTTCGCAAGCAGTAACTTCGGTAAATTACCGGTAGCTTTGCAACCCTATCCAAGACACTAACAAAATAGACTTGGTGGAAGCTGGTGCTGCTGTGTAATTATCTAACACATGAAATCCTTGCTGTTATTGTACAGTAAAGCACTCAATATCAGGAGTGACTAATCTCTAACAAACACTCACTGAACACGAGACTGTTCTGTTTCAGAGATGTTAGTGGGCTTAAGTAGGTTTTTGGGGCCGTGTGTACTGTATCACTCCTCTGATGTCTGTTTGCTGTTCGCTGTTCATTTGTTTGCAGTGGAGTTATGGCAGTAGCTGTCCCAGTTAGTGGATGTGCCAGCGATAGATGGACAGATCGGCAGACGGACAGACTCACCAGGCCTGCGACTTCCTCCTGGGAAGGCTTTGTCTCATCCACTTGGAGTGAGGGGTCAGGTGGAATATCAGCTGTCTGCAGATCTTGTTGGATGACTTCAGTGTATCTGTTTCCTGTAATATACACACACACACACATACATACATACATACATACATACATAAGGTGAAAGTGTCTGTCTTTCAAATAGAGGAACAATCAAAGTGACTGCTCTTGTTGACTCTCTGAACTGAATACATTTAATGAAAATACGCCTATTTTCCTTTCCGACATCATGAACAATGGAATTAGACCCCTGCATTTTCCTTCATATGATGTCAAATGCATCATAAATCAAATCCAATTTTATTTGTCACATACACATGGTTAGCAGATGTTAATGCGAGTGTAGCGAAATGCTTGTGATTCTAGTTCCGACAATGCAGTAATAACCAACAAGTAATCTAACTAACAATTCCAAAACTACTGTCTTATACACAGTGTAAGGGGATAAAGAATATGTACATAAAGATATATGAATGAGTGATGGTACAGAGCAGCATAGGCAAGATACAGTGGATGGTATCGAGTACAGTATATACATATGAGATGAGTATGTAAACAAAGTGGCATAGTTAAAGTGGCTAGTGATACATGTATTACATAAGGATGCAGTAGATGATATAGAGTACAGTATATACGTATGCATATGAGATGAATAATGTAGGGTATGTAACATTATATTAGGTAGCATTGTTTAAAGTGGCTAGTGATATATTTGACATCATTTCCCATCAATTCCCATTATTAAAGTGGCTGGAGTTGAGTCAGTGTGTTGGCAGCAGCCACTCAATGTTAGTGGTGGCTGTTTAACAGTCCGATGGCCTTGAGATAGAAGCTGTTTTTCAGTCTCTCGGTCCCAGCTTTGATGCATCTGTACTGACCTCGCCTTCTGGATGATAGCGGGGTGAACAGGCAGTGGCTCGGGTGGTTGTTGTCCTTGATGATCTTTATGGCCTTCCTGTAACATCGGGTGGTGTAGGTGTCCTGGAGGGCAGGTAGTTTGCCCCCGGTGATGTGTTGTGCAGACCTCACTACCCTCTGGAGAGCCTTACGGTTGTGGGCGGAGCAGTTGCCGTACCAGGCGGTGATGCAGCCCGCCAGGATGCTCTCGATTGTGCATCTGTAGAAGTTTGTGAGTGCTTTTGGTGACAAGCCAAATTTCTTCAGCCTCCTGAGGTTGAAGAGGCGCTGCTGCACCTTCTTCACGATGCTGTCTGTGTGAGTGGACCAATTCAGTTTGTCTGTGATGTGTATGCCGAGGAACTTAAAACTTGCTACCCTCTCCACTACTGTTCCATCGATGTGGATAGGGGGGTGTTCCCTCTGCTGTTTCCTGAAGTCCACAATCATCTCCACGTTGAGTGTGAGGTTGAGTGTGAGGTTATTTTCCTGACACCACACTCAGAGGGCCCTCACCTCCTCCCTGTAGGCCGTCTCGTCGTTGTTGGTAATCAAGCCTACCACTGTTGTGTCGTCCGCAAACTTGATGATTGAGTTGGAGGCGTGCGTGGCCACGCAGTCGTGGGTGAACAGTGAGTACAGGAGAGGGCTCAGAACGCACCCTTGTGGGGCCCCAGTGTTGAGGATCAGCGGGGTGGAGATGTTGTTGCCTACCCTCACCACCTGGGGGCGGCCCGTCAGGAAGTCCAGTACCCAGTTGCACAGGGCGGGGTCGAGACCCAGGGTCTCGAGCTTGATGACGAGCTTGGAGGGTACTATGGTGTTGAATGCCGAGCTGTAGTCGATGAACAGCATTCTCACATAGGTATTCCTCTTGTCCAGATGGGTTAGGGCAGTGTGCAGTGTGGTTGAGATTGCATCGTCTGTGGACCTATTTGGGCGGTAAGCAAATTGGAGTGGGTCTAGGGTGTCAGGTAGGGTGGAGGTGATATGGTCCTTGACTAGTCTCTCAAAGCACTTCATGATGACGGAAGTGAGTGCTACGGGGCGGTAGTCGTTTAGCTCAGTTACCTTAGCTTTCTTGGGAACAGGAACAATGGTGGCCCTCTTGAAGCATGTGGGAACAGCAGACTGGTATAGGGATTGATTGAATATGTCCGTAAACACACCGGCCAGCTGGTCTGCGCATGCTCTAAGGGCGCGGCTGGGGATGCCGTCTGGGCCTGCAGCCTTGCGAGGGTTAACACGTTTAAATGTCTTACTCACCTCGGCTGCAGTGAAGGAGAGTCTGAATGTTTTCGTTGCAGGCCGTGTCAGTGGCACTGTATTGTCCTCAAAGCAGGCAAAAAAGTTATTTAGTCTGCCTGGGAGCAAGACATCCTGGTCCGTGACTGGGCTGGTTTTCTTCTTGTAGTCCGTGATTGACTGTAGATCCTGCCACATACCTCTTGTGTCTGAGCCGTTGAATTGAGATTCTACTTTGTCTCTCTACTGGCGCTTAGCTTGTTTGATAGCCTTGCGGAGAGAATAGCTGCACTGTTTGTATTCAGTCATGTTACCAGTCACCTTGCCCTGATTAAAAGCAGTGGTTCGCGCTTTCAGTTTCACGCGAATGCTGCCATCAAGCCACGGTTTCTGGTTAGGGAATGTTTTAATCGTTGCTATGGGAATGACATCTTCAACGCACGTTCTAATGAACTCGCACACCGAATCAGCGTATTCGTCAATGTTGTTATCTGACGCAATACGAAACATCTCCCAGTCCACGTGATGGAAGCAATCTTGGAGTGTGGAGTCAGCTTGGTCAGACCAGCGTTGAATAGACCTCAGCGTGGGAGCTTCTTTTTTTAGTTTCTGTCTCTAGGCAGGGATCAACAAAATGGAGTCGTGGTCAGCTTTTCCGAAAGGAGGGCGGGGCAGGGCCTTATATGCGTCGCGGAAGTTAGAGTAACAATGATCCAAGGTTTTTCCACCCCTGGTTGCGCAATCGATATGCTGATAAAATTTAGGGAGTCTTGTTTTCAGATTAGCCTTGTTAAAATCCCCAGCTACAATGAATGCAGCCTCCGGATAAATGGATTCCAGTTTGCAAAGAGTCAAATAAAGTTCGTTCAGAGCCATAGATGTGTCTGCTTGGGGGGATATATACGGCTGTGATTATAATCGAAGAGAATTCTTTTGGTAGATAATGTGGTCGACATTTGATTGTGAGGAATTCTAAATCAGGTGAACAGAAGGATTTGAGTTCCTGTATGTTTCTTTCATCACACCATGTCTCGTTAGCCATAAGGCATACGCCCCCGCCCCTCTTCTTACCAGAAAGATGTTTGTTTCTGTCGGCGCGATGCGTGGAGAAACCCGCTGGCTGCACCGCCTCCGATAGCGTCTCTCCAGTGAGCCATGTTTCCGTGAAGCAAAGAACGTTACAGTCTCTGATGTCCCTCTGGAATGCTACCCTTGCTCGGATTTCATCAACCTTGTTGTCAAGAGACTGGACATTGGCGAGAAGAATGCTAGGGAGTGGTGCACGATGTGCCCGTCTCCGGAGTCTGACCAGAAGACCGCCTCGTTTCCCTCTTTTACGGAGTCGTTTTTTTGGGTCGCCGCATAGGATCCATTCCGTTGTCCTGGTTGAAAGGCAGAACACAGGATCCGCTTCGTGAAAATCATATTCTTGGTCGTACTGATGGTGAGTTGACGCTGATCTTATGTTCAGTAGTTCTTCTCGACTGTATGTAATGAAACCTAAGATGACCTGGGGTACTAATGTAAGAAATAAAACGTTAAAAAAAAAAAAAAAAAAAACTGCATAGTTTCCTAGGAACGCGAAGCGAGGCGGCCATCTCTGTCGGCGCCGGAAGTACAAGATGGGGGGATGATTTCTGTATTTTGAAAGTTACATATCTCGAAAAAACATTGTCAACAATGCACTAATTAAACAAATACCAAAATATTGTTTTTGGGTGGAATTTTCCTTTAAACCACATTTAGGACAACAGGTAACATTGTGACGCCTAAGAATGAATTGATACATTTTAGAAGCCCAAGGCAGAACATCTTGGATACACATATTTCAATGGACCACTGTTTCACTTATGTCCTTGCAACCCCTATTATGCCACATTGACCTGTGTAGTGATGGGGCTGTTTCCTTTGTTCTTAGAATGTTGGTTTAAAATGTGAAGGTTATTTATATTGTCTGATCCCCTTCACTTATCCCACTACAAACAATCCAACCATTTGGCTCCTATCACCACATTATCTCAAGGCCCTTCTCCCTTGTCCATCCAACATTGTTATACATCAAAATATACTTTAGCATCTCTGTCAGTCCCTCTCTCCTTGGTCTTGCTCTTGTTCTATTGCTCTTTCTCCCTCATAATAACATGTTTTTCTTTTTGATGTGAATTGGGGCATTGTCAACATGGAATCAAATTCAAAATTGATTCAGAATATGCACAGGCAGTAGCCACCACATGGCTCTTGAGATATAGATACACAGTACTATGGTTGAATGCACAATAAAAGTAATGTTTTGAAGCAGTGAAACTGGTTCTTCATGTTTTGATGAGTTATTGTTGACATTGGATTGTACTTTTGACAGTTGTAGAAATGACACCACACTGTGACTGACCTACTTCTTGTCATTAGTTATAAATAGGTGCCCCATGTCTCCAGCACCTCAAGAGTGAATACCTGCACACACACACAAATGCGTCATTTAGAGCCTAATCATAACTGTATGATTTATGGCAGCAGTTGGAAGGCTGGAACCAAACCAAATGGCCTAGCAGTCATATTTCTAAGACCATCATCTATTTGCTCTTGAATTGACCCTTGCAGCCGTGGATTCCTAAACGTTCAATTTTCTGTGCCTGATCTCATTTGATGTTCCCTGACAACAGCACGGCTGAGGTGGTTGAGACAGACAGACAAACAGACAGCTCAACAGTCAGACATTACAATGGGCTTACCCTCTTTGGGCACTGCATGTCTTTGGCCAGGCTGAGCAAGAGCTCATGGGAGATTGGATCCACCAGGTTGAGAAAGGCTGAGTTCTTATAGAGGATATCATTGAGGGATGTTCCCTGGAGTCCCAAGTCCTGTGGGAACACAGAGCAAGAGAGAATAATCTACCATTTGTGTTTATTTTCAATCATTCCAAGATCCAACAAGGGGGGAATTACAATATTTTTAAGTGCAAGTCATGCATCATTAAGTATTCAAGTGACATGATGTGGACTGCTTAATGGTAACAGATTATCAATGTATTTACATAATCCTTTCATCAGCCACTTTCATTGTTATGTTCATTTATCAAGCTGAGAGGATTTTACACTAAGAGTGCCAAATGGGACAAGGCACAGGATAGGCAGGGGTGTGGGATGGGGATTTAAAGCAGGACAATTTCTCTCAAAATGACATTTCAAACACACAACAACTAAAGTGATGTGCTGTGCCCTCAGTCACCCCTAACAGTAAAATTATGTTCTATTGCATAACATGCACTCTAGGGACAGTGACTTTACTTCTGTGATCTGCATGGGGTCTGCAGTGTGCCTTAGGACACTTCCATCCCTAAAAGCCTTGGGTTTTTACACACACCACACTGAACATACTCCAGAGCTATCCAAAAAAGACCTCTAAAAACACCACGCAGGCACTTAGAGAAATGGTTCAAGTCTACAGCACTCCCGCTCCCCACCATCTTCTATTGAATTCAAATGGCATGCGTGTGTGATGTGCAGAAGGGTTTAATAAAAACGAGAAATGAGAACCTCCCCAGAGGTTGTTCTTACTAGTATCATCTGCAGGGCTGCTGCTATTTGCAGTGACAGTGTAAATAGAGTGAGGCAAAGGAAGCTGCAACGTCATGTAATGCTCTGAGGGCTGCTCTGAGGGCTGCTGCTGGTGAGGGGGATTGATGTCATCGTGAGCCCGGGTATGAGACGTAACGCTTTGACACACATCAAAAGGCCTTCGATGCAGCCCTCACCAACCTCCCATATCGAGGACGATGAGATCAACCACACACCTCCCTGAAACAAATGAGCTGAAACCGCAGGCAAGCCGTGACAGAAAGCCTCGAAAACAAATGTGTAACCCATGTGTCACAAAACAAACAACACCTCACAGTGATGGGGTGCAGAACTGAACTAAATAGTGTGTGATAATGACATACAGGTGTGTGAACAGATGATTAGAATTCAGGTGATTGGGATCTGGAGAGTGAGCTGCGTTCAGGGGATCTAGGTGTTTGAGTGTGTGAGCTGCATTCAAGGGATCTACGTGTTTGAGGGTGTGAGTTGGAAGCAGATGTTACAGGCTCTTGACGGCCTCGGAAGCTGAGCAGGGGGCCTCCCCCAGGGACGTGGAGCTGGGCGGTCAGGACGGTTACAGTGGAAAGCGGCTGGGTCGAGGATGTCCTGGACGGGGACCCAGGACCATTCTTCTGGTTCGTACCCCTCCCAATCCATCAGGTAGTGGATGCGACCACCCAGGCGCTTGGAATCAAGGAGGGCTTGAAAGGAATAAGCCGGTGCACTGTTGACGTCAAATAGCGGGGGTGCGTCGAGGTGCGCCACAGGAGGATGGAGAGGGCTGTACCTCACAGGCTTGAGAAGGGACACATGGAAAGATGTGGAGACGGTAGGTGACAGGATTGATGCAGTGTGTTATTTTGAAAGGACCAATGAACTGTGGACTGAACTTTTTGCATGGGTCACGAAGCCGGATGTCCAGTGTAGAGAGCCACACACGTTGCCCAAACTGGCTCACTCTGTCGAAACCACTCATCGACGGCAGGCACAGTTCCCGGGTTCTGTCTCCCATGGGAACTCGGGGGGTTGGTATCCGAGGACACACTGAAAAGGAGGGAGATGGAGTGAGGAATGCACCAGGGAGTTCTGTGCGTATTCGGCCCAGGCTAGATAGCGACTCTTGTGTGGTTGGTGGGTGCAGTATTGGCGAAGGTATTTCCCTATTTCCTGATTCAGGTGTTCCGTCTGCATGTTGGTTTGGGGATGGTATCCGGTGGATAGGCTGATGGAGACCCCCAGTCGGTCGCAGAAGGCTCGCCACACCCTGGAGATGAACTGGGGTCTCCGAAACGATGTCTTCCGGGATCCCATGCAGACGAAACACCTGCTGGAACATGCAACTCAGCCATTTCCATGGCATTAGGTCGATGCGGAAGGGGGATGAGTCGGCAGAGCTTGGAGAACCTGCGTTCAGGGGATCTAGGTGAGCTGCGTTCAGGGGATCTAGGTGTTTGAGAGTGTGAGCTAAGTTCAGGGGATGTACGTGTTTGAGGGTGTGAGTTGGAAGCAGACATTACAAGTAGCAGACGAGGGCTATATATGTACAGTGCCTTTGGAAAGAATTCAGACCACTTTACTTTTTCCAAATTTTGTTAGGTTACAGCCTTATTCAAAAATGTATTAAATTGTTTTTCCCCTCATCAGTCTACACACAATACTCCATTATGACAAAGCAAAAACTGTTTTTAGACACTTTTGCTAAACTATTAAAAATGAAAAACATATCACATTCACATAAGTATTCAGACCCTTTACTCAGTACTTTGTTTAAGCACCTTTGGCAGCAATTTCAGCTTTGAGTCTTCTTTGGTATGATGCTACAAACTTGGCAAACCTGTATTTGGGGAGTTTCTCCCATTCTTCTCTGATCCTCTCAAGCTCTGTCAGGTTGGATGGAGAACCTTGCTGCACAGCTATTTTCAGGTCTCTCCAGAGATGTTTAATTGTGTTCAAGTCCGGGCTCTGGCTGTGCCACTCAAGGACATTCAGAAACTTGTCCCGAAGCCACTACTGCATTGTCTTGGCTCTGTGCTTAGGGTTGTTGTCCTGTTAGAAGGTGAACCTTTGCCCCAGTCTGAGGTCCTTAGCGCTTTGGAGCAGGATTTAATTTAGGATCTCTTTGTACTTTGCTCCATTCATCTTTCTCTCGATCTTGACTAGTCTCCCAGTCCCTGCCACAGAAAAAAAAACACAGCATGATGCTGCCATCCCCATGGTTCACTGTAGGGATGGTGCCAGGTTTCCTCCAGACGTGACGCTTGGCATTCAGGCCAAAGAGTAGAATCTTGGTTTCATCAGACCAGATAATCTTGTTTCTCATGGTCTGAAAGTCTTTAGGTGCCTTTTGGCAAACTCTAAGCTGGCTTTCATGTGCCTTTCACTGAGGAGTCTCTTCCGTCTGGCCACTCTACCATAAAGGCCTGAACTCTAGAGCTCTGTCAGAGTGACCATTGGGTTCTTGGGCACCTCCCTGACCAAGGCCTTTCTCCCCCGATTGCTCAGTTTGTCCAGGAGTCTTGGTGGTTCCAAACTTCTTCCATTTAAGAATGATGGAGGCCACTGTGTTATTGGGGACATTCAATGCTGCGGACATTCAATGCTGCAGACATTTTTTGGGAACCCTTCCCCAGATCTGTGCCTTGACACAATCCTGTCCCTGAGTCCTACGGTCAATTCCTTCGACCTCTTGGTTTGGTTTTTGCTCTGACATGCACTATCAACTGTGGGACCTTATATAGCCCATAGGTGAACTCCAATCAAGTTGTAGAAACAAGATGCACCTGAGCTCAATATCGAGTCTCATAGCAAAGGGTCTGAATACATACGTAAATACGTTTTTTCCATTTGAAATTTTTTATAGATTTGCAAACATTTCTATAAACCTGTTTTTGATTTGTCATTATGGGGTATTGTGTGTAGACTGATGCAAAAAAAACGATCAAATCAGTTTTAGAATAAGGCTGTAACACAACAAAATTTGGAAATGTCAAGAGGTTTGAATACCTGTCAAGGGGTTTTCTAGTCCGGAGCCTCCTTGCGAGGGTTCCCAGTCCGGAGCCTTGTTGGGGGGTAATCAGAATTAGTTGGTAACATAGCTAAGATGTTTTATATTCATCATATGTTTGTAAGTTACTTCTCATCAGAATGTTATTTTTGTATAATACTGTGGCGGGGTTGCAGTATCTGTTCTATGTCAGGACTAAGTTACTTGGGCCGCAGAGAGGGGAGAGGTCAAGCGTGTATCTCTTGGCTCCACAATGTCTGTGTGCCAGTCAATGTGTCTCTGTGATCTTGTCAAGATAGGATGGATTTGATATAGGGCTGTTGATATGGAGGATTTGTTTATGGTTCTGAGTTTGAGAAAAGAACATAGTTTAGGAGACAAAGCTGAACGATAAATTATGCCTATGCTGTCTCACTATGTGTGTCTTTGCTATAAAGGATCTCAGTTACAATGTGTGAGGGACTCTCAGAGAATTCATTGATAGACACTGAATTGATCTGAGAGTCACAGGGTTGTGATAGAGCTCATATAATTAAAGATGGACCTTGTGATAACTAACTCTGACTTGTGTGTGGTTTGCTCTCATGATTTGGTAAATAAAGGAAATTTCCACGACAGCCTCCTGCGAGGGTTCCCAGTCAAGAGCCTTCAGCGAGGGTTCCCAGTCCAGAGCCTTCAGCGAGGGTTCCCAGTCCAGAGCCTTCAGCGAGGGTTCCCAGTCCGGAGTCCCCGGCGACGATCCACGGTCCGGAGCCTCCGGCGACAATCCACGGTCTGGATCCTCCGGCGACTATCCACGGCCCCGATTCCTCCGGCGACGATCCACGGTCCGGAGTCCCCGGCGACGATCCACGGTCCGGAGCTTCCGGCGACGATCCACGGTCCGGAGCTTCCGGCGATGATCCACGGTCCGGTTCCACCGGCGACGATCCACGGCCCGGTTCCTCTGGCGACTATCCACGGTCCAGAGACCCCGGCGATGATCCACGGTCCAGTTCCTCCGGCGACGATCCCTGTACCAGAGTCGCCACCGAAACGGGCGGATCCGCGAGCGGAGCGGGGTCTACGTCCCGCACCGGAGACGCCACCGAGGCTAGATGCTCATCCGGACCCTCCCCTATAGATTCAGGTTTTGCGGCCAGAGTCCACACCTTTGGGGGGGGTTCTGTCACGCCCTGACCTTAGAGATCCTTTATTCTCTATTTTGGTTAGGTCTGGGTGTGACTAGGGTGGGCATTCTAGGTTCTTTATTTCTAGGTTGGCTTGGTATGGTTCCCAATCAGAGGCAGCTGTCTATCGTTGTCTCTGATTGGGGATCATATTTAGGCAGCCTTTTCCCACCTGTTTGTTGTGGGACCTTGTTAATGTATTGTTGCTTGTGAGCACTGCATAGCTTCACGTTCGTTTCTTTCTTCTGTATCGTTATGGTGAGTTTCATAAATTAAACATGTGGAACTCTATGCATGCTGCGCTTTGGTCCGTTTATTACAACAACGATCGTGACACCTTTGCCCTTCAAGGCCCTCCATGGCTTCAACCCTGCCCAGTCATGTGAAATCCATCAATTGACTGATTTCCTTATATGAACTGTAACTCAGTAAAAAGGTTACATTTGTTGCATGTTGCGTTTTATATTTTTCAGTATATATATATATTTTTCAGTTCAGTATAGTATATCTGAAGAAAACGTAGGATAGTACATGTACAGCAATAATTGAATAGGATGGCCCTGACTAGAACACAGTATATACATATGAAATGGGTAAAAGTAGTATGTAAACATTATTAAAGTGACCAGTGTTCCATTATTAAAGTGACCAGTGTTACATGTCTATGTACATAGGGCAGCAGCCCCTAAGGTGCAGGGTTGAGTAACCAGGTGGTAGCCAGCTAGTGACAGTGACTAAGTTCAGGGCTGGGTACTGGATTAGAGGCCGGCTAGTGACGACTATTTAACAGTCTGATGGCTTTGAGACAGAAGCAGTTTTTCAGTCTCTCGGTCCCAGCATTGATGCACCTGTACTGACCTCGCCTTCTGGATGATAGCGAGCAGGCCGTGGCTGAGGGGGCCGAGACAAATTTCTTCAGCCTCCTGAGCTGTTGCGCCTTCTTCAACACACTGTCTATGTGGGTGGATCAGTTCAGGATGAGAATTCTCTTGGTAGATAAAATGGTCTACAGAATACCATGAGCTAATCTATATCAGGTGAACAAAAGCTTGAGATTTCCTTCACACTTGAAGCAGCACACCAGTTGTTATTTATGAAAAAACATACTCCACCCACTTTTGACTTCTCCGAATTCGCTGTATGATCCTGCCACTGCATGGAGAATCCACTGAGTACTACGTGCATAGCGTCATCATCTAGCCAAGTTTCAGTAAAACACAATATTGGAACTTCTCAAGTCTCTCTGATAGGAAACGCTCGAACAAAGCTCATCCATCTTATGCTCGAATGATGGGACATTTGCCAATAGAACGGAGGGGAGCACCTGGGTCAGCGCTCCATACTCGTCCTGAGGTGCGTGTTAGTCGGCTGGTGAAGAGTGTGCCAGCCTCACGCACTAGGCCTCCTGTGTACCTACCTAGCCTTGCACGTCCTGTGCCAGTCCTGCTCTCAGGCTCTCCAGTACACCTTCACGGTCCGGTCCATCCTGTGCCACCTTCACACACCAGTCCTCCGGTGGCAGCTCCTCGCACCAGGCTTCCTGTGCGTGTCCTCGGCCCAGTACCACCAGTGCCAGCACCACGCACCAGGCCTTCAGTGCGCCTCGCCTGTTCAGCGCTACCAGAGCCTTCCTCCTCTCCAGCGCTGTCGGAGTCTCCCGCCTGTTTAGCGCTACCAGAGCCTTCCTCCTCTCCAGCGCTGCCGGAGTCTCCCGCCTGTTTAGCGCTGCCAGAGCCTTCCTTCTCTCCAGCGCTGCCGGAGTCTCCTGCGTGTTCAACGCAGCCAGAGCTGCCAATCTGCATGGAGAAGCCAGAGCTGCCAGTCTGCATGGATCTTCCAGATCCGCCAGTCAGCCAGGATCCGCCAGTCAGCCAGGATCTTCCAGATCTGCCATTCAGCCAGGATCCACCATTCAACCAGGATCCGCCAGTCAGCCAGGATCCGCCAGTCAGCCAGGATCTTCCAGATCCGCCAGTCAGCCAGGATCCACCAGTCAGCCAGGATCTTCCAGATCCGCCAGTCAGCCAGGATCTTCCAGATCGGCCAGTCAGCCAGGATCCTCCAGATCCGCCAGTCAGCCAGGATCCGCCAGTCAGCCATGATCTTCCAGATCCGCCAGTCAGCCAGGATCCGCCAGTCAGCCAGGATCTGCCAGAACCACCAGCTAGCCAGGATCCGCCAGTCAGCCAGGATCTGCCAGAACCACCAGCTAGCCCGGATCTGCCAGAGCCTACTACCTGCCTGAGTTTCCTCTCAGTACTGGGCTTCCTCTCTGTACTAGGCATCCTCTCAGTACTGAGCTTCCCCTCAGTGCTGAGCTTCCCCTCAGTGCCGAGCTACCCCTCAGTCCCGAGCTTCCCCTCGACTCTCCTTGAACGGAAGAAAACCGTAACAGCTACAGGGAAGCAGAGCAGCGCAAGGTTACGCCTTTTGCTGCTGTTTCAATTTGATGATTGGCACGTGGCTCAGATAATTCACTAATTTGTGTTTAATTCACAAGCACCACCCAGCATGGCAGGATAAATATGTGGACACATTTAATGTACACTATGCAGAACTATGTAATGTAGGAAAACATTGCATTTCTGTGTCCCCGAGAATAATATCTAAGGAATAGAAAATTGGCCTTTCGTTTAACATATTCAGTGGTTGCCCTCTATATACTCTATTTGTCACGATCGTCGTAGGAAGGAGACCAAAGCGCAGCTTGGTGTGAATACATACTTTTAATGTAAGACGAATGAACACGAAGTACACTAAACAAACAAACGTGACCGCTATCAACACTGAGTGCAAACACGCAACATCACATAGACAATCACCCACGAATTAGCCAAGGCATATGGCTGCCTAAATATGGTCCCCAATCAGAGACAACGATAAACAGCTGCCTCTAATTGAGAACCAATCTAGGCAACCATAGACATACAAAACACCTAGACTAGTAACAACCCCATAAACATACCAAAACCCCTAGACAGGACAAAAACACAACAAACCACCCCTTGTCACACCCTGACCTAACCAAAATATTAAAGAAAACAAAGAACTAAGGTCAGGGCGTGACAGTACCCCCCTTCCCCAAAGGTGCGGACTCCCGGGCCGCCAACCTAAACCGATACGGGAGAGTCTGGGTGGGCATTACTCCGTGGTGGCGGTTCTGGTGAGGGACGTGGACCCCGCTCCACTTCTGACTCGGCCCACTTACGTAATGTCTCTGGAGCGGGAACACTCACCACCTACCCCAGATTAGAGGACGCCACTGGAGTGAGTGGCGCCTCTGGACTGGCAGGAGACTCTGGCAGCACCGGACAGGCGGGAGACTCTGACAGCGCCGGACAGGCGGGAGCACCTGTAGGGAGGAGACGGAGAGACAGCCTGGTGCGGGGGGGCTGCCACCGAGGCCTAGTGCGTGGAGGAGGCACCGGATAGACCGGACCATGGAGGCGCACTGGAGGTCTCGAGCACGGAGCCTGCACAACCCTACCTGGCTGCATACTCGCCGTAGCCAGGCCAGTGCGGCGAGGTGGAATACACCGCACTGGTCTGTGCTGGCGAACCCGGGGACACCATGCGTAGGGCTGGTGCCATGTACCCTGGCCCGAGGAGACGCACTGGAGACCAGATGCGCTGAGCCGGCTTCATGGCACCTGGCTCGATGCCCACTCTAGCCCGGCCGATGAGGCGCTGCTATGTAACGCACCGGGCTATGCCTGCGCCCCGGGGACACCGTGCGCCTCACGGCATAACACGGAGCCTGCCCGGTCCACCTCTCTCCACGGTAAGCACAGGGAGTTGGCGCAGGTCTCCTATCTGACTTAGCCACACTCCCGTGTGCCCCCCCCCCAATACATTTTTGGGGCTGCCTCTCGTCCCAGCCGCGCTGCCGTGCTGCCTCCTCATACCACCGCCGCTCAGCTTTCGCTGCCTCCAGCTCTGCTTTGGGTCGGCGATATTCCCCAGCCTGTGCCCAGGGTCCCTTGCTGTCCAGAATCTCCTCCCATGTCCAGGAGTCTTGAGATTTCTGCCACTGCCCGTTACCACGCTGCTTGGTCCTTGGTTGGTGGGTGATTCTGTCATGATCGTCATAGTGAAGAGACCAAAGGGCAGCTTGATGTGAATACATACTTTTAATGTAAGACGAATGAACACGAAGTACACTAAACAAACAAACAAAATAACAAAACGACCATGACCGCTATCAACACTGAGTGCAAACATGCAACATCAAATCGACAATCACCCACGAATTACCCAAGGAATATGGCTGCCTAAATATGGTTCCCAATCAGAGACAACGATAAACAGATGCCTCTAATTGAGAACCAATCTAGGCAACCATAGACATACAAAACACCTAGACTAGAAAAACAACCCCATAAACATACCAAAACCCTAGACAGGACAAAAACACAACAAACCACCCCTTGTCACACCCTGACCTAACCAAAAGAACAAAGAAAATAAAGATAACTAACACGTACTGTAACTGGCTCTAACTGATTTTGATTTGAGTTTGTTTTTTGCCGGTTTTTGTCTTGGATCAATGCTCGTATGGCTGTTTTTTTTGTTGTTGGTGTTATTCATGTGACACTATTTCAGTCTCCGTTTGTCACCTGTCTGAAATATGATATTCCAAGAAGAGCCTGAAGACCTACACCTCAACAGCAGTGAAGGTGTTACCATACATACCTGAGCCAGACAAGGCAGACAATCTGACACAGCAGTTACAATTTTGATCTGTGATTATGTAAGGGGCAAGCCACTGAATAATTGTACCCTAAACTAAATTACACTATATATACAAAAGTATGTGGACAACCCTTCAAATGAGTGGATTCTGCTATTTCAGCCACACCTGTTGCTTAAAGGTGGATAACATCGAGCCCACAGCCATGCAATCTCCATAGACAAACATTGACAGTAGAATGGCCTTAATGAAGAGCTCAGTGACATTCAATGTGTCACGTCATAGGATGCCACCTTTCAAACTAGTCAGTTCATCACATTTCTGCCCTGCAAGAGCTGCCCGGTCAACTGTACGTGCTGTTATTGTGAAGTGGAAACGTCTAGGAGCAACAACGGGTTAGCCGTGAAGTGGTAGGTCACACAAGGTGAACAGAGCGGAACAACCGAGTGCTGAAGAGCATAGTGTGATAAAATTGTCTGTCCTCGGTTGCAACACTCATCAGCGAGTTCCAAACTGCCTTTGGAAGCAATGCCAAGTGTCTGCTGGAGTGGTGTAAACCTCGCTGCCATTGGATTCTGGAGCAGTGGAAACGCGTTCTCTGCAGGGATGAATTACGCTTCACCATCTGGCAGTCCGACGGACAAATCTGGATTTGGGGAATGCCAGGAGAACGCTACCTGCCCCCAATGCATAGTGCCTACTGTACATTTTTGGTGGATGAATAATGGTCTGGGGCTGTTTTTCATGGTTCGGACTAGGCCCCTTAGATCCAGTGAAGGGAAATCGTAATGCTACAGCATACCTTGCTTTGTGCAAGGGGGCATTGTCGTGCTGAAACAGGAAAGGGCCTTCCCCAAACTGTTGCCACAAAGTTGGAAGCACAGAATCATCTAGAATGTCACTAGATGATTCTGTGCTTCCAACTTTGTGGCAACAGTTTGGGGAAGGCCCTTTCCTGTTTCAGCATGACAATGCCCCCTTGCACAAAGCAAGGTCCATAAAGAAATGGTTTGTCGAGAATGGTGTGGAAGAATTTGACTGGCCTGCACATAGCCCTGACCTCAACCCCATCAAACACCTTTGGCATGAATTGGAACACTGACTGCCAGCAACAACAAAAAAAACGTAATCACCCAACATCAGTGCCCAACCTCACTAATGTTCTTGTGGCTGAATGGGGAAACCCCAAAATATGAAGTAACACGCCTAATTTACAAACAAACCTACAGTCACTTACACAGGCATAATAATCTAACACAAATAATAAATGCAGCATTTTACCAGTACATTTCATATTTTTGATCAGGCTGACTTGAGTGACAACTTGTGGATACTGCTGATCTAACAGCATCAAATTCTGCAGGTGCACCAAATAATTTACGGACGGACACATCTTATGAAGTTTAGGAGAAGTAAACTATTATTCAATGTTAAACATTCTCTCTTACCTTTCTTAGCAATTTGAGCACCTCGACTGCATGTTCTTGTTTCTGTTCTCGAAGAAGCTTCTGTATTTCCCGGATCCATGCCACCCGTCTCACATAGGGGCTGTGCTTGGTTTTCCGCAGCATCCCTGGGAGTTTATCTGACTTCAGCATCAGGGATGTAAACAATAATTCCCCGCCTCCCCTGCCACCACTCTGCTCAGTTTCTCCGGAGCTGTCATGCTGCTGGCGTCTCCTGTTGGAAAATGTGGTTTCTATTTGGTCCAGACTTCTTTGCCTGGTCAATTTAGAACCCATTACTTCACAGAATGTTTCAGTTGAACAACGGTTCCTAGACGCTATATACATGTACCTGACAGAATGTAGCCATAACAGTTACACCGTAGCCTAAACTTGGATATTGAGTAACGAACACACGTTTTTTTTATCTGAACAGTATGACAACAAAGGGAGAAAATATAGGTTGATAAATTACTATATTCTCTATTAGATTACATTTAGAGCATTACACCAGCAGTATTGCATAGCTTTCTATTCATATTCAAATCATTTCCACCGTCTTGCCGTTATAACCATGCACTGCCACAACAGAGCTCGAGCAGTCAGTGTAGCCTACTACAACATCACGTGGCGATCGTGGTCTTTGCTTCCAATAAGAATCCGCGCTGCCTCGATCAGTCATGGGATTACTCTCTCAGTATCCTCGACTGTCCAAGACCAGTTATGTTGTTTGCAGCTCATGATGGTTTAGCTTTCTATTTTAGAGGGATGATTTAATGCTAATACATTTTGTACACAGTTTGTCAATTATCATAGTAATTATCATATCACATACTATCAGTCTGAATAATGACGCAGGAAGAGATGGCTGCCCTTTTACGATCCCTTAACTAATTGTGATATTGTGTTTTTTCTCGTTATTTGTAACTTATTTTGTACATAATGTTTCTGCCACCATGTCTTATGACCAAAAAGAGCTTCTAGATATCAGGACAGCGATTACTCACCCCATACTGGATGAATACTTTTTCTTTAACAAGTGGGAAGGGAAGGATTTACTTCAGATGCCCGACAAGACCCTCACCCCTGTCATTCGCAGGAGAAAGAGACAGAGATATCAGACAAAGGTCTGGGTGCCTTGTAAGAATCTGACGATGAGTGGGTAATCTCCCTTTACCATCGGTCCTATTAGCCAACGTACAATCAATGGATAATAAAATAGACCAACTATGATCACGTATATCCTACCAACGGGACATTTAAAAACTGTAATATCTTATGTTTCACCAAGTCCTGGCTGAACGATGACATGAATAACATACAGCTGGCGGGTTTTACGCTTTTTCGGCAGGATAGAACAGCGGCCTCTGGTAAAACAAGGGGAGGCCTCTATGTTTATTTGTAAACAACAGCTGGTGCACAAAATCTAAGGAAGTCTTGAGATTTTGCTCGCCTGATAAACTGTAGACCACACTATTTACCAAGAGTTTTCATCTATATTCTTCGTAAATGTCTATTTACCATCACAAACCGATGCTGGCACTAAGATCGCACTCAATGAGCTTTATGCGCCATAAGAAAACAGGAAACCGCTCACCCAGAGGTGGAGCTCCTAGTGTCCGGGGACTTCAATGTAGGGAAACTTAAATCCGTTTTACCTCATTTCTACCAGCCTGTTAAATATGCAACCAGAGGGGAAAAAAACTCTAGACCACCTTTACTCCACACACAGAGATGCTTACAAAGCTCTCCTTCGCCCTCCATTTAGCAAGTCTTACCATCATTCTATCCTATTGATTGCTGCTAACATCGATGTGTCTGCTGGGGGGAATATATCACAGCCGTATATATTACCCCCCAAGCAGACACATCGATGGCCCTGAACAAACTTTATTGGACTCTATGTAAACTGGAAACCACATATCCTGAGGCTGCATTCATTGTATAAAGAGATTTAAACACAGCTAATCTGAAAAAAAGACTAAATTCTATCAGCATATCGATTGCGCAACCAGGGCTGGTAAAACCCTGGATCCTTGTTATTCCTCCGCGACGCATATAAGGCCCTCCCCCACCCTCCTTTCGGAAAAGCTGACCACGACTCCATTTTGTTGCTTCCAGCCTACAGACAGAGACTAAAACAAGAAGCTCCCGCGCTCAGGTCTGTTAAACGCTGGTCCGACCAATCTGATTCCACGCTCCATGCTTCGATCACGTGGATTGGGATTTGTTCCGCATTGCGTCCAACAACAACATTGACGAATACGCTGATTCAGTGAGCGAGTTCATTAGAAAGTGCATTGACGATGTTATACCCACAGCAACGATTAAAACATTCCCACACCAGAAACCGTGGATTGATGGCAGCATTCGCACGAAACTGAAAGCACGAACCACTGCTTTTAACCAGGGCAAGGTGACAGGAAACATGACCGAATACAAACAGTGTAGCTATTCCCTCTGCAAGGCAATCAAACAAGCTAAGCATCAGTATAGAGACAAAGTAGAGTCGCAATTCAAAGGCTCAGACACAAGAGGTATGTGGCAGGGTCTACAGTCAATCACGGATTACAAAAAGAAAACCAGCCCCGTCGCGGACGAGGATGTCTTGCTCCCAGGCAGACTAAATAACTTTTTTGCCCGCTTTGAGGACAATACAGTGCCACTGACACGGCCAACTACCAAAACCTGCGGACTCTCCTTCACTGCAGCCAATGTGAGTGAAACATTTAAACTTGTTAACCCTCGCAAGGCTGCGGGCCCAGACGGCATCCCCAGCCGTGTCCTCAGAGCATGCACAGACCAGCTGGCTGGTGTGTTTACGGACATATTCAATCAATCCTTATGCCAGTCTGCTGTTCCCACATGCTTCAAGAAGGCCACCTTTGTTCCTGTTCCCAAGAAAGCTAAGGTAACTGAGCTAAACGACTACCGCCCCGTAGCAGTCACTTCCGTCATCATGAAGTGCTTTGAGAGACTAGTCAAGGACCATATCACCTCCACCCTACCTGACACCCTAGACCTACTCCAATTTGCTTACCGCCCCAATAGGTCCACAGACGATGCAATCTCAACCACACTGCACACTGCCCTAACCCATCTGGACAAGAGGAATACCTATGTGAGAATGCTGTTCATCGACTACAGCTCAGCATTTAACACCATAGTACCCTCCAAACTCGTCATCAAGCTCGAGATCCTGGGTCTCGACCCCGCCCTGTGCAACTGGGTACTGGACTTCCTGACGGGCCGCCCCCAGGTGGTGAGGGTAGGTAACAACATCGCCACCCCGCTGATCCTCAACACCGGGGCCCCACAAGGGTGCGTTCTGAGCCCTCTCCTGTACTCCCTGTTCACCCTCGACTGCGTGGCCATGCACGCCTCCAACTCAATCATCAAGTTTGCGGACGACACAACAGTGGTAGGCTTGATCACCAACAACGACGAGACGGCCTACAGGGAGGAGGTGAGGGCCCTCGGAGTGTGTCAGGAAAATAACCTCACACTCAATGTCAACAAAACAAAGGAGATGATTGTGGACTTCAGGAAACAGCAGGGGGAGCACCCCCCTATCCACATCGACGGAACAGTAGTGGAGAGGGTAGTAAGTTTTAAGTTCCTCGGCGTACACATCACGGACAAACTGAATTGGTCCACCCACACAGACAGCGTTGTGAAGAAGGCAGAGCAGCGCCTCTTCAACCTCAGGAGGCTGAAGAAATTCGGCTTGTCACCAAATGCACTCACAAACTTCTACAGATGCACGATCGAGAGCATCCTGTCAGGCTGTATCACCGCCTGGTACGGCAACTGCTCCGCCCACAACCGTAAGGCTCTCCAGAGGGTAGTGAGGTCTGCACAGCGCATCACCGGGGGCAAACTACCTGCCCTCCAGGACAACTACACCACCCGATGTTACAGGAAGGCCATAAAGATCATCAAGGACAACAACCACCCGAGCCACTGCCTGTTCACCCCGCTATCATCCAGAAGGCGAGGTCAGTACAGGTGCATCAAAGCAGGGGCCGAGAGACTGAAAAACAGCTTCTATCTCAAGGCCATCAGACTGTTAAACAGCCACCACTAATATTGAGTGGCTGCTGCCAACATACTGACTCAACTCCAGCCACTTTAATAATGGAAATGGATGGGAATTGATGTAAAAATGTATCACTAGCCACTTTAAACAATGCCACTTAATATAATGTTTACATACCCTACATTACTCATCTCATATGTATATACTGTACTCAATATCATCTCCTGCATCTTGCCATCTTTATGTAATACATGTATCACTAGCCACTTTAAACTATCCCACTTTATGTTTATATACCCGACATTACTCATCTCATATGTATATACTGTACTCTATACCATCTACTGCATCTTGCCTATGCCGTTCTGTACCATCACTCATTCATATATCTTTATGTACATAATCTTTATCCCTTTACACTTGTGTGTAAGGTAGTAGTGGAATTGTTAGGTTAGATTACTAGTTGGTTATTACTGCATTGTCGGAACTAGAAGCACAAGCATTTCACTACACTCGCATTAACATCTGCTAACCATGTGTATGTGACAAATAAATTTGATTTGATTTGATTTAACAAGCAAAAATAAAGCAGGAAACACCAGTGACTCGGTCAATAAAAAAGTGTCCAGATGAAGCAGATGCTAAAGGACTGTTTTGCTAGCACAGACTGGAATATGTTCCGGGATTCTTCCGATGGCATTGAGGAGTACACCACATCTGTCATTGGCTTCATCAATAAGTGCATCGATGACATCGTCTCCACAGTGACCATACGTACATACCCCAACCAGAAGCCATGGATTACAGGTAGCATCCACACTGAGCTAAATGCTAGAGCTGCCGCTTTCAAGGAGCGGAACTCTATCCCGGAAGCTTACAAGCAATCTCGCTATGCCCTCCGACAAACCATCAAACAGGCAAAGCATCAATACAGGACTAAGATTGAATCATACTACACCGGTTCCGATGCTCGTCGGATGTGGCAGGGCTTGCAAACTACTACAGACTACATCGTCGAGCTGCCCAGTGACACAAACCTAGATGAGCTAAATTACTTCTATGTTCGATTCAAGGCAATTAACACTAAAATGTGCATGAGAGCATTAGCTGTTCCGGACAACTGTGTGATCTCGCTCTCCGTTGCCGATGTGAGTAAGACCTTTAAACAGGTCAACATTCACAAGGCCGCATGGCCAGATGGATTTCCAGGACGTGTACACCGAGCATGCGATGACCAACTGGCAAGTGTCTTAACTGACATTTTTAACCTGTCCCTGACTGAGTCTGTAATGCCAACATGTTTCAAGCAGACCACCATAATCCCTGTGCCCAAGAACACTAAGGTAACCTGCCTAAATGCCTACCGACCTATAGTGCTCACGTCTGTAGCCATGAAGTGCTTTGAAAGACTGGTCATGGCTCACATCAACACCATTATCCCAGAAACCCTAGACCTACTCCAATTTGCATACCGCTCCCAACAGATCCACAGATGATGCAATCTCTATTGCACTCAACTCTGCCCTTTCCCACTTGGACAAAAGTAACAGCTATGTGAGAATGCTATTCATTGACTACAGCTCAGCGTTCAACGCCATTGTGCCCTCAAAGCTCATCACTAAGCTAAAGACCCTGGGACTAAACACCTCCCTCTGTAACTGGATCCTGGACTTCCTGACGTGCCACCCCCAGGTGGTACGGGTAGGTAACAACACATCCGCCACGCTGCTCCTCAACACGGGGGCCCCTCAGGGGTACGTGCACAGTCCCCTCCTGTTCTCCCTGTTCCCTCATGACTGCATGGCCAGGTACGACTCCAACACCATCATCAAGTTTGCCGACGACACAACAGTGGTAGGCCTGATCACCGAAAACGATGAGACAGCCTGTAAGGAGGAGGTCAGAGACCTGGTTGTGTGGTGCAGGACAACCTCTCCCTCAACGTGATCAAGACAAAGGAGATGATTGCGGACTACAGGAAAAGGAGTACGAGCACGCCTCCATTCTCATCGACGGGGTTGTAGTGGAGCAGGTTGAGAGCTTCAAGTTCCTTGGTGTCCACATCACCTACAAACTATCATGGTCCAAACATACGAAGACAGTCGTGAATAGGGCACGATAAAACGCTATTCCCCCTCTGGAGACTGAAAAGATTTGGCATGGGTCCTCAGATCCTACAAAAAGTTCTACAGCTGCACCATCGAGAGCATCCAGCTGACTGGTTGCATTACTGCCTGGTATGGCAACTGTTCGGCCTCCGACCGCAAGGCAATACAGAGGGTAGTTCGTACGGCCCAGTACGCATTACCCTGCCATCCAGGACCTCTATACCAGGCTGTGTCAGAGGAAGGCCCTGAAAATTGTCAAAGACTCCAGCCACCCTAGTCATAAACTGTTCTCTCAGCTACCTCACGGCAAGCGGTAACAGAGCGCTAAACAGCTTCTACCTCCAAGCCTTAAGACTCCTGAACAGCTAATCAAAGGGCTACCCAGACCCCTCTTTTATGCTGCTGCTACTCTCTGTTTATTATCTATGCATAGTCACTTTAACTGTACATACATGTACATATGTGACCTGATTCAGGAAACTAGGCGTAATGTCGCAAGTCACGACATCACAGGAGAGCAGTTTGAACGTAAACATTTTTTTAAATAAAAATGTGTTTTTTGGCAGAAATGTCTTCTTGAACATGTGTACTTTCATGTGCCTTAATAACAGACTTGTATGCCATCTGTCAATATACGAAGAAAAATTACGAGCCTTGTTTAAACCACTTAAAAAGACAGCAACCTTCCCACTAGCTATGATTGGCTGAGATAATGAGTGGGCTGGACATGCTGAGAGATGAGTTCTGATTGGTCTGCCATATAGAGGGCTTTTGTTTATTTGAGCTGGTCAGTCTCTGTTGGTAATCCTGTTGAACACATCTTTTTAAATGTAGCTGCATAAATGTTGCTCTCCACTTTCTGGAGGATCGAGTTTTGAAATCAGTGGAAATAGAGTACGATAGCTAAAGAGATGGGAAAACACCTGTTTCCAGATTCCAGCTTTCAAGCTAAGGACGTTTTTGGCATGGATCCGTGACAGGGAGGGTCCACCATCCATGATGATGTATGTAAGACAGTCTAGCTAGCTACATTTTCAGATAATACACGTTTCTAATTTTGACAGAAAGTTGTTTAATTTCAAGCTAAAGTGTACTGTTAGTTAGGTGGCTGGCTCGTTAGCTAACGTTGTGACATGATGTGTGTGATCTTAAATGTTGTTTACCTAGCTAGGTACATGTCTTAAGCTAAAGTGTACTGTTAGCTGGCTGGCTCCATGGAGAACGTTGCGTGTATGAAATTATTATTATTGTTATTATTGTCATTGTTATTCATGCAGGGGTAGTAATGACATGATTTGGCACTGTTCATTGTTGTTTAACTAGCTAACTTTAGGTGCCGTGACGTGATGTGTGTGATCGTACATGTTGTGTACCTAGCTAGGTTAATTGTTTACCTAGGTAGCTAGCTACATGTCTTAAGTGAAAGTGTCCAACACCTGTTGAATATGGTCGGTGTCAATAAACGTCAGCAAAAAAGCATAATGAAATTGCTGCCATCAGAGCTGGTTAGGCTGTTTTCATGTTATCCAGAGGTAAACAAATCATCGGCCAGAGCGTCAAGTGTGCGCTCTGAATGCAACAAGATGGGTGGGGCTAAAGCTTAAGAGGGTGTGAACAATGCTGAAGGGGTGTAGACAAAGAAGAGCTCTCTCACTGAAACACTAAAATGCCATTTACTCAAAAGTGAGTTTACAAGTGTATCAACTTTCAAAGCAGAATGACTTTCCCATTGTATTCTTAGTGTATGATATACCATTTTGTAGCTCTGAGTCTCTGTTTTACCAATGTAAAAAAAACAATTTAAAATGTTGCTACATAAGACCAAATCCAGGTGGAGTCACATATGATCTCAATTACCTTGACTAAACCTTGACATTGACTCTATACCTGTACCCCCTGTATATTGCCTCGCCATTGTTATTTTACTGCTGCTATTAAATTATTTGTAACTTTTAGTTTAAATTTTTTTCTTATCTATTTTTTACTTAACACTTCTTTTTTAAACTGCATTGTTGGTTAGGGCTTGTAAGTAAGTATTTCACTGTAAGGTCTACTACACCGGTTGTATTCAGCACATTGATTTGATCATATCACAATTGATGTAGAAAATATGGATTCATTAATGTTTTCATTTTAATACATTTATTTTTTTGGACTCTCTTTCTCTCTCACATTTAGCCATCAGAGTATTACAGAGTATTCTATACTTAAATAATATACACTACCGGTCAAAAGGTTTAGAACACCTACTCATTCAAGGGTTCTTCTTTATTTTTACTATTTTCTACATTGTAGAATAATAGTGAAGACATCAAAACTATGAAATAACACATATGGAATCATGTTGTAACCAAAAAAGTGTTAAACAAATCAAAATATGTTTTATATTTGAGATTCTTCAAATAGCCACCCTTTGCCTTGATGACAGCTTTGCACACTCCTGGCATTCTCTCAACCAGTTTCACCTGGAATGCTTTTCCAGCAGTCTTGAAGGAGTTCCCACATACGCTGAGCACTTGTTGGCTGCTTTTCCTTCACTCATCCCAAACCATCTCAATTGGGTTGAGGTCGGCTGACTGTGGAGGCCAGGTCATCTGATGCAGCACCCCATCACTGTCCTTCTTGGTCAAATAGCCCTTACACAGCATGGAGGTGTGTTGGGTCATTGTCCTGTTGAAAAACAAATGATAGTCCCACTAAGCCCAAACCAGATGAGATGGTGTATTGCTGCAGAATGCTGTGGTATACATGCTGGTTAAGTGTGCCTTGAATTCAAAATAAATCACAGACATTGTCACCAGCAAAGCAACCCCACACCATAACACATCCTCCTCCATGCTTTACGGTGGGAACCACACATGCTGAGATCATCCGTTCACCCACACCGCATCTCACAGAGACACGATGGTTGGAACCAAAAATCTCAAATTTGGACTCCTGACCAAAGGACAGATTTCCACCGGTCTTGCTCATGTTTCTTAGCCCAAGCAAGTCTCTTCTTCTTATCGGTGTCCTTTAGTGGTGGTTTCTTTGCAGCAATTCGAACATGAAGTCCTGATTTACACAGTCTCTTCTAAACAGTTGATGTTGGGATGTGTATGTTACTTGAACTAGGTGAAGCATATATTTGGGCTGCAATTTCTGAGGCTGGTAACTAATGATCTTATCCTCTGCAGCAGAGGCAACTCTGAGTCTTCCTTTCCTGTGGCGGTCCTCAAGAGAGGCAGTTTCATCACAGCACTTGATGGTTTTTGCAACTGCACTTGAAGAAACTTTAAAAGTTCTTGAAATTTTCCGTATTGACTGACCTTCATGTTTTAAAGTAATGATGGACTGTCCTTTCTCTTTGCTTATTTGAGCTGTTCTTGCCATAATATTAACTTGGTTTTTTACCAAACTATTTTCTGTATACCACCCCCACCTTGTCACAACACAACTGATTGGCTCAAACGCATTAAGAAGGAAGAAATTCCACAAATTAACTTTTGAAGAATGCTCACCTGTTAATTGAAATGTATTTCAGGTGATTACCTCATGAAGCTGGTTGAGAGAATGCCAAAAGTGTGCAAAGCTGTCATCAAGGCAAAGGGTGGCTATTTGAAGAATCTCAAATATAAAACATATTTTGATTTGTTTAACACTTTTGGTTACTATATGATTCCATATGTGTTGTTTCATAGGTTTGATGTCTTCACTATTATTATACAATGTAAAAGGAAAGATAAACCAAAGGATAAAATACATTATGGAGTTGCTGTATTGTCAAGAAATAGCCTACTGAAATTCTGGTGTGAAACGAGGTGATGTTTTGTCATTCTAGAATAAAAAATATGTATATTTATAAACCTCAGCAATATAGGTGTGTTAAAAATGTATACCATTTCAACCATTGTTGCACACTTTGAAGTTAAACATTACATTTGAAAAAAGTCAAACCAATCCATATGTGATGTTCCTAGCAGAGAATATAGATCTACTACAAATCATGCCTGGGGCCAATTTAAATTGAAGGCAGTCAGTTCAGGAAGTGATTTTATAAAAATGTTAAAAAGGGCACTTAAAAAAAAAGCTTCTACACCTCAGTTTATTGAGAAGTCATTGGAAATATATGCATTATTTTGTTTCTATTATTGTTATTTAAGTCTACTTCCTGAATTGACTGCCTTCACTTCGAATTGACCCCTGTTACAAATAATGTGCCACTACCTTTTCGGGTGTTAGAATGCTGCATTGATTATGTGCATCAAGATGCTGAAGGGGTGGCAGGTAGCCTGGTGGTTAGAGCATTGGGCTTGCTGGATCGAATCCCCGACCTGACAAGGTAAAAATCTGTCGTACTACCCCTGAGCAAGGCAGTTGACCAACTATTCCCCAGGTGCCGTTTGGGGTTTTAGGCTGGGTTTCTGTACAGCACTTTGAGATATCAGCTGATGTATGAAGGGCTATATAAATAAATTTGATTTGATTTGCCGTGGATGTCGATTAAGACAGCCCTTGCACCCCTCTGATTCAGAGGGGGTTGGGTTAAATGTGGAAGACAAATTTCAGTTGAAGGCATTCAGCTGTACAACTGACCCATTTCCCTCATCTAGCATGGTTTTACAGGTGTACAACTTTCACTGAGGACATTCTGAAATTGCATTTTTGCCCCCCCCAGTTTTATAATTGCAATGTGATACAAAACGAGGCAACGGTGTGCTTTAGGACCATGTAGACTTATCTGAGAAGTCGGGTAGGCTGTTTGGAGTGTTTATCTGATTGGGGGAAAAAAAATGTGATGTCTCCCCAACTTCCAAAACCAAAGTTACGCCCCTGTGGTTTTCTACGCTGGAGTCATGTCTGTTCACATCTTTGAAATCATCTCCAACAACCATGTTGTTTGATGTGGTTAATACTACAATAGCAGTCTATTTGTTAATAAAGAGATCATTTATTCCATTGTTTAGACATCCAGTCTCTGGTGCAACAAAATAACATCATAGAAGGTTTTATATTGGTGTTAGGTTGTCAATTATTTCCCTCATAAGAGAGGTGGGTTTTATGTTAATGTTTTCTGAATGTGCTCCTCTGTTCCTACATTTTTGTAAACACTCTTATCCAGAGATACTTACAGGAGCAGTTAGGGTTAATTAAGTGCCTTGCTGAAGGGCATAGAGACAGATTGTTCACCTAGTCGACTCAGGGATTCAAACCAGCGACTTTTCAGTTTCTGGGCCAACGCTCCCCATAGGCTACCTACTTTTCTTCCTGTCTGCTTTTTCCAGAGTAACACCAATCAGGTGCTTTTATGCAGGTGTAGGTTAAAGTTGAACATCATTGTGATAGTTACACATTGAGAGCTATTGCCTAGATGGTGCTATGTACTGCTCAACTTACTGAGAGGACCATGACAAACCCACTGCCAACCAGTCTGTTCCAGAGGCCTGAGAGACACCAAGGTAAGAGGAAGATCTGATCTTTTACTAGTTAGGTGATCGATAGCTAAAAATTGTTTTATCCAATTAAGTGTGAGGACAGGGAATAATTCAGTCTGAATGGTTTGTGTATTTTCATCAAATGTACCTGTGCTGCATAAGCTAAATGAAGTGTCCAGAGATGTTACATGCATTGAACACTGTTTTGACAGGCTAAGGAATTTGCATGGCAGTAAATACATAGCACTGAAGGGAGGCGGTATTATCTGATTCCAGTCTATTGTGTTGGTTTAATTTTGTTGGCATCAGGCAGGATGAGCTTCACAGAGGAAGGTTATCGTCTTTTGTCATGTGCTGGGATTTAGTGATGAATGTGACACACAATCTCAATTCAAAAGTGCTGCGGATCAATGTTCTTTAAACACATAGAGAAACAAAATGAAATACCTTGGGAATTGGCACAGGACAAAACCATTTTTTTTTAATCAACACTGAACAGAAATATAAATGCAACATGCAAAATATTGGTCCTATGTTTCATGAGCTGATATAAATTATCCCTGAAAATGTCCAAACGCACAAAAAGCTTGTTTCTCTCTAATTTTGTGCACAAATTTGTTTACATCCCTGTTAGTGAGCATTTCTCCTTTGCCAAAATAATCTATCCATTTGACAGGTGTGGCATATCAAGAAGCTGATTAAACAGCATTACCTTTATACAGGTGCACCTTGTGCTTGGGACAATAAAGTCCACTCTAAAATGTGCAATTCTGTCACACAACACAAATTTAATCGCCATTGTATTATTCATAGGCCTATGCATATCTCTACGCATAGCTTTAATATTTAGACTTATGGAATAAGTCCGAACAGTGCTACTGATGTTGTAGATTCCTCAACATTACTGGGTGTGGTTAGGCCTTCTCCAAACGTTTTAATTTGGAGGTGTCTTCATTTTGTCGGCGTAATTTTTAAAATAAAGTTAAAATGTACGCTTACAATGCTGCACCTTGGTCCAGTCCTTCAGCCAGCCGTGACATAACTTCCCACCACCAACGGACTAAGCAGCATGGTAAGGTGGACTCCTGGACATGGGAGGACGTTCTGGACGGCAAGGGAGTCTACACATGGGAGGAGATCCTGGCGGGAAGGGATTGCCTTCCATGGGAACAGGTGGAGGCAGCTATCAAATCAAATCAAATCAAATTTATTTATATAGCCCTTTGTACATCAGCTGATATCTCAAAGTGCTGTACAGAAACCCAGCCTAAAACCCCAAACAGCAAGCAATGCAGGTGTAGAAGCACGGTGGCGAGGAAAAACTCCCTAGAAAGGCCAAAACCTAGGAAGAAACCTAGAGAGGAACCAGGCTATGTGGGGTGGCCAGTCCTCTTCTGGCTGTGCCGGGTGGAGATTATAACAGAACATGGCCAAGATGTTCAAATGTTCATAAATGACCAGCATGGTCGTATAATAATAAGGCAGAACAGTTGAAACTGGAGCAGCAGCACGGTCAGGTGGACTGGGGACAGCAAGGAGTCATCATGTCAGGTAGTCCTGGGGCATGGTCCTAGGGCTCAGGTCCTCCGAGAGAGAGAAAGAAAGAGAGAATTAGAGAGAGCATATGTGGGGTGGCCAGTCTTCTTCTGGCTGTGCCGGGTGGAGATTATAACAGAACATGGCCAAGATGTTCAAATGTTCATAAATGACCAGCATGGTCGAATAATAATAAGGCAGAACAGTTGAAACTGGAGCAGCAGCACGGTCAGGTGGACTGGGGACTGAGAGAATTAGAGAACGCACACTTAGATTCACACAGGACACCGAATAGGACAGGAGAGGTACTCCAGATATAACAAACTGACCCTAGCCCCCCGACACATTAACTACTGCAGCATAAATACTGGAGGCTGAGACAGCTATGAGGGCAGAGGCAGCCGGAGAGAGGAACCAGCGGTATGTGGGAATACAGCTGGCAAGGAAGCCCGAGAGGCAGCCCCAAAAAAATTTTGGGGGCGGCACACAGGGAGTTGGCAGAGTCAGGAAGCAGACCTGAGCCAACTCCCGTGCTTACCTTGGCGAGCATGGGACTGGTCAGGCCCCGTGCTATGGGGTGATGCGCACGGTACCGAGGTGGAGTATTCACAGGCCGGTATGCTCGGTGCCAACGTTCTGCATTTGCCAGGGGGAAGCTGGCATCCAGCCAGAATGGGTGGGGCCAGCTCTGTGCTCGAGACCGCCAGTGCGCCTCCATGGCCCTGTGTATCCGGTGCCTCCACTACGCACCAGGCCTCCGGTGGCAGCCCCACTCACCAGGCTGTCTCTCCGTCTCCTCACTCCAGGTGCTCCCGTCTGTCCGGAGCTGCCAGAGCCGCCCGCCTGCCCGGAGCTGCCAGAGCCGAATCCCCTCAGTCCAGAGGCGCCCCTCAGTCCAGTGGCGCCCTCTACGAGGGTCTTCAGTCCGGGGCCCGCTGCGAGGTTCCCCGGACTGTTCACCTAAGTGGGCCAATACTGAGGTGGAGCGGGGTCCACGTCCCGTACCCGAGGTGCCGCCGTAAGAAGGCCCACCCGGACCCTCCCCTTTGCGGTCAGGTTTTGCGCACCGTTGGGGGGGGTGGGGGGTACGGTGTGACTAGGATTGAGAACCACACTTAGGTACCCTATTCCCCCACCTGTTTTGTGGGAAGTTAACTTTGTAGTTGTTCAGGGCACATAGCCCAAAGCTTCACGGTTGTTTTTTTGTTCTTCGTTTTGTCAGTGTCATTTTTAAAATAAAGTTAAAATGTACGCTTACCATGCTGCACCTTGGTCCAGTCCTTCAGCCAGCCGTGACAGTACGTTTACAATGGCAGACAAAAATCTTTCACCAGTAATTGGTCTTCTGACCCAGATCAGATCTTTTGCCAATAAATGGGCACAGAAATCAGAGTTGGGCTGCTTGTGTAAACACAGTCTCAGATTTCAACAAAATAAACTAGTTTGGAGGAAAGTGTATCTTATTGGGTTTAAATACCAAAAGGATTACTATCAAGTTTACTCTCTAGATAAGGTTAGGAGGACACACTGTTGAATGAGGTGAGTTGTAATGGCCTGGTTTTATATCTGAAAAGAATGTTAGAGAACTTAGCCACAACTCCCATTTTATAATTGTGATACACATGTTTGAAAAAATCGTCTTTGCTGTTTTTCTATTTTGAAGGTACATTTGTGTGGGGGTGTTTCTGTGTGTTTATACTTGTCTAACTCTTTTCAATTGAGATTGACTCTACTGTGATGTCCTGTGTTTCCCTGATAGAAAGATGGTCCATAAGTCCATAGTGGTGGGTCTGGTGGTGCTGCTGGTGGCAGCCATGAGCACTTTTGTGGGGGTTTTCTTTGGTTTGGGGAGCAGGACGTCTTCGAATGGTCATTCCTACTCAAGGGCTGCCGTGGCAGCCGATGCTGGCCGATGCTCAGAAATCGGCAGGTTAGAATTCTCTTTCACACACAAACACAAACATACTATACATGTACATACAGTACTAGTCTCAAACGTTTGCACACCGGTGAAATTACTAATTGAAATGTTGTTGTAGACATTCAGATACAATACAAAGATCCCTGTTTCAAAACACACTGTCTCAAGCAGGCCTTTAAATAGCAGATACCAGGCTCAAATGTTTCTTTGTCTGAACATAAAAATATGCTCCTTCTTCTGAGTGTATGTATATTCATCCATCATCACAAATCCTTATGATTTTGTCATCATAATTCATTCTGTCTGTGTAAACTGCCTGCTGTTTCTTCAAAAACTAGCGCTTGTGTATGCAAATCAGGGCCACTGAATATAAACTTTTGTCTGTGTGTTTGTGTGTCCAATATAAATCTCAGAGACACATTGCAGAAAGGGAGCTCTGCAGTGGATGCATCTATTGCTGCCTTGCTGTGTGTTGGGCTGGTCAATGCCCACAGCATGGGCATTGGAGGAGGTCTCTTCTTCACCATCTATAATGCCACAACTGGTAGAGTCTGAGCCCTAATCCTTGACTTAAACCTATACCAACTGTATCATTAATGATGTCAACAAATCAAACATTGACTGGCACGACTGAACTAAAAACAGGAAATGTAATAGCTCACTCCATTGTAACTTGGTGTGATGTAATGATTCTGTCTTCCTTCACAGGAAAGGTAGAGACCATTGATTCCAGAGAGATGGCTCCCGCCAACGCAACAGAGCTGCAAAATCTGGACCCCTACAAATCAGCCGGGCTAGACAATCTGGACCCTTTCTTTCTAAAATTATCTGCCGAAATTGTTGCCACCCCAATTACTAGCCTGTTCAACCTCTCTTTCGTGTCGTCTGAGATTCCCGAGATTCCCGAAGATTGGAAAGCAGCTGCGGTCATCCCCCTCTTCAAAGGGGGGGACACTCTTGACCCAAACTGCTACAGACCTATATCTATCCTACCGTGCCTTTCTAAGGTCTTCGAAAGCCAAGTCAACAAACAGATTACCGACCATTTCGAATCTCACCATACCTTCTCTGCTATGCAATCTGGTTTCAGAACTGGTCATGGGTGCACCTCAGCCACGCTCAAGGTCCTAAACGATATCTTAACCGCCATCGATAAGAAACATTACTGTGCAGCCATATTCATTGATCTGGCCAAGGCTTTCGACTCTGTCAATCACCACATCCTCATCGGCAGACTCGACAGCCTTGGTTTCTCAAATGATTGCCTCGCCTGGTTCACCAACTACTTCTCTGATAGAGTTCAGTGTGTCAAATCGGAGGGTCTGCTGTCCGGACCTCTGGCAGTCTCTATGGGGGTGCCACAGGGTTCAGTTCTTGGACCGACTCTCTTCTCTGTATACATCAATGAGGTCGCTCTTGCTGCTGGTGAGTCTCTGATCCACCTCTACGCAGACGACACCATTCTGTATACTTCCGGCCCTTCTTTGGACACTGTGTTAACAACCCTCCAGGCAAGCTTCAATGCCATACAACTCTCCTTCCGTGGCCTCCAATTGCTCTTAAATACAAGTAAAACTAAATGCATGCTCTTCAACCGATCGCTACCTGCACCTACCCGCCTGTCCAACATCACTACTCTGGACGGCTCTGACTTAGAATACGTGGACAACTACAAATTCTTAGGTGTCTGGTTAGACTGTAAACTCTCCTTCCAGACCCATATCAAACATCTCCAATCCAAAGTTAAATCTAGAATTGGCTTCCTATTTCGCAACAAAGCATCCTTCACTCATGCTGCCAAACATACCCTTGTAAAACTGACCATCCTACCAATCCTCGACTTTGGCGATGTCATTTATAAAATAGCCTCCAATACCCTACTCAACTAATTGGATGCAGTCTATCACAGTGCAATCCGTTTTGTCACCAAAGCCCCATATACTACCCACCATTGCGACCTGTACGCTCTCGTTGGCTGGCCCTCGCTTCATACTCGTCGCCAAACCCACTGGCTCCATGTCATCTACAAGACCCTGCTAGGTAAAGTCCCCCCTTATCTCAGCTCGCTGGTCACCATAGCATCTCCCACCTGTAGCACACGCTCCAGCAGGTATATCTCTCTAGTCACCCCCAAAACCAATAATTTATAATTTAATGATAATAATTTAGCCCAAACAACTACCTCTTTCCCAACTGTATTTAATTTTAATTTATTTATTTATTTATTTATTTTGCTCCTTTCCACCCCATTATTTTTATTTCTACTTTGCACATTCTTCCATTGCAAAACTACCATTCCAGTGTTTTACTTGCTATATTGTATTTACTTTGCCACCATGGCCTTTTTTGCCTTTACCTCCCTTCTCACCTCATTTGCTCACATTGTATATAGACTTGTTTATACTGTATTATTGACTGTATGTTTGTTTTACTCCATGTGTAACTCTGTGTCGTTGTATCTGTCGAACTGCTTTGCTTTATCTTGGCCAGGTTGCAATTGTAAATGAGAACTTGTTCTCAACTTGCCTACCTGGTTAAATAAAGGTAAAATAAAAAAATAAAAAAACAGAGGACATGTTTGGGAATAGCACCCAGTTAGCCAAGAAGGGTAATATTTGATCAGTTACCTAACAAAAAGATGAAAGTTGCACATTTACAATGAAAGATGGCCTTGCAATAAAGTCAAAAGACACAAAGTTTTATTGTCACATCCACTAGTACAGTCTTACTTGCTAGCTCTTTCCTAACAATGCAGTAATCAATATCAGTAGTACTATTAAATAAAGTAAAGTATTATACTGAACAAAAATAAAAACGCAACATGCAACAATTTCAAAGATTTTACTGAGGTCCAGTTCATATATGAAAATCAGTCAATTGAAATCAATTAATAAGGCCCTAATATGTGGATTTCACATGACTGGTCAGGGTTGCAGCCATGGGTGGGCCTGGGAGGGCATAGGCTCAGCCAATCAGAATTAGTTTTTTCCTCAGCCCGCCCCCATCCCCACTCAGACGCTCTCACAAGTGAAGAAGCCAGATGTGGAGGTCCTGGGCTGGCGTGGTTACACATGGTCTGCGGTTGTGAGGCCGCTTGGATCTACTGCCAAATTCTCTAAAAAGACATTGGATGCAGCTTATGGTAGAGAAATAAACATTAAATTCTCTGGCAACAGCTTTGGTGGACATTCCTGCAATCCGCAAGCAAATTGCATGCTCACTCAAAACTTGAGACATCTGTGGCATTGTGTTGTGTCACAACTGCACATTTTATAGGGCCCTTTTATTGTCCCCAGCACATGGTGCACATGTGTAATGACCACACTGTTTAATCAGCATCTTGATATGCCACACCTGTCAGGTGGATGGATTATCTTGGCAAAGGAGAAATGCTCACTAGCACAGACAAACAAATTTGCGCACAAAATTTGAGAGAAATAAGCTTTTTGTGTGTATGTAACATTTCTAGGATTGTTTATTTCCGCTCATGAAACATGGGATCAACACTTTACATTTTTGTTCAGTGTAGAATAAAAACACAAGAAATAGAAATAAGAAGAACACAAGAAAGTAAGTAAGCGATATTGACAGGTTCAGTGCCAATACCATATTAACAATGTGCAGGGATACTGGAGTGGTAGGGGTAGATACTGTATGTATAGGGGTAAGGTGACTAGGCATCAGGATATGATAAATGGAGTAGCAGCAACTTATATAATGATTGTGTGTGAGTGTGTTTGTGTGTGTCGTGTCAGTATGAATGTGTGTTATGTGTGTGAGCCAATGAAGTGTGTATGTGTGTTGGAGTGTGAGTGAGTGTGTAGAGGCCTGTGAGTGTGCATAGAGTCCATAGCAGGCAGTGATGCAGTCAAGATGCTCTCAATGGTGCTGCTGTAGAACTTTTTGTAGAACGTTTTGAGGATTTGAGGTCCTATTCCAAAACTTTTCATCCTCCTGAGAAGGCGCTGCCTTGTCCTCTTAATGACTGTGTGTGTGTGTGTATGGACCATTTTAAGTCCTTAGTGATTTGAACACCGAAGAATTTGAGGCTCTTGACCCACTCCATTACAGCCCTGTCGATGTGGAGGGGTGTGTGTTGGCCCCCTGTTTCCTGTAGTCCACAATAAGCTCCTTGGTCTTGCTGATGTTGAGGGAGAGGTTGTTGTCTTGGCACCATGCTGCCAGGTCACTGACCACCTCCCTGTAGGCTGTCTCATCGTCGCCGATGATCAGGCCAACCACGGCCGTGTCGTCAGGAAACTCGATGATTGTGTTGGATTCGTGGTTGGCTACGCAGTCCTGGGTGAACAGGGAGTACAGGAGGGGTCTAAGCACACACCCCTGTGGGGCTCTCGTGTTGAGGGTCAGCATGGCGGAGGTTTTGTTTCCTACCCTCAGGAAGTCCAGGATCCAGTTGCAGTGGGAGGTGTTCAGTCCCAGGGTCCCGAGCTTGGTGATGAGCTTGGAGGGGACTATGGTGCTGAACACGGAGCTGTAGTCAATGAACAGCATTCTAACATAGGTATTCCTTTTATCTACTGTAGGTGGGTGAGGGCAGTGTGGAGTGCAATTGAGATTTCATTGTCTATGGATCTGTTGGGGTGGTATGCAAATTGGAGTGGGTCTAGGGTGTCTGGGATGATGGAGTTGCTGTGTGCCGTAACCAGCCTTTCAAAGCACTTCATGATTACAGATGTGCTACAAGGTGATAGTCATTGTGGCAGGTACCCTTAGAGTTCTTGGGAACAGGAATGAAGAGTAGTACATTAGAGAAGATAAAAAGCTGCACTCCAAACTATGATCTTCCAATATATCCTTTCACAATCTGTTACATTACATTACGTGTAATGTTTGGCAGGAGGGTTGTCCATCGCCATACCAGGGGAGATCCGTGGGTATGAGATGGCACACGATCACCATGGAAAATTGCCATGGAGAGAGCTTTTCCAGCCTGCAATCCAGTTGGCACGGAAAGGCTTTCCTTTGGGCAGGGCATTGGCCACCGCTATTTCCAAGAACAGGGAAACCATCATCTGTGACACAGCTTTATGGTGAGAATGCCTACAAGGGAGGGGTAATATGGAGTGACGATCTGAGTTACTGTTCAGAGGGTCAAGTTTTCACATGAGAAGATACTGTACATCCCCTGTTGATGATTTATGCCCTTATACGCAAACATGAGAGCTCAGTGTTTCGTATGTTGTCTCTGACATGACATCTCTGTTTTTGGTCTCTCTTTCAGTGAGGTATTTTGTGACAAAAACGGTGGCATCCTTAAGGAAAATGACATCATCACCTTTACTAAACTCGCTGACACCTATGAAATAATAGCAAATGAGGGACCTAATGCTTTTTACGAAGGGCCGCTGGCAGAGAACCTTGTGAAGGACATTCAGGCTTCAAGTTGGTTTCGCCCTTATATCTACCAAATATGAACAAACTGCAATTTTGATATAATTTCATTCAGGGTCTGCTGGCTGTACGTGCTACAGAATGTGTTTATGTGTATGTGTTTCAGATGGTATCATCACACTGGATGACCTAAAGAAATACAAGCCTTTTTTGGATGAGAATCCTATCAATGCTACTGTGGGAGGGTACACCATGTTTGTACCCAACGCCCCCGCCAGTGGCCTTGTCCTGTCCCTCATACTCAAAATCCTGGATGGTAAGCCTTCCCACTGATGCCACAGAGTTGTATTCAATATCAAACTGTGGGTCATATTTGGACAGCCTATGCTACATTATAAGTGTATAAGGACCGAAGATAATTGTTTTCCGAGCCATCACACCTGAGGCGCTCTGCTTTGCAGGCCTGATGCTGCGTAAGCACTGTTCACATAAGAAAAGTATGCTGTTAATTTACATTATACCAGCGCTGGTTTACAGTGGCTTACGAAAGTATTCACCCCCTTGGCATTTTTCCTATTTTCTTGCCTTACAACCTGGAATTAAAATTGATTTTTGGGGGTGTTGTATCATTTGATTTACACAACATGCCTACCACTTTGAAGATGCTAAATATTTTTTTATTGTGAAACAAACAACAAATAAGACAAAAAAACAGAACTTGAGCTTGCATAACTATTCACCCCCCCAAAGTCAATACTTTGTAGAGCCACCTTTTGCAGCAATTACAGCTGCAAGTCTCTTGGGGTATGTCTCTATAAGCTTGGCACATCTAGCCACTAGGATTTTTGTCTCTTCTTCAAGGCAAATCTGCTCCAGCTCCTTCAAGTTGGATGGGTTCCGCTGGTGTACAGCAATCTTTAAGTCATACCACAGATTCTCAATTGGATTGAGGTCTGACCTTGGACTAGGCCATTTCAAGACATTTAAATGTTTCCCCTTAAACCACTCAAGTGTTGCTTTAGCAGTATGCTTAGGGTCATTGTCCTGCTGGATGGTGAACCTCCGTCTCAGTCTCCAATATTGTCACGTTCTGACCTTAGTTCTTTTATTATGTCTTTGGTTTAGTATGGTCAGGGCGTGAGTTGGGTGGGTTGTCTATGTTAGTTTTTCTATGATTTGCTATTTCTGTGTTTGACCTGGTATGGTTCTCAATCAGAGGCAGCTGTCTATCGTCCCTGATTGAGAACCATATTTAGGTAGCCTGTTTTCTATTGTTTTTCGTGAGTGATTATTTTCTGTCGTCTGTTGTGTGTCTGCACCAGTCAGAACGGTTTTCGGTCGTTTCTCTTTGTTATTTTGGTTATTTCCATGTTCATTCTAATAAATATGGACACATACCACGCTGCACCTTGGTCCTCACCTTCTTCCACCAACAACGGCCGTTACAGAATCCCCCACCACAACCGGACCAAGCAGCGTGGTATCAGGCAGCAGCGAGATCTGGACTATGTCACAACTTGGGACAAAATAGAAAGGTGGTCGGTCGACCCAGGGAGAGTGCCGGAGCCCGCCTGGGATTCGCTGGAACAGTGCGAGGAGGGATACCGGCCTATGGAGTTGGCGCCACGTACACGGCAGCGCAACAGGCACGAGAGGCAGCCCCTCAAGCGCCATCCATAATTCCTTCAATTCTTACCAGTTTCCCAGTCCCTGCCGACGAAAAACATCGCCATAACATGATGCTGCCACCACCATGCTTCACGGTGGGGATGGTATTCTCGAGGTGATGAGAGGTGTTGGGTTTGCGCCAGACATAGCATTTTCCTTGATGGCCAAAAAGCTACATTTTAGACTCATCTGACAGAGTACCTTCTTCCATATGTTTGGGGATTCTCCCACATTCCTTTTGGTGTTTACTTATTTTTTTCTTTAATTAAGCAATGGCTTTTTTCTGGCCACTCTTCAGTAAAGCCCAGCTCAGTGGAGTGTATGGCTTAAAGTGGTCCTATGGACAGATACTCCAATCTCCACTGTGGAGCTTTGCTGCTCCTTTGGCCTCTTTGTTGCCTCTCTGATTAATGCCCTCCTTGCCTGGTCTGTGAGTTTTGGTGGGCGGCCCTCTCTTGGCAGGTTTGTTGTGGTGCCATATTCTTTCCATTTTTTAATAATGGATTTAATGGTGCTCCGTGGGATGTTCCAAGTATCTGATATTTTTTTATGACCCAACCCTGATCTGTAGTTCTCCACAACATTGTCCCTGACATGTTTGGAGAGCTCCTTGGTCTTCATGGTGCAGCTTGCTTGGTGGAAACCCTTGCTTAGTGGTGTTTCAAACTCTGGGGTCTTTCAGAACAGGTGTGTGTATATATACTGAGATCATGTGACACTTAGAATCCCCCCTATGTGGACTTTTATTTAACAGAGTGTGTGACTTCTGGAGGTAATTGGTTGCACCAGATCTTATTTAGGGGCTTCAGAACAAAGGTGTTGAATACATGTGCACACACCACTTTTCCGTTAGTTTTTTTTTTTAGAATTTTTTGAAACATGTTCTTTTTTTTCATTTCACTTCACCAATTTGGACTATTTTGTGTATGTCCTTTACATGAAATCCCAATAAAAATCTATTTAAATTACAGGTTTTAATGCAACAAAATAGGAAAAATGCCAAGGGGGATGAATACTTTTGCAAGGCACTGTATCTCATCCTATTACTGTGTGCACCATACATGTATAGCTCTCTTGACCATGCAAATTAAGATAGATAACCACCTTTTGTTCGTGGTGGTGCTGCTGAGTGACCAGTTATTGGGGTGTAGAAATAAATCTCCTCTTCCAAGCTCTGTTTCAGCTCCACATTCATGCAGGTTCTATTGGATATATAGTCCATAGATGTCCTCCTCCAGACTTCCTCTCTCTGCTCTGCTGGTACCCAGTACAATGGCTATATAATGTGACAGTGTTTGTCTCAGAGGATTAGATGAAAAACATATTCCAGAGTATTTAAACTGCCTGAACCTCGTCTTCCTGTGGTTCCTCTGCCTGGCCACCCACTCACCGTGGCCCCCTGCCTCTACCGCAAACTCTAATCTTTCCAATTTACCTCTAATTGGACACTGATGAGTGGCGGGGGAATCATGTAACACTGGCATGTCAGGGCCCACTCAAGCCCTTCATCCTGACGGTTCATCATGACTTCTGCTAATGGCATGTCAGGGCCCGCTCAAGCCCTTCATCCTGACGGTTCATCATGACTTCTGCTAATGGCATGTCAGGGCCCGCTCAAGCCCTTCATCCTGACGGTTCATCATGACTTCTGCTAATGGCATGTCAGGGCCCGCTCAAGCCCTTCATCCTGATGGTTCACCATGACTTCTGCTACTGCTTGTCAGCTGAAATTCATCAAATATTTACATTTGGTTTTAGCTTTCTTTCCTTTCTCCCATCCTCTCCTCTACGGCTGTGAACTGAAACAATTGTAACACTGATAGACTGGGACTGGGAGACAGAATGAACCATACTTTTATATTGAGCTTTTACTGTATATGGGGAACACCTTTTCAATATCCACTTCAGAGTCAAAGTGTATATTGACGTGATCAAATTAAATATACTGTATTATTGTTTAATAAATGTAGGGATTGTGGTTATGGTTGATTACCAGGTTTTCTCCCATGCAGGATACAACTTCACCTCAGACAGTGTCTCCAGCACTGAGAAGAAGATCCTCACGTACCACCGCATGGTCGAGGCCTTCCGTTTTGCCTATGCCAAGCGAAGCATGCTGGGAGATCCACAATTCCTACGCATCTCTGATGTAACTCTCATCCCCATCTTTCCCAGAGCTTATATTGAATAGTTCTCTAATAGGATGTCTCTACTAAATGTATACTCTTTCAAGAGTTTACTCCAATCAGGCACTTACTAATCATATTCAATCAACTGGTCCTAGTATGTGTTGAAATGTCATGTTCGTTGGAGACGGAGTAAATATGTATATGCTCATATAAGAGAGTTGATTAGACTATTGTAAAGCTGCTATGTTGAAATGTCAGTAAATGCAAACCAGTTCATCTTCAACATTCTACACTGTTCCGTATGGTGGAATGGGCATTCATTTGAATGGCAGAGCCTCATTCTCCTGTCCCCTCACCTCTTCAGCTCATCCACAACATGACTTCAGATTACTTTGCCGATGCCCTCCGTCAGAAGATTACAGATGATACCACCCATCACATGAACTACTATGAGACGGAGTACTTTGTCCCCGAGAACCACGGGACAGCACATCTGTCTGTGCAGTGGCAGCCACCAGCACCATCAACCATTTGTAAGAATCAAGTCCCAGTTTTGATTTAAAAAATGTACTGGAAGTAGTCCTCATTACTCACCTGTCTTCATTATCTTTCTGTTCTACTTCCTCCCTAGGTTTGGCTCCAAAGTCATGTCGCATTCTACAGGAATCCTCCTCAACAATGAGATGGATGACTTCAGCTCCCCCCTCATCACGAATGGCTATGGAGTGCCCCCTTCACCAAGCAACTTCATCAGACCAGGTAAAGGGTTCATCTGACTACAGACACCAAAGTTTTCAGTGCATCAGCCGACTCGGATAACCAGAAATTGGTACTTGAAGGTGGATCTGGATTGACCTAACTCCCTAGTTGTCTCTCTCCAGGTAAGAGGCCCTTGTCCTCTATGTGTCCAGCCATTCTCTTTGACAAGGGGAGCAAGGAAGTCAAGATGGTGGTGGGGGCCTCAGGAGGAACAAAGATAACCACGGCAACTGCTACGGTGAGCCAGGCTACCATGCCCTTTCATTGCTGTGTGAAAATACTCTTTAATACTTTCTTTGCATTCTACCAAGTAGTCGTCTGTGACTGAATAGTTGGCTGTTCGTTCTGCAGGTGATTCTCAATGCGCTGTTCTTTAACTACGACCTGAAGAAAGCTGTGGCAGATCCCAGAATCCACAACCAGCTCTCACAACCAGCTCTCACAACCAGAGTCCCAACACCACACAGGGAGAGCCCGGGTTTGACGAGGTGGGTTAAATGGCTGACGATCTTCAATACACATGCCCTACAGTGTGTCAAGATCGTGGCTGGTTATCATGCTAGTGATGCAGGGTGTCTATTTGAATAGAAGTTTCACAGTGTTCTATATGCTTTCCTTACAGAGGGTGATGGCTGGTTTGGCCTTGAAGAACCATGAGACAGAGTTCCTGACAGCCACATGTGCTGTGGTTCAGGCGGTGGTGCGCCAGGGTGACCGGCTTCATGCTGAATCTGACCCCAGGAAGTGGGGCTATGCCGCTGGGTACTGAGACCAACCACACAAGCAACTACTAGGACTGGGAATTGCCAGGGACCTCACAATACGATATCACGATACTTAGGTGCCAATATATGTATGCGATTCCCACAATTATATATTTATTGTGATTCGATACTGTGATTTTATTGCGATTTGACATTCCAAACATATTGCTCACGTTATGTCAGCTGCAGAGAGACAAAAGACACCATGAGAAAATTTGTTTTAATCAGTCATGGAAATAAAAATAGCTGAAAACATGTCAGCTCACTATTTAAAAAGATGGAGAACAGGCTGTAAGATTAACAGGTACAGCCGACTAGCTCTAGCTAAAGCTACCTCATTTTTTACAAATCAATACTTGGAGTCAAAGTATCAATTTAACATTGTCCAAAAAAATAGCGATATGTAACTGTACAGATTATTTTCCACCATCATTACCTGCTCCCTCAAACTGAGACCCATACAGACACCCCAGTTTACACAAACTGAGACCCATACACACACCCCTGCTTCCACAGACAGGCTGGCTGATTAGGCATCCAATTCAGATGAAAACCACCCCCACAGACTATATTAGAAACCAACAGAAACATACACGCATTCCTCTCCTCATCTCGGTAATGCCCTTTAACCTTAGTCCACTCTGATAAACCAGGTCCACCTTTCTACGCTCATTGGTGTCATAAAGTGGAGAGAAACTACCCTCCAACATCTCCTCTCTTATCCTGTCTTTGATGACCAAGTATACCTCAGTCTGATATAAAGAAATAGAGCAATTCATTATCCACAGTTCTCCTCCACATCGTTTTAATTGGATTATTAATCGCTACGGTCTGTACCATCTCAATATTTCAGATTCCAATTAACAATGCCATCTCTATATTCATGTTTGTCTTTCATCGGTCAGAATAGGAAAGGTAATGACTGGTGCTTTTATTTTGAGATTATTATTAATCATCATCACAGTTTGCCTAATATATATATATATATCTCTTACGGTATAGTTAGAAAGGAACAAAGTACTTAAAGTTTGGAAAGCAGGATATAAAACAGAGACAAAAACTCAGAGGCAAAGCTTTTTACAACTATTTTACCGCAACAATTTTACAGCTTTGAAATGCCCTGGACAGAGAACATTCTGTATTGGAAAGTTGATTAACTAAGGCTTTATTCAAGCATTTTCCTTAATATCATTTAGCTAATCCTGATGAAACACTCGGGCACATATAGATGTAGGATCTTAATTTGTTCACCCTGTTCCAGGAAAAACATCCTGCAATGCAGGAAATGTAAAACAAAAAAGTGTATTTCAGACTTGATTTTCCCTTATGGAAAATGTATCAACCCCTACAAAAATGTCCATTAATTATAATTCACATTTCCTGTTGCTGCAGGATTATTTTCCTGTTGTAGCAAACTGGCTCAAATTAAGATCCTACATCTGTACCAAAGACTGTGCTCCTTTACTCCAAATGATCCCACATGAACACCAGACACCAACACCGGGTAGTATATTTGCATGTTTTCATAATTCACATCTAGTGCCTGGGAGGATCCAATTTAGAGATCATTACTCATTCACAAGCTCTACTATTGAAACATCGCATTACGATTACTGCATTTGTTAAAAAAAAGAAAGACGCCATTCACACTTCCTTTAGGGCAAAAAGAATAAGTCAAAGTAATTAGTATTCATCGCAGACATGACGGAGCTAAATGCCGAAAGTTAACACTGGTTGAATTTTTAATAGACCTGGAGGGGGATCAATATAAACCTGTACATGTGACAACAGGCCCTGGTGATGTCAATGCAATACATCAAAAGCTAATACAGTACCGTACTCTCACTGTGTGTACATTATTTTTCACACGTGTTATTATAGCTTCTGTAAGATTGCGCAATGGCATTCAGAACTCTTACCAATTGACTTGTTATTTCGGACATTGATTTTATTATATGTACCGTTTTTTCTTTGGATCCCCATTTAACGTTGGCAGAAGCTACTCTTCCTGGGGTCCACAAAAACTAAATCTGAGTAATTGGAGATCCAAGGGAGTTCTGGCTCTGTATAATACAGTGCATTGCCGTGAATACGTTTTGAACTTGGGGACTGTGAAGAGACCCTTGGTGGCATGTATGGGTGTCTGAGCTGAATGTTATTTGATTGTGCAGACAATCTGCAATGTTCATTACAGTAATACTTCTCATAACTAAAAGAGAATCAGTTAATCTCTCATCAACCTTCAACCAGAAAAGACTGGCATGCATGTTGATGTTAGCTCTATATGTGCAGTTAAGGGCAAGGCGTGTGCTCTATTTTGAGCCAGCTGCAGCTTTGCTAGGTCATTGTTTGCTGCACTTGACCATATTACCGGACAGTAATCAAGATGGGACAAGACCAGAGCCTGAACAACTAGTATAAATCAAACTTTATTTATACAGCACATTGCAGACATGGAATGCAACGCAATGTGCTTCACAGGAAAAACAAACGTAAATATTTACTTCACAATAAGAGATAAATAAAAAATAAAAGAATAACAAAAACTAAATGACTAAAAAGAACTAAGGAAAAGCAAAGCTAAAAAGGTGTTTTAAGATCTCTTTTAAATATGTCCACAGTTTCAGCCCACTGAGGATCTCTGGCAGGCTGTTCCAGAGGCTGGGGGCATAGTAACTAAAGGCTGCCTTTCCATGCCTCTTGGTCCTAGGCTTTGGAATAGTTAAAAGGCCAGTACCAGAGGGACTTACTGGGTACATAACTTAAAAAGTATGTCTGACATGTATTGGGGTACACAATTATGGATTGATTTAAAAAGCAATATAAGAATCTTAAAATTAATTTCTAAAACTCACAGGCAGCCAGTGCAGAGACCTTAAAACCAGTGTAATGTGTGCTATCCGTCTGGTCTTGGTCAGTACCAGTGCAGCAGCATTCTGTATGTTTTGCAGTTGACCAATAGCTTTCTTGGGTAGACCAAACAGGAGAGCACTAAAGTAGTCAAGCCTGCTTATAATAAAAGCATGGACGAGTCTCTCTGTATCAGCCTGAGAGAGAAATGGCCGCGCCTTGGCAATGTTCCTCAGGTGGTAGTATTTTCTCTGAGTTATGTTCACCATGGGTCACAAAAAAACTCAACCTGCCAAATAGGTCCTGAACCAATTTAGAATTGGACCTGAGAGGCCAACCCACCTCTCCAGTCTTTCCAGAGGACATCATGGTCAACAGTGTTGAATGCAGCACCTAAATCCAAGAGTACAAGGAAGGAGAGCTGTTTGGCATCTGTGTTAGCGCTAAGATCATTTACCACCTTAACTAAGGCTGTCTCTGTGCTGTAGTGGGCACGAAAACCAGACTGGAATTTTTCTAAAATACAGTTGGCACTTGATACACAACTTTACATTTGTGTCACCAGAGGATTTTAGCTACACGGATAAATTATTAGACTGTATTAGTGATTTAAATACTTGGATGTCTTACAACTTCCTCCAGCTAAATCAAGACAAGGCCAAAGTACTTATTGTTGGCGCCAAAGCACAGAGAGAATCTGGCCGCATATTTTAATTAAAGTGGAATAAAGATAAAACACCAGATGAAAAGCTAGGTGTAATTTTAGCTTTTAGCTGTGGAGGAAAGTTCACAGGTTTGCTTGCAGGGGTAGGATTAAATCAGGCCATCAATGGTTGTTATACATGCCAAGTTGATTTGTCTCAAACACATTCAGATAATTTTTTTAATTTTACCTTGGCAAGCCAGATAAGAACAAATTCTTATTCAATGACGGCCTAGGAACAGTGGGTTAAGTGCCTGTTCAGGGGCAGAAGGACAGACTTGTACCTTGTCAGCTCAGGGATTTGACCTTTCGGTTACTAGTCCAACGCTCTAACCACTAGGCTACCCTGCCACCCCGATCTTAGTGATCAAGTTAGAAAACGAGCTTGTCTGGAATTTCTAATTGCCTTGTTATACATGCCAAGTTGATTTGTCTCAAACACATAACCTCTTTTTATAAAAGACATACCCCGCCCCATCTTCACAACAACTTTGCCAATATGACTTGCCCATGATAACTGACCATCCAATGTTACTACTAGGAATTCAGCTTCCTCAACTTACTCAATGGTCACACCCTTTATGTACAACTCCAGTTGAGGTTTAGGGCCTAGAGAATGTTTTGAACCAAATACAATGCTTTTAGTTTGAGATGTATTTAAGACCAGTTTATTATTATTCTTCACTCATTCTAAAACTGACAATCTTTTATTTATTTATTTTGTGAGCTCACCGACTTTGGGTGCTGACATGTAGAGTGTGGAATTGTCCTGAGGGACACCCCACATATCTGATATTAATGAAGCTTCCATTGAAGAACACTCTCTGGGTTATAATGGATAAGTAACTGTCCAACCATGTGATGGCAAGTGATGTAAAGCCAATGTGAGTTTTTTCAATAACAATTTATGATCTAACATCAAAGGCTGCATTGAAATCTAACAATACAGCTTCAACTATCATCTTATTATCCATTTATTTTAACCAATCATCCGTCATCGGAGTCAGTGCAGTACAAGTTGAGTGCTTTTCTGTATATGCATGCTGAAAGTCAGTAGTTAATTTGTTCTCTGAAAAGTAGCATTGTATTTGGTCAAACACAATTCTCTCCACCAGTTTAATAAGATTAGGCAGCAAACTGATTGGGTAGCTGTTAGAGTCAGCAAAGGGTGCTTTAGTATTATTAGGCAGTGGAGCTCCTTTCTGACACTGAAGGGGGCTGCAAAAAGCCTGTTTTATCTCAAAGTGTGAGTCTCAGAGTATTGCTGCAACACTCCAGAGAGGGACTAATAAATGAACTTGGAGGATTGAGTTGTAACATGTTGTACCATGTCCTGTCCTGAATCTGACAAGTCCTTGTGGTCACAGTATGAGTCCCATGTTAGTACAGGCTGACAGGCTGTACTGACCTTCTCTTCCCATTTGAATACCTTCGGGACCTCCCTTGTGCTATAATCTATGTGTACTGTACAGTTAATCATTAAGAACAAGCATGTAATTGTATGTACTTGGTCAAATTAGAAACTCCATCCATTTCAGTGCCTAAGTATTTTGTCAAGAGGGCCATTTGATTCTGCTTAAGGCTCTGGACTGTTGGTTTAGATAAAAAAAATGTTCATATATGAAGATAATAGAATTACAAAAAATAAATCTCACTAAAAGTACTGTCCTCTGGGATCTACTGTACAGTGTTCTAAAGCCAACTAATTGGCTGTAAACCTTTGGTCAGTAGCCAGCAGATTTGCCCTGCTTCCTGGCATCTGACACGGCTGTGATGCATCCGTCCTCCTTGGCCACAGCATTGACCACATTGAAGAAGTATTTGTAGTCTGTCACTCTGTGTCCAATGATCTTAAGGGCCTCTATCACAGACTGAGAGCAGACAGACAGACAGTTAGTCAGGCTAAAAAAAAGCACCACTCACTGTCCCTTACTCATCCCATTTTAAAATGATTTGACTGTATTTCTCTCAAAATGGTCACTGCTCTCAGGCAGCCATTACAATCAAACCAATATTAGCTATATAATATATATATATATACATATATATATACACACACACATCACTTTGTCATCACTCAACAGCCAATTGCAGTGACCTTGGCTGTCATTGATTTACTGAAAGGATAAGAACAGAGGAATTACCTTATCAAAGCCATTCTCAAACTTCACATTGTTGTTGCCATCGACAAACACTATAGGAGCAGCAATGGCATCTTTCAAACTCATCCCCAACCAAAGGTGGTTCATTATGGACTGAAAGGGGAGAGATTTGATGAGGCTCTATGTATCCTTTTCTAAAAAAAACATGTTTTGCTGTGTTGAGAAGGAATGGTGAGACATGTGGTAGAAATAGGTTAAGACACCTGAATCAAGACTCACCAGGGCCATGGCGGTCGTGATCATGCTACCCCCTGATCCCCCAATTACAAGGGTATTTTTCCCAGAGCTGGAGCTCAGTATAGCTGGAGCCATTGAAGAGGGAGGCTGTTCACCTGTGAGGAATGAGACAATGTAATATACACAGATATCACCCATAGACTTATATAAGATATCACCCCATGAAGACCAGTTAAAGGTTAGACAAGTAGTCCTAAGTGATACATTCATTTAAAACGGTTACTAAATTATAAAGTTTATATGTACCTGCACTCAATCCCTCTGCTCTAAAACAGAAGTCAGCCAGCTCGTTGTTGAGGATGATGCCTGTTCTACTGGAGTAAATCCCTGCACCAAAACTGGAAAGAGAGAGAAAAAAAGACTGTTAGCCTAGAGAAAAAGAGTACACAACTCCAAAACCTGCAGTTTTAGCTGGTTTGTTTGCTGTCGAGACATTGGTCATATTACTATTTAGAAGGAGACTGTGTGTTAATACATTAGACGGTGTTCTATTTAGAGGGATGTGCTGTTCCGCATCTCAGTGAGGGTAGAGGCTCACATTTGGTTGATGGTACTTGTGACAGAGACTGCAGATCCATCTTCAGCCAGGACTGACACGTGCGTGGTCCCAAAGCGGTCAGGGGAAGGTGTTATGTTGTAGTAGGAGTCATTATAGGTACGGTTTTTACTGATCAATACCCTGATCCGATCAGCAAAGTCAGAGTCCACCATATACGATGCATCCTACATTTTAAAAAAGTATGATTTCACATATTAGTGTGTAAAAGTACAGAATACACTTAGAGGGGCAGTTCTCTTAGATCCTTACTTTTTTAGTGTTGAAAACAGGATCGTGAACGCTCTTCCTCTGTCCGTTAGCAAATTTAGCTGCCTCCAAGTAGCAGTGATAGGTCAGGACCTTCTGGTCCTCCTCCATGGACCTGGGGGTGAAATGGAACCCTGGGAAAGGTCAAAAACAGCCAGTCAAACCTCCACAACCTGGAGAAGGTACCTTTTGGAACTGTCCACTGATTGTGCACTACCATGACGACACACCATCAACACACTTTAAACATAATGGTTACAAAACAATAGCTCTAAATTGTGGATATAGCTGTAGCCTGACTTGACTTGAAACACTTGGAGAAAGTGTTAACACCTAAGGTACCTAATGTACCTTTAACAAGGTTGAGGATGAAGGCAAGCATGACTCCCCCTGCAGGAGGTGGAGGGATGTGCATCTGGTAATCGCCAAGAGGAACAGTCCAGGCATCCTCCACTCGGACTCTGAATGACTTCAGATCCTCCATGGTAAGGGTCCCACCTAAATGGGGAGACAAGTATGTCCATCCATGTTAGCAATCCTTACACGGACAAGAAAATATAACAATCTGGAGTTTATTAAAATGTATTTAAAAAATTTTTTTACTGGTTTTCCCTCTACATTTCTCCCAATCTTTCTCTCCCTCCCCCTCTCTCATTTACACAAATAAATCTCGCTCCCACCTGCTGCTTTTACGTCTTGGATCAAGTCAAGTCCAATTTGGCCAGTGTAAAAGGCATCTACACCTTGTTCTGCAATGGTTTCCATGGTTTCTGCCAGTTTAGGGAACTTCAACATGTCTCCTATGCCCAGCACCGTCTTGTTCTTGTGGCAGAACACCTCACTGAAAGAGCGGCATGTCTTTAATATACCATACCAACCACAAACAGAAAAAAGACTTTAAAAAAAGACTTTTTACTTTAGTTTATTTAGTAAATATTTTCTTAACTATATTTCTTGAACTGCATTGTTGGTTAAGGGCTTTTAAGTAAGCATGTCACGGTAAGCCTGTTGTATTCGGCGCGTGTGAGAAATAAAATGCGATTTTATTTTTTATTGGATTACAGTGATAGAACAGAACATTTGCAACTGTCAAACATTAGATCTCTGTAATTTCATTGCCATCTCCATTCTCAAATTATCCCTGAGTATATGTGAATCCCCCTCTCCATCTGCTGGGGTGCCAAGGGCACATTCCCCACACATCTCCTGTGCTACTGCTCACACTTCTGTTCTGTAAGAGGAGGAAGAGAGAGGAGAGGAGCCGAGACGAGGAAACGCCTCTGCAGTCTGTGTCTGCAGTCTGTATTCAGGAAAGCCTCTGCAGTCTGTGTCTGCCGCACAGGATGTCAGTGGCACCTTAATTGAGGAGGATGGGCTTGTGATAATGGCTAGAGCGCAATAAGTAGAATGGTATCAAATACATGATTTCCAGCCATTATTATGAGCCATCCTCCCCTCAGCAGCCTCCACTGGTCTACAGTCTGTACTCAGGAAAGCCTCTGCAGTCTGTCTGTGTATAGTACTGCACAACCATACAGATGAGAACTTGATCTGAGCCCACAGACTACAGTGGAGGTGTCAATCTCTAAACAAGTTTATTAGCTTCATGCTAGAATAGGACTGGATATCTGGACTTTCTGACTGAAAAGTCCTCAGATACATGTACTTCATGCACTGTTAACAACTTTGCTGACCTGACATTTGGACAAATGCAGTTTTAGCGTCTTTCTTATATATATATATATATTATTCTTACTTGTATTTATTCAGGGGATCCCAAATGAGACCAAAGTCTCATTCATAATGGTGTCCCGAGTACAAACATTTTCACAATCAATACAATTTACATAAAAAATAAAGAAAAAAACTACAAGATACAATTACAAATAAACCACTACAATCAATCGAAACAAGTGCAATCCTCAATGACTTCATTTAACACCCGAGTCCTTAAGTGTATGAAAACTAATGTACACATTGAGTTCCTGTCTGTAAGTGTGAGTGAGATCTCTTACTACCAGAGTGATGTTGCTTTCACCAGGTTTCCTATGAGTGTGATGTTAAGGAGGGATCCCAGGAAGGGTGGCATAGGAAATCCTTCTCTGGCCAGTCTAATGGTGGGCTCAAACAGCCTGGCCCAGGGCAGCTTCCCGTACATTCTGTGAACCACCTCATACCCACGCAACTCTCCAGGAACGCCAATCCACTGACTACCTGCCAGGGTCCACACAAGCAAAAAGAGATGTTAAAGCTTGCACACACCGTACTGAATGTGGATTTAGCGTGTCTGCGCCAATCATTCAGCGTGCTGTGTTTTAGGGACCACCTGCTGTAAACGTCCGACTGCCAACATTTTCACGCAATGATACATGTAAAATCATGTACACTCGGTAAACAAATTACAGCTAGCACTCTGTTCAGAGGTGCTAAGTAGGTCAGGAAACGCTACTGGACTGTATGGGCCCTAATACACAAACAAAAAGAGAGGTGTTACATCATGCCACATTCCAGGACAGAAAGGAAGAGTAGACATGAAAGGGGTAGTGTTTGGTGTTGTAGTTTGCTCACATTTGATGTTAGAACGGCTAAAAGGCATTACTCTTTTAGCTGTCAGAGTTATTTGAATTTAAAAAATCTGTTAATTGTTGTCATACAATGTACACACATTGATACTGTATATGGATCCATCCATCCATTTTTTGGCAGGTCTAACTACCTGTAATAAATGTGACAGATGTTGGACAGCCCTTCAGCAGATCAGCTTTGAATGACTGTGGAACAGTCTCTCTCGAACTGAAGGTTTTCACCGTGCCTGAGGAAAGATAAAGAGATGCATAGGTTATACAATTCCACCACAAACATTATTGGCTAAACCCCACAGTAAAGTACCACAAAAGCAAAGACTATAAAAGAACAGACTCACCAGTTTTGTCCCTAACAGTGAATATAGAGCCTCCTCCCAGGCCCATGCTCTGAGGGTTGACCAGTGAGGTGCACAACAGAGCTGCAATGGCGCCATCTACTGCCGATCCTCCTTGTTGCAGTATATCTCTGGAAACAGCCCACATTACAGCAGAAGTTCCCAAACGTTTTTGTTGGCAATTGACCCCATTTGGATTTTTAAAATGTTTTGCGACCCCAACTTGTAAAAAAAACTTGATGTAATCAACAGCCAATGTTTACATTTTTTATTTTGGTCCTTGACAGTCTATTACAAATCAGTCTGACAGTACTTTCAAAGTTTTTAAATCTGAAGAAAGTATAGTTTGAAGTTACTAAAATGCACCAGAAAGGTATTGGGAAGTTCAGAAGATCATCAGGCAATAATTGTGTATGATCATCTGTGTATAAAAGCAAAAGCTTTGTGTATCTGAATGAAAGTGAGCAGAGACTTTTTCCTATTTCTCCAGTTTAGCCTTTTGCCTCCAGCACCTTCACCAATCAGCCCTCGATGTGCGGTAGACTCTGCCTACTATACACAATACTAAAAGAATAATTTCTATTCAAGTGCTAATAAAGGGCTTTCAAAGGATAGGGTCAAAAAAAATATATTTTTAAATATTATGACACAGGTATTAAAAGCCTTGTGTCCTTTCTCCGTGTTAAACAACAGAGACAGTAGGGGGATCTAAGAGGCCATGGTGTCAACACAAAGATTGCTTACTATGTACACCCTGCAGAAATGCCCCATCACATAAAAGTAGGTCCAACTTTAATTGTGCTTACATCCTCTCTCCTCCAGTGTAGGCATGTTGGGTCATCTGGACCTCTACACTACTAGAAAAAAGATGCTATCTATAACCTAAAAGGGTTCTTCAGCTGTCACCATAGGAGAACCCTTTTTGGTTCCAGGTAGAAGAACCCTTTTGGGTTCCATGTGGAACCCTTTCCACAGAGAGTCCTACCTGGAACCATAAAAGGTTCTCGAATGGGGACAGCTGAAGAAGTGAAGAGTGTCTTCATGCCTCATTTATTGCTTAAAATAAGAGATGTTCACATAACTTCACACGACTGAACAAGTAAGTGCATTGCTGATGAGTGACAACTCTTGGCAGGTGGTAGGGGAAATAGATGACCTATAGCACAGAGACGCAAGCTGATCTGTGTGCGCTACCGGTTCCGCTAACAAAGCTGAAGATTTTGTGTTGAGGTACATGTTTTTGCTGAGGGAGCTGACTATTGGCCATGCTAGGGGTTATATCAAAGGAATGGAAAGCTCAAACCAACTGAGTATATGCAGAAGTGTCAGTGTGCTTAAAATACATGGGAAAAGTCACTGATAAAAATATAACAAATACTTACTGTAGGCATCATTTTTTTTGTAATAAAAGGAAAGCTATAGATCTGATCAGTCACAGCTGAATCAAGTAACTTGGGTTCAATACAATTAATAGTTCTGTACCTACGGTTTATATCTATCTGCACGTTGGCTACCAGTTGAAAATGAATAGCCTACAGTCTAAATCACTGCAGTAAAGAGTTCTTTCCCTGCTAAAATGACAATTATATTGTCCATGATAAGGCACGCAGCTTGAACCTAGAGACCAGTTGAATTTGGCCATCTTGGTAAAATAACACCAAACAACGCCTGTTCAATCAGACTACCAAATCCATTTATCATAGGTAGCCCATTAGAGCAGTGAAACTTTAGATAACATGTTTTAAATCAATTATAATTTATTATAACTAGCTGTACGATCGAGGCGACCGTATTCTACTTTACCTGCCAATGTCCGAGCAAAGTTTAGAGTCCGCAGAAACCGCCGCGTGCTTGTACGTGTCCTCGGAGCATCCTCGGTGGATAAATACGCCGAAGACTAGTATGCAGAGACAGATGAATATTATAGCACCAAATAAACCGATACAGAGACAGCAACCAACCTGCCATGGCTTATATTTGGACATGCTTTCAAGAGAAAAACTTTTCCAAAAATACTATTCTCCGCTGGGCAGAAAGTGTTGTCCCGTTCCAAGAGCTCACCGCTTAGTAGTCAATGAGCCTTCACACTCCTCCTCCACCCCACTCGATCAAATTGTTGTACTTCTGAAGTGAAAGTGAACGTTGTTTCCCCTTGAGCCATACTGAAACTGAACACAAATATAAACGCAACATGTAAAGCGTTGGTCCCATGTTTCATGAAATAAAGGATCCCAGAAATGTTCCATATGCACAAAAAGCTTATTTCTCTCAAATGCTGTGCACAAATTCTTTGCATCCCTGTTAGTGAGCATTTCTCATTTGCCCAGATAATCGATCCTCCTGAAAGGTGTGGCATATGAAGAAGCTGATTAAACAGCCTGATCATTAAACAGGTGCACCTTGTGCTGGGGACAGTGAAAGGCCACTCTAAAATGTGCAGTTTTGTCACACAGCACAATGCCACAGATGTGTCAGGTTATGAGGGAGCTTGCAGGTGGCATGCTGATTGCAGGAATATCCACCAGAGCTGTTACCAGATAATGTAATGTTAATTTCTCTACCATAAGCTGCCTCCAAGGTTGTTTTAGAGAATTTGGCAGTACGTCCAACCGGCCTCACAACCGCAGACGATGTTGGGGACACTATGTCACCGCAAAATCTACAGGAAGAGCTAAAAAAATTCAACCCCATTGGGTGCTGCCATAGAATTACATTAGCAGTGCCCATCCAACAAGGTCATTGACCACAGATAAAATGTCAAATCATGTTATATGTACCATAGCTTTGATTGGACTGATCATGTCAACATCATACTTTCAAAATCTTAGCTAGCAAACTAGACAAGCAGTCATCATCATGACTCAAGTCGACAATCTACTGGCAAATCCTTTTCAAACCTGGTCATATGAAGAGAAATGATGAACACAAATTAGAGATAAAACATATTGGCCACTGGACATAAACATTTCATAACAAGTTTGAAATCGCAAATTCAACAATGAGTGGTTTGGAAGGAATCAGTGGCTAACTGCAAACGTTGCAAAGCAAACACTAGCCTGCTATTCAGTGGAGCGGGTGTGTGGTCCAAGTCTGGGTTTAAGGGTATTTTTTCCAAGCTTAAAAGGATAAACATTCAACACCATGGGCCAGAAAATGTTGAATACATTGGCCATGCTGTCAATCCAGCATGACTTCATGATTTAACCTTGTTTTTTCCAGAGTTCCCAGTTGTCTTGAAAGCACCATAAATCCAGAGAATGCCAGACTGATGACAAAGTTTGATGACAACATTTTCCCACATGAAGGACCTCTGCGCCACCTTCCTGTTCCAAGTGAGCACAGCACAACAAGGTGAGTCCAAAAATGTCTTGTATGCTGCTGAATAAATAATGTGATATGCCAGGGAGATATGTTATTGGTAGCTAAGAAAGTAATATTAAGTGTATGTTGTGTAGTAAGCTGTTAGTAGCTCATGTGCCTCACCCTAATAATTTGGTCCCTTTCCCCCTCATAACTTAGCCTACTGTTCTGACAGAATGCCCAATGAGGTTAAGAAGAATCCTAGAGTGTCAGCTAAAGACTTGCAGAAATCTCTGGGAGATGCTAACAACTCTGTTGACGAGTCTACAATATGTAAAACACTAAGCAAGAATGGTGTTCATGGGAGGACACCACAGAAGAAGCAACTGCTGTCCAAAAAACCCCATTGCTGCACGTCTGAAGTTTGCAAAAGTGCACCTGGATGTTCCACAGCACTACTGGCAAAATATTCTCTGGACAGATGAAACTACAGTTTAGTTGTTTGGAAGGAATACTCAACACTATGTGTGGAGAAAAAAAGGCACAGCATACCAACATCAAAACCTCATGGTGGAGGGAGCATCATGGTTTGGGGCTGCTTTGCTGCCTCAAGGACTGGACAGCTTGCTATCATCAACGAAAAAACTAATTCCCAAGTTTATCAAGACATTTTGCAGGAGAATGTAAGGCTATCTGTCCGCCAATTGAAGCAACAGGACAATGACCTGCACCAAGGCCTCCCACTCCTCTTTCTATTCTAGTTAGAGACCGTTTGCGCTGTTCTGTGACGGGAGAAGTACACTGCGTTGTACAAGATCTTCAGTTTCTTGTCAATTTCTTGCATGGAATAGCCTTCATTTCTCAGAACAAGAATAGACTGACGAGTTTCAGAAGAAAGCTCTTTGTTTCTGGCCATTTTGAGCCTGCAATCGAACCCACAAATGCTGATGCTCTAGATACTCAAATAGTCTAAAGAAGGTCAGTTGTATTGTTTCTTTAATCAGAAAAACAGTTTTCAGCTGTGCTAACATTATTTAAAAGTGTTTTCTAATGATCAATTAGCCTTTTAAAATTATAAACTTGGATTAGCTGACACAACGTGCCATTGGAACACAGGTGTGATGGTTGCTGATAATGGGCCTCTGTACATCTATGTAGATATTCCATAAACAATCTGCCATTTCCAGCTCCAAAAGTCATTTACAACATTAACAATGTCTATACTGTATTTCTGATCAATTTGATGTTATTTTAATGGACACGTCTTTTAGCTTTTCTATCAAAAACAAGGACATTTCTAACTGACCCCAAACTTTTGAACGGTAGTGTAGCTAACATTGCCCATGAAAGGAAGTTGGGCTAGCGAGCAAGCATTTTAGCCAGGTAGCCTAGGATAACAAAATATAAAACCTGTACTGTATGACAGAGTTAAAGACTGTTTTGTCAACATGAAAGAGAGGAAGATGGTATTGGCGTTTCCCTACATGTAGGGTGAGTCAACATGCTTTATCTATTTGCAAGAACGCACCATGGACAACCACATCATATTTAAATTACGTTGATTGGATTGAATTGTTTAGTTGTCACTGTATTAGACTAAGAAAGCATATGTGACTTGATGATGTTGAAATGTTGAAGTCGAAATAGTGCTAAATAGTGCAGAGGTTGCTCTCCGGTTTTGTGATGAAACAAAGGTGTGGTTGAATTTATTCTGCCACTGTGTCTTCTTATTGTCTCGGCCTCATGTGAAATACATAGATTAGGGCGTAATGAATTTATTCTGCCACTGTGTCTTCTTATTGTCTCGGCCTCATGTGAAATACATAGATTAGGGCGTAATGAATTTATTCTGCCACTGTGTCTTCTTATTGTCTCGGCCTCATGTGAAATACATAGATTAGGGCGTAATGAATTTATTCTGCCACTGTGTCTTCTTATTGTATCGGCCTCATGTGAAATACATAGATTAGGGTGTAATGAATTTATTCTGCCACTGTGTCTTCTTATTGTCTCGGCCTCATGTGAAATACATAGATTAGGGCGTAATGAATTTATTCTGCCACTGTGTCTTCTTATTGTCTCGGCCTCATGTGAAATACATAGATTAGGGCGTAATGAATTTATTCTGCCACTGTGTCTTCTTATTGTCTCGGCCTCATGTGAAATACATAGATTAGGGCGTAATGAATTTATTCTGCCACTGTGTCTTCTTATTGTCTCGGCCTCATGTGAAATACATAGATTAGCGCGTAATGAATTTATTCTGCCACTGTGTCTTCTTATTGTCTCGGCCTCATGTGAAATACATAGATTAGGCGTAATGAATTTATTCTGCCACTGTGTCTTCTTATTGTCTCGGCCTCATGTGAAATACATAGATTAGGGCGTAATGAATTTATTCTGCCACTGTGTCTTCTTATTGTCTCGGCCTCATGTGAAATACATAGATTAGCGCGTAATGAATTTATTCTGCCACTGTGTCTTCTTATTGTCTCGGCCTCATGTGAAATACATAGATTAGGGCGTAATGAATTTATTCTGCCACTGTGTCTTCTTATTGTCTCGGCCTCATGTGAAATACATAGATTAGGGTGTAATGAATTTATTTCAATTGACTGATTTCCTTATATGAACTGTAAAATCATTGAAATTGTTGCATGTTGCGTTTATATTTTTGTTCAGTGTATATTAGATGACATTGGCAGGGAATGTGGCATATTATCTTCATACAAACAGTCTAAGCATATTATACATGTAATAGGCTTATCATCAACCATGTTTTAAAGATGTTGAACTGGGCCTACTTGAAATCGTTTTAGATTTTTTTTAAATAATAAAGAACAAATCTTTTTCAACTTATTCATTGTGCTCTCCATTTGCTGGCTACATGTGTATTTTGCTTAGGTCCACTATTTCTAATCAGCTAATACACTTTTTTTGTTTTCAACTACAGGAAATAGTGAATACTGTGTCCGTGTGTGTAATGTGTACACACATAGTACCACTCCTGTCACTTTAATCTGTCACTTTAATCACTTTAATGTTACTCTTGAGCTGACCCTTGATGCCCTTATCCTGTCATTTGTTACAGTAATGTCAAATGCACAGTATGCTTAAACAACAGTTACTATTATCCTCGACAGAGTACAGTTTTAGTATGTAAACTGGATGTCAATGACACAGAGGAGTCTTTATGTTGAGGATATCCAGATGCTTCTCAGAACATTGCCCCTCTGTTGGCTATTTTGTTCTATCAGCAGTATACTATGTATAAAAAGCAGCACACTGTTCTGTCCCCAGCTTTCTGTCAATGTTAAGTGCAGCAACGTGGCAAAAGTTCCTTCCTGTCCCATACGTAACCCAAAGATCAGGGTAATTGAGACGGTTATTTTGAGACAACCACATCTGTGTTGACAGTCCTGATCAGCACACTTTAACTACTCCTGTTTCATTGCATCCTCAACATGTACTGTAGCATGACTTATGTACCCATTTACATTTTAGTCATTTAGCAGACACTGTTATCCAGAGCGACTTACAGGAGCAATTAGGGTTAAGTGTCTTGTTCAAGGGGCACATCATCATATTTTTTACCTAGTTTGCTCCGGGATTCGAAACCGGCAACCTCTTACTGCTGAGGACTATTTTTGTCCAGTGCCAGCGCAAAAATATATATATATTCTGATTTATCAGGGGGTGCTACAGCACGCTCAGCACCCCTACATCCTGTGACTATGCAGACCCCCAAATACTATGACAAAATGGTTTTCATCATGACTCATTGTCATGCTCCACTTGATCAGTTTTGAAATTGACAAGCGTTAGGAAGGTGTAATCAACTCAGTTCATATTGGAACTAGACATGATTTAAAACTTTTTAAATGTTTTATTTAGCACACTGGCCATGTGACTCTGAGGGGGCACAAAGAAGGGGTGGCTGGGGGGTGGTCTGGAGGGGGACTAGGCCCCCACATGTGGAAGTTGGAGATTTCTGAAAAAAACTGAAACTGAAATTGCCTTTTCTAGAGCCATAATCATTATGCTTAAAATCTAGGTAAAAGATTGAAAATAATGTGAGTCTTATTCAGTACATTTAGCAATTGCTTGCTTTTCTAAAGTCTACCAACCTTTCCAGCAGGCATGCCAGCTAAGATATTAGACAAGCTAGCTACTCTAACTTGATTGATGGCCTGAAATGGCTTCTTGGTAGCTAGTTATGAGGTTGGGAGATTGAGAACCTATCTGGACTAGCTAAAGACAACTTCATAAAATTGTTATGTGCGCTAGTAGTATTAATATATATATATAATATATTATTATTATATATTATTATGATGATTTTTTAAAAACGATGTCATAATGTCTCCTGGGCGACGGCCGTTTGGGAGCAACAATCCGCTGTTTGCCATAACCTGGAAGATTTCATGGCGGAGTTGAGGAAGGTTCGATTCTCTTGTGCCCGGGAGAGAGGCGTCCCGAAAACTACTGAAGGGACATCAGAACTCCCGTACTGTGGCAGAATAAGCAGTAGAGTTTCGCACATTGGCTGCAGAGAGTGCCTGGAATCCGGAGGCTCTATTCGATTCCTTCCTTCATGGGCTGTCGGAGGAAATAAAAGACGAGCTCACCGAGCGGGAGTTATAATTGGACCTCGATTCCCTCATCGCCCTCACGATTAGGATTGATGGGCGTCTACGAGAACACCGGAGTGAGAGGAGGTCGGGTCTCACGAACAATTGTTCATCCACTGCTGCCTGCTCACCTCCGTAGGAATCCGGAAGTCCCCAAATTTAACAGCGCAGACCCCTGTTAGCATGCTTTAAATAGCTAACCTAAATCAGTGTCCATTAGCTTCATTCTAGATTTCTGTAAAATTGTGTACATTTTTCATTTGGGTGAACTTGAACTACACCTCACAATTTAAGGGTGAACATTTTACAGAGTGATTGTGAGATTCAATTAAACAAACATCCCTCAATTGAACTAAATATGTAACGGTTGTCGTTATCGGACCAATAGTGTGGTGCAGTGTGCAGTGTGGTAAGTGTTCGTCATATTTATTACACTGAACACAGAGAACAAACGAACAAGCAAATGAAGAAAAAAACGAAACAGTTCCATATGGTGAAAAACACTGAAATGGAAAATAACCACCCACAAACAAGAGTGAGAAAACAGGCTACGTAAGTATTGTTCTCAATCAGAGACAACAATTGACAGCTGCCTCTGATTGGGAACCATACCAGGCCAAACCCCTAGAAATATAAACACAAGAACAAAACATAGAACGCCCACCCCAACTCACGCCCTGACCAACCTAAAATAGAGACATACAAAAGGAACTAAGGTCAGGACGTGACAGTACCCCCCCCCAAAGGTGCGGACTCCGGCCGCAAAACCTAACCCCATCGGGGAGGGTCTGGGTGGGCATCTGTCCGCTGTGGCGGCTCTGGCGCGGGACGTGGACCCACTCCACCATAGTCTTGGCCCAATTAAGTGCCGCCTTTGGAGCGGCGACCCTCACCTCCGACCTCGGACTGGGGACCCTTGCAGCGGGCCCCGAATAGACGGGTGACTCTGGCAGCGCCGAAGTGAAGGGCGACTCTGGCAGCACCGGAGTGAAGGGCGACTCTGGCAGCGCCGGAGTGAAGGGCGGCTCTGGCAGCTCCTGACTGATGGGCGGCTCTGGCAGCGCCGAACAGGAGGGAGGCTCTGGAAGCGCTGGACAGGAGGAAGTCTCTGGAAGCCCTGGACAGGAGGAAGACTCTGGAAGCGCTTGACAGGAGGAAGACTCTGGAAGCGCTGGACAGGAGGGAGCACCTGGAGGGAGGAGACGGAGAGACAGCCTGGTGCGTGGGGCTGCCACAGGAGGCCTGGTGCGTGGAGGAGGCACCGGATGGACCGGACCGTGGAGGCGCACTGGAGGTCTCGAGCACCGAGCCTGCACAACCTGTCCTGGCTGGATACTCCCCTTAGCCCGGCAAGTGTGGCGGGGTGGAACAGACCGCACTGGGCTGTGCTGGCGAACCGGGGACACCGTGTGTAGCGCTGGTGCCATATACCCCGGGCCGAGGAGACGCACTGGAGACCAGATGCCGATATGAGGAGCTGCGATGTAGCGCACCGGGCTATGCCTGCGCACTGGGGACACCGTGCGCCTCACGGCATAACACGGTGCCTGCCCGGTCCACCTCTCACCACGGTAACCACGAGGAGTTGGCTCAGGTCTCCTACCTGACTTAGCCACACTCCCCGTGTTCCCCCCCCCAATACATTTTTGGGGCTGCCTCTCGTCCCTGTTGCACTACCGTGCTAACTCCTCATAATGCCGCCGCTCGGCTTTGGCTGCCTCCAGCTCTTCCCGGGGGCGGCAATATTCTACAGGCTGTGCACAGGGTCCCTTACCTTCCAAAATCTCCTCCCATGTCCAGGAGTCCAGAACCCTCTGCTCCTGGTTACCACGCTGCTTGGTCCGGCTGTGGTGGTGGTGGGTAGTTCTGTAACGGTTGTCCTCCTCTTCTGATGAAGAGTAGGAAGGATCGGACCAATATGCAGCGTGGTAAGTGTTCGTAATTTTTTTCAACTGAACTGAAAACTACAATATAAAGTAAACAAAAAGAACAACTGAAACAGTTCCGTATGGTCACTAATACAAAGTCAGAAAACATAGAACACAAAACATAGAATGCCCACCCCAACTCACGCCCTGACCAAACTAAAATAGAGACATCAAAAAGGAACTAAGGTCAGGACGTGACAAAATAGTTGAATTATTCCCCATTTAATAGTATACAGTGCATTCGGAAAGTATTCAGACCACTTGACATTTTCCACATTTTGTTACATTACAGCCTTATTCTAAAATTGATTAAATCTACAATAACCAATAATGACAAAGCAAAAAGAGGCTTTTATAAATATTTGCACATTTATAAAAAATCAAAACAGAAATATAACATTTACATTACTATTCAGACATGTTACTTAGTACTCAGTTGAAGCAACTTTGGCAGCGATTACAGCCTTGTGTCTTCATGGGTATGACGCTACAAGCTTGGCACACCTGTATTTGGGGAGTTTCTCCCATTCTTCTCTGAAGATCCTCTCAAGCTCTGTCAGGTTGGATGGGGAGTGTCTCTGCACAGCTATTTTCAGGTCTCTCCAGAGAAGTTTGATTGGGTTCAAGTTTGGGCTCTGGCTGGGCCACTCAAGGATATTCAGAGTCCCGAAGCCACTATTGCGTCGTTGTTGTGTTAGAAGGTGAACCTTCGCCACAGTGATGCTGCCACCAACGTCATTCAGCGTAGGGTGCCAGGTGTCTTCCAGACGTGCTGCTTGGCCTAAAGGCCAATCTTGTTTCTTCTCCCTCGATTGCTCAGTTTGGCCAGGCAGCCAGCTGAAGGAAGAGTCTTGGTGGTTCCAAACTGCTTCCATTTAAGATTTATGGAGGCCACTGTGTTCTTTGGAACCTTCAATGCTGCAGAAATGTTTTGGTACCCTTCCCCAGATCTGTGCCTCGACACAATCCTGTCTCTGAGCTCTATGGACAATACCTTCGACCTCTTGCTCTGAGATGCACTGTCAACTGTGGGACCTTATATATAAAGGTACTGTATGTGTCTTTCCAAAACATGTCTAATCAATTGAATTTACCACAGGTGGACTCCAATCAAGTTGTAGAAACATCTCAAGGATGATCAATGGAAACAGAATGCTCCTGAGCTCAATTTCGAGTCTCATAGCCAAGGGTAACACTTGTGTAAATAAGGCATTTCTGTTTTCACTTTGTCATTATGGGGTATTGTGTGTAGATTGATGAGGATTTTATTTATTTAATCCATTTTAGAGTAAGGCTGTAACATAACAAAATGTGGAAAAAGTCAAGGGCTCTGAATACTTTCCTGAATGCACTGTAATTACAAAGTGCATCCTTTCATTGCCCCAGTGTTAACCCAGTATCACTAGCACCAGCTACATCTGCAAGCCCCATTCCACACCATCACAGACTATGCATACACTGCATCTCATCAACAAAATATTATAGGATAGGAGTCTTTGTATGTCCAGTCTATAGAAGATCCCTTTCTCATGTTAATTAGCTGATTAGAGCCTGTTCATTCAGGAAGTCATGGTAACCTTTCCATATGGTGTCTTGCTTCAGGTAAAACACTGGGCTAGAAATATGCACAAACATACTTATCAAGTAATTAATGCAGGGTCATGTGCTATATTTCACACCCTGCAGTCATATGACCTGAATTGTTGGCATACTGTAAAGGTTTCTATTCTAATGATGAATTGTGTTTGAAAGCAAGGATCAATTCATCCAAATACAGTAGGTGCCTGAAAGAAAGCACCTCATTTGAATGGGATTTTATATATCCTATTGTGCAGCTTAGTATAGTCGTCTTATCATTATCATAACCTGAATCAGTAACTACTGTATAATTGTATGTTGATGATATAATGACTGTTGTTATACAAATTGTGTAATTGAAAAGGAGAACACCCAGAGACAGGGTAGGCGTATGTGTTGAAGCAGAGAGACAAAGGTCTTTATAATTCTATAAATAGCATTAGCTAGTTATCATTCTGCACTCTTTTGCGCCATACCAACCCCCCACCAAATCCCCTCTTCCACACCCACCTCCCCTGCATCCCATCCTTTAGTTTTTGGGGCTATGAAGCTACTCATCAAGTCATTTTTGCAATTTATGTTTCCTTTCTTTTCTTCCATAAATCATTAAACCCAAATAATATACTACTTTATCCTCTCTTCAACACTTAAAAATGTTCTTTACCCTTTTGTTTTTCGGTGCATTTTGGTTATTTTTGTAACGAGATGGCAACAACCATTACTGTATAGTATACTTGGAAGCTGATAGACAGCCAGACAGATGAATGAGCAAAAATCTGCCTTTATTCCATTGAGGCGGAAATATAGTTCCAGAATAATATTCGTCCAACTGAGTCACTCCTGGAAAGAAAGAGAGCGAGGGGGCAAGATTATAACATGGGGTAGTGGAGAAACACAGTACACAAAACAGTTTGAGCGCAACACCAAACTATTGGAGAACAAAAAAAGTACAAGTGAATGGTTCATTAAGATATAAATCATGATATTCTACAATAGCAACTAAAAACCTGTATGCCACAAGCTGCTGTGTGGTTAATTATTAAAGCAATCGATTCATTTTTCAGGGTTACCAAACTGTGCCAGGGGACCGGGTTAATGGGGGTGCAAGATGTGGTCAGAGATAAGAGACCAACAGCAGGGAGAGGGCTGCATGGACAACAACACACACCATTCAAGAACACACATATCTCGCTATAGGGTGACATGTCCAGGAACACACATATCTCGCTATAGGGTGACATGTCCAGGAACACACATATCACCCTATAGAGGGACATGACCAGAAAAACACATATCTCCCTTTTTATGTTTTATTTAGCATGTAAACTCTGAGAAAGAAATGTCCACTAAGTATGAAATAGGAGACTGTGCACAAAGAGAGAGAGCGAGACCTTTGAGACTTAATTGAACCATGTCATTGGTGTAAACTGATCGTGAGGGTGAGAGAAAGGTGACTTCAAGTGTTACAGTAACTGTTACATGGCTTACTAGAGGTACTTTGTCTCGAATTTCACACGTCATGTTGAGTTGGTGTATTTAGACCAACAGTTGTATATTACCATATGATATTGTTGTCAAATTACTAAAATTACTTAATTAACACACACATTGATGTAGATGTGCTTTTTTGGTTGTTTACTGAGCTGGAAATGGTTTCACATTGTTTAGTTTCCGTGTGTGTGGACTGTAAATAGGCCATATTGAAGCCTGAGGCTCATGTCCCCTGCTGCTGGAGCCCAACATTTTCTAAAGAGATAGAAAGAAAGGGAGAAGGGGGGGGGGCTAAGAGAGAGGGAGAGAGAGGGGAGCAGCTTTGATATAATCAGTGGGGGCTCCTCATAGGAGAAAGGGGTGGACCATCCTACTCAGTGAATTTCATAAAAATAAAAATAGTGAAACATTTAAAAAAGTTATCCTTTGTAAAACTATACTAAATATATTCATGTTACCAAATAACTGATTAAAACACACAGTACAATAAAGGTCTCTAGTAGCCTCAACAGCATTCTGTAGGGTAGCACCGTGGTGTAGTCAGAGGACAGCTATTTTCTGTCCTCCTCTGGCTACATTGACTTCAACACAAAACCTAGGTGGCTCTTGGATCTCACCCCCTTCCAAAGACTTACACAGTAATTATGATGACTTCAGGAGGACGCCCTCCAACCTATCAGAGCTCTTGCAGCATCAACTGACATTTTGTCAATCCAGTCAAAGAATCAGAGAATGAAACTAGTACTGAAAGCATAAGATTCAGCTAGCTAGCACTGCAGTGCATAAAATGTGGTGAGTACTTGACTCAACGAGAGAAAAATAAAATAGTTGAACAGTTTTGAACAAATTCATTTCTTCAAAAATTAAGGAGAAGCAGCAAAGAGAGAGCGAGAGAGAGATTTCTCCCCGCTCTTCTGACGAATATTTTGCTTTGCTCATACAGGAGTAATAAAGGCCCAGTGCACTATTTTAGTGAATTTTGGTGCTGCAGCCCCCTTAGCACCTCTACTTCCCGCGGCTCTGCTGTCACCTTGATTACTCCAATTTGTCCCTTGACCTGTGCACTTACTTTATAAATATTCATTTTAAGGCTAGGTTCCAGCAACCTAATGATGGGTATAGGGCAAATTTGAGTATCATGTCGTACTGTAGCCTAAACCTATCAATGTTACATTAAGCTAGGTGAATGGAATATGAATGACAGTCATCCAATAGGCTGAAATAGAAATAAAATCATGCTCATTAATAAAAATTGTTCTTCCTAATCTTAACCGTCACTGGTATAAATATGTTATTATGTTAAGTTTTAATATCTATAACTCCTCCTCCCCATAAATATCAGGCCTACATACATAAGAGTGACATGTCAACATTTGGTGACATTTCTCACCAAAAAAAGCAGGACAGAGAAGAAACAGGAAAGACAGGGAAGGGGAGAGGATGACAAAATTAGAAATAGCTGGAACGAGAGCAGGAGAAGAAGGCGATGAAATCAGGGAATGGATGGGAAAGAAATGAAAAGAGAAGCAAGATATTCTGCCGACTATCCCTGGAGCAGGGGATACAGAGACACAGATGTCAGAAAACACAAACTCCCAAGAGACAGGGGAGAGGAGGCTCACTTCTCAGCTTTGCACACTGAAGCACAGTTAGGAGGGGTTGTGTGTCTAATTGTGTCTATATATTAACAGAATTTGACATGTGCCTGGATCCCTGGACATCTGTTGTGTGAGTAAAGACCATGGGCATACGGATACTGTCACATTTTACTTCAGCTATCTGACTACACTTTCAGCACTCACTTAGTTCTTCTTTCATTAATGAAGCAATTGTAAATTACTTCACGCTCTTGCTTAGCAAGTACCACTTACACCTGATTTGACTCACACCGAGGTTCAAACCCAGCACTGCTTTGCTAGCACACGTGACCGCCCTGCCAATGCGTTACCAGTCTCGCCATGTGGAAAGCTAGCTATTTCATGGTGCAAGTGGGGACACTTCAGGCTGAGGAGTAAGTTTCACACATCCCCATGTGCTACATAATCATAACAGAAATGGGTTATTATGTTTTTATCTGAAGACCTGCTATTGATAATGAGCTTCAGATCTACTGTCCCCGACCTGTTAGATCTTCTGGTCTATCATTTAATGGGTCGTTCCATTAAATTAGTTCCTTTCGCATCCCTTTGATATTTTAAGTAGAATTTGTGGACCAATATTGAATTTTGAAAGCCTGTTATATTAAATGAAGAGCCCTTTAATATAGACCATATAGATAATTCAATAAATCTCCTTTTCAATATGAATAAATTTGCATTTTTGACATGTCCATCTGTGTACCGTCTCAGACCTCTAGGAAGATTTTAACCCACTTAACCCCAACATTTCTCCAAGTTTTCACCATCATTGTAAAGCCCTAGTTATTTTGTTTCTTTGACAAAATCATTTCTGAAGATTATTATTTATTTATGTAATGTTATTAGTGATTAATTTACATCTTTCAATTTACATCTGTTTAAGGTTAAGCCTGTTAGATGAACTGAACTCTCATTTTAATATGGTGAAACTATTCATTTTTCAATATTTTTTTTCAATAGACACATTGGAAAACTGAGCGGGTGTAAGGGGTGCGTAACTGGTGGCAGGGAAGTCAGACGCAGCAGAGCAGAACTAGGTAATAGCCGGAGCAGTTTAATTCCAAAACCAACGGCATCAAGAAAATAACAACTTGGGTTCAAAACCCGATGCACACTAGTCAACATGTGCACAAGCACTTACAAACAAACAATACCACACAAAGACATGGGGGGAACAGAGGGTTAAATACACAACACGTAACGAGGGAATGAAAACCAGGTGTGTGGGAAAACAAGACAAAACAAATGGAAAATGAAAAATCAGATCAGCAATGCTAGATGACTGGTGACGTCGACCGCCGAACACCGCCCGAACAAGGAGAGGAACCGACTTCGGCAGAAGTCGTGACAGCGGGTCGAGAATAACACGTCCCCTGTTACCCATAGATAGGCTAGAAATGTATTGATAATGAAATTTTAAAAATGAAGCTTGTCCTTCTGTCGCACACAAAAAGCTTCCAGTCCCCCTTTCACAAGATGAAATCGTCAATCCCGTCACGCCAACCCTACTTTGTTTGGTACTTACTTAATAATATAGGATTTTGTTTACCTCTTGAGATGGGAAAGATGTTTTTTGTTAATTAAGTTGAACGTGTACTCCGTACACTGTAAAACCAGATACGTTCTGGCTACTCAAACATTTTGAGGAAACTGATTACCTTCATATGAGTAATACAAATGCAGGTTTTTTGAGTAAGGTATACTTAAATGTAACGCCCCCACTAAGCCACACTTCCAATAACTTGCGAGTGTACCTTGCCTTTTCAATGGAATTGTAGAGTAAACCACTCATGACTGTATTTGTTAGTGACAGAGACATGGTTGTTGAATTCATTCATTTTCAGTCCTGTGGCCTTCACCAAGTGAGTTCCTAGGTGAATATTATCATTATAATTGAACCATTACATATATCATAAGGCCTTATACAGCGACCTGAAACACATAATTTACAGGCCACATCAGGCCTGCAAGTAGGGTTGCAAAATTCTACAAACTTTCCAAAAAATGTTCACAGTAATCTTCCAACCAGTATTTATGGGCAACATGGAAAATGTACCTGAAATGTACTGATAATCGCATTATACTGTCTTGCAAAGTGATATGTAATTCCTATTGGAATCCAGCCAGCGTTAGGTTATCCAATAGTTGCAATTTGTATTCATCCACAACCTGCATTCATAATGGCTGCCAGGGATAAAAATGGTAGGAGGAAATGACCTAACCCAGCAAAACTGGAACAATCATTTCAGTAATGGGTGCACAAATTCAATAATTGGATTAGTTAGAATTGTTTTATTTATCTTTGTGTATCATAGCATTTAATAAATCAATCACTCAATGTACATGCAAAAACACAGATATTATATATTTTTTTAAATCAACCTGCAGTAGAGAATGCTGGGAAAAAATTTACCACATAAACATTTGATGGAATAATGACTTTTCATTGACTTTGAGTACAAATTACTAGAAGTATTTGAGTTAAACATGCCTTGGGGTTTACAGTGTATGACAGAATGTAAAAATGAGGTGAAATCAAACGTTTTCTTTGACCAAATTGGTGGAACAACCCAAATATGTATGGTCAAGAATGTATAGTGAATTTCATTATTTATTATTCTTTAAAAAACGTTTTTTTTTTTTGTTTTTTTTTACAATTTCCATTGAGACAAATATATTTGACACACTCATATGAGTAAATGGTGCTGTTCAAAATACCCTTCACATTTAAGTGCCCTTTAAAAAGGCTTTGCAAACGTTGTAAAAACAGTTTGTTTCTAGAGCATTTTTGTTATTGGTATTAAACAGTAATAACTATTTGATTGAATTATAACAGACATATAACTAAATTATTTAGCAAGCACAAACAATCACACAATTACAACCAATGATACATCCCTTACAAAACCTTTATAAAAGGTGAAGTGCTAAGTAATTGTACATGTGATTTGACCATTACAAATGTATGGAGATGGGGTTGAAAGGTGAAGGTACAATGTTACATAAGCTCCACTTTCAGCTTGAGAGCATCTGTTTACCCTAGAGAGAGAGAGTTAGGGTTAGGGAGGATGGAGGGAGGGAGGGAGGGAGAACACTGGGGGAGAGAGAGAGGCCAGAGAAAGACAGAGGCCACTTGAGAAAGAGCCAACTGCCAACAGGAGTGGTAATAGCCTATTTAGACATTGTGGAGGAAAATAAATATATATAGATTTTTTGTTTTAATGGCATTGAGCAATAGGGTTTCACCGGATAGATATTTTGAAAATGTTTAGAGTAGACTATAGGAATTCCATGCAGGCTGTTGCTTTTTACTCTGGTAGAATGGCAATTCCTAATGGTCCTCGTAGAGTTACTAGACAGAAGATGAGAGGAAAAGAGGAAAACCGTTAATTCCCTGCAATATGATTCATTGATGAAATTGAGAATATCATGCTGATACTAATGTACTTAACTTTGACATGAATATAGGAATATTTGTCCAAGAGATGCAGTTCTAGTTAGGTATTTTAATCAATAACTGAACAAATAAACCTTTGATTGACAATTGTTCTGGCAAGGCAGTGAAGTAAAAACAATGTCGTACCCCTCTCACCTATTATCTTGCTTCGCATCATGTGATGCTCAACCTCATGGCCCCTCGGGTTCGGGTTGAATGAGTAAAGCAGTGACTAATTATAATGATATACGGCTCTTTTACGATTCATTATAATCTGTGGTGACGCGGGACCTAACGAACTTTGAGCGAGGACAGTGTACGGCACGCCGCATAGCAGGCAACTATAAAATCCATTTCCAAAGCCACCCAAATTCACTGATGCGTTCTGCGCGTGTATAGAAGCGACTGATTCGTCACTTCGTATGACACGTAGCCTCGCATCTATACAATAGAGCGAGCAGGTGGCATTCAGAACTTTATCATTTCGCAGTGGGTGGGTGTTCCTAGTTTGCACTGTAGCCTAGGCTGTAGAGACGCGCGAATAGGTTACTGAGAGGGGATCCAATAGACTGCCCTGACTACACAGTATACCGGCTAAATGCCCAGCACCTGCAACTGTCTTCACACGACCTTCAGTCTTGCCCTGGTATCTGCACAAAGTAATACATCAAGGTAAAAAGAACAGCACACAGCAATGAGCTCCTCTCTTCCCAAGAGCGAATCTACGACCTCTCTGTTGAGATCCTCAGCGGTACCGGTGAGTCGCAGATCCGCACATCATTCCGAGCATCATGGGTCGCGCAGCCACCGCAGTCACCATCACCAACCCGAAGGAGGTAGCGGTGTACCTGACGAGCCGTGTTGGAGCGATGAGTGCGAGGCAAGCGCGCGCAGACCGCTTTGTCAACCGAGGCATGCCGGTGGCAGGACAGACAGGAATGGAGGTGATAAACGGGGACATTCCCACCACTTCCAACAACACAGCAACCACTACGATGACGGCTACAGACAGGAAGAAATGAGAGAGCGGATGGATCGCAGTGGGAAAGACCGCAGTAAGTCGTCCAGACACCTCCACCCACACCACCACCATCATCACAACACCTCCAAATGTGACCTGCCGCCTGCGCATCACCACGGGAACGCACGTCCGGACCGGAGGTCCTCGCCAACTCCATCCTATACAAAACAATCCGACGACACTGCGTACTTTTTTGAATCAAAGGACAGAATAATTGCTGGGTCGTCCACGAGTTTAAACTCTGACCCACCGGTATCGTCCACGCCAGTGCCCGGTCCCCTTACCAGCCGCACCGCCAAAAGACTCAGCACAGCTCCACCCGAACATGACTCAAATCTGCATCCGATAGTGAAATCAGTCTTCGGGCAGGTAGGTAAATCCGTGTCTAGACAGCACTACAACACATTGATTAGCCTGCCTACTCTCGAACAAACATTCAAAATCAGCTCAAGGATTCAACAAGTAGACTGGGGATTATTAGTCACAATAGCCAATTCATTTATGTGCATTTGGCAAAAACGCCGCGCGACCTAAACTCACTTTTATTTCAAGGGTCAATTTGAATTATAATTTCTAAATGCAAAAATATTCAATTTAATTTACACAATTGACCATTTCATGCATTTCGGCATTAAGGCTCTATTATGCACGGATAAACACGTAGGTGTTTTGTTGTGTAACACCATTAAACAGTAATTCACAACACAGAAATTAAGGATGACCCTTTCGTTCAGAGCAGGTAGTTGCAATAGCTATAGGATGCGTGACAACAGAAGGCTGGGATGATGGATTTTTCCAACTGCACAGTGCACTATAACATTCCCCAAAGATTTTTCCTAAAAGATTCCAATGTATTTGAAACAAGACCGTTGGATAGATATGAGTAGTAGCCGATAGGTCAGATTAAATAGCTTAGACAGCTCAAGCATGACAAAATGAGAATGCTTCACATTGTCAGGTTGGTAGGATAGGGTCAAACGTGAGGGACAGGTAGAGCAGGAACCCAAGCCAAATGTGACCTGACACCCATTCACCCCAGCTGACCATATCAAAAATGTAGATATGTTTTGAGTCCAAATTTCACTTATCTGTGTATCTGGTAATTAGTTTGATGGAGGGGGTGGCAGACTGTCATGTGTGTTGATATGAAGGATACTCTCATCATGTTTGTCACCTGAGCAATGGCAGGTGGATCAACTTTCCAATCCTGTGGAAATTGTATTGTGCTGAACACACACACACACACACACACAGCTATTTGTGGTAACTCACACTCACATCAAGGTTTATGGATGGAAAAGGTATAATCTTTGTCAGATTTTGGGGCCTTACACCGGAAGATAGACAGGTGATTGTGGATGGCAAAAGAAGTGTGCCTCTCCATCTACCCTCTACTAATACAAAGGTCCTCTTCAAAGTCCTCATCAAATAACCCTGTTCCTATAGTGCCTCTGTTGCTCTCCATAGGCTATCCATTGTTTTCTTCCCGTGGCGCTGAGATATTAGTTTCAGTGCTAAGGGAGATAGAAAGCTCAGAAGGAGACAACACGTTTCCCATGTGTTAATGTGTGCCAGAAATAACTTCACTCAAACAAGGCCAGAGCTTCAATCAGTCACAGGAGTTCTAGGCAGCAAACCCCAATCTATGCAGCACTGCTGTGCTCTATAGTGCCTACAGTATCTCAATCTGCTCCACAGTGAGACACGATGCAGTAGCCCTCTATCACTCTATCCAGTCATTGTGCTTTGAAATGGGAATATTGAAGGACCTTTAATGACAATATCTGTCTATTTCTCACTCACTTGGCTGTGAAATTGCTCAGCTGGAGGAGTTTTTGAGCAGAAAAAGTATGCAAGAGGACTGTCACTTGATGCTAGTTACTGTAAGTCAGAGACTTGTCAGAAAGCTCTGACTATTTCAGTAGGATCAGATCTATAACTGGATATGCAGCGTTTGTGTCCAATTACATAATAGCAAAGTTTCAAGTCAAATGAGAGTTGTGTGGTGTTGTCTAGATATTGCAAGATGTTCTGTTTGTCTGATACAAAGATGTGTGTGTGTGTGTGTGTACACTTGCCTGTGTGTGCACATAGGTGCATGCGTGTGTTTGGATCTTTGGTTGTGATAATCTATTAGGTGACATTTACATATCATATCTATCTTATCATATATTTTTATTGGCACTGGCACAAGTATACTTTGAATAAATCTTTTGATATGGAGTGAGAATGTACCCACTGACATTCTATATTTCATATTTTTCTTATGTAACATCAAGGTCTCCCTACAGAACTCATTCTCTGCCAGTGGAAGCTAAATATAACACTCCCAAGACCTGATTATGAGAGAGTGGAGGAGAACAGCCATTCGTGTGGTAGTAAAAATATTCAAATCCTTTGGCTAACGCGTTAACTGACAAAGCCAGTTTGCAAATTGGTGACTAAAGCAGGGATTCCTGCATAAGAAAACACATTATCTCAAGCATCCATATAAATAGCATGCTTTTGTAGCAGGGTAATATTTGATATGTGTATATGTACCTTACATGCGACCTGTAATAAGACTATTCAATTAATGGACAAAGTCTATTAAAACTATATCTGACTCCATAAAGATAATTACAATTTTAACGATGTGCTCTGAAAGTAGGTAAGCAAGTTCATTGAGTGAATACATTTAATAAATAAAAGAACAAAACAAGAAAACACAAACAGTGCACCGACATGGATCAGGAACAGAAACAAGAATAAACTAAAGGGAGTGACATATATAGAGCAGGTAATCGAGGAGGTGATGGAGTCTAGGTGAGTGTCATTATGCACCTAACGCTGGTGACAGGTGTGCGCCCTAACGAGCAGCCTGGTGACCTACAGGCTGTAGAGGGAGCACACGTGAGGAAAATATGCAAGCAAGCATTAGGCGTTTAGCTGAGTAAGATCAAGGAATGGTCATGAGAAGTGAAGGCAAAATGCAAGTATTATTAAATAACTTTATAAATTGAATGGATTCACATACAAGGCATAAAGCTTAAAAAAATTACAAGGCAATACTGACATTATTAACAAAACATAATTCTAGGCATATATGTCCTAAGGTTAAGTTACAAGACAAAGCATGAACTAAGAGATGCCTACTAGGCCAGAGGGATAGAAGTCTAGGAAATTAGAAAATATCAAGATGAGAGAACAGACATTCATTCCATTTATACCAGATATGACTTGTTTGTATTCAAAATAAATTGTTGTCCAATCCAGAGACCAAACGAAAAGGTAGTAAAACTAAGATATCCAATCAGATCAAACCTGTAAAGGAAGCCTCTAGGAAGGGGGTCACATCTATGTGTGATGACCTGTGGGGGTGGGCAGAGTATTAATCTGAACAACTATAAGGAACCACAGAGATCATACATCCATATACTGTAGCTAGCTTCAGAGTTCTATTGATATATACTAAACATAGACACTATAGTATTATTCTATCACACATTTAATAGTCAGTCCTCTGGATACTGTAGAGAAAGATGTTGGCCCCTTGATGGAGGAAGGGCTGACTGGTCCTTGGGCATCGTCTTGGGACATTTGTCATGCTATGATGATAGAGAGCACATAAATTAGGGCAGAGCCTACACTTTCACTTTCATTTTCATCAGAAGGAATTGCTGAAATAGAAGGGCTATTAGTAAAGGGATGAGGAAGGGGCATTATGAGGAAAGCGATGAGGGGGGCATTATGAGGAAAGTGATGAGGGGGGGGTGTCATGAGAAAATGATGAGGAGGAGGGAATTGTGAGTAAAGGGATGAGGAGGGAGGCGTTCCAGGCTGTATCACAACCGGCCATGATTGGGAGTCAAATAGGAAGGTGCACAATTGGCCCAGCATAATCCGGGGAAGGCCGCCATTTAAATAACAATTTGTACTTAACTGACTTGCCTAGTTAAATAAATTTTTAAAAAATTAAAAAAAGAAAGAGAAGAAGGATGAGGAGAGGGGCATTATGAGGAAAGTTTTAAGGAGGGGGCATTATGAGAAAGGGGATGAGGAGGGGGCGTTATGAGGAAAGTGATGAGGAGGGGGCATTATGAGTAAAGGGATGAGGAGGGGGCATTATGAGTAAAGGGATGAGGAGGGGGCATTATGAGGAAAGTTTTAAGGAGGGGGCATTATGGAAAGGGATGAGGAGGGGACGTTATGAGGAAAGTGATGAGGAGGGGGCATTATGAGTAAAGGGGATGAGGAGGGGGCATTATGAGTAAAGGGATGAGGAGGGGGCGTTATGAGGAAAGTTTTAAGGAGGGGGCATTATGAGAAAGGGGATGAGGAGGGGGACGTTATGAGGAAAGTGATGAGGAGGGGGCATTATGAGTAAAGGGGATGAGGAGGGGGCATTATGAGTAAAGGGGATGAGGAGGGGGCGTTATGAGGAAAGGGATGAGGAGGGGGCATTTTGAAGAATGTGATGAGGAGGGGCATTATGAGGAAAGGGATGAGGAGGGGGCATTATGAAGAATGTGATGAGGAGGGGCATTATGAAGAATGTGATGAGGAGGGCATTATGAGAAAAGGGATGAGGGGGCATTATGAGGAAAGGGATGAGGAGGGGGCATTATGAAGAATGTGACGAGGAGGGTATTATGAGGAAAGGGATGAGGGAGGGGGCATTATGAAGAATGAGATGAGGAGGGGCATTATGAGGAAAGGGAATAGTTGGTGGGCATTATGAATAAAGGGATGAGGAGGGGTGCGTTTTGAGTAAAGGGATGAGGAGGGGTGCATTATGAGGAATGTGATGAGGAGGGGGCGTTATGAGGAAAGTGATGAGGAGGGGGCATTGTGAGTAAAGTGATGAGGAGGGGGCATTGTGAGAACTGGACATGAAAATAGTGTTTAATGATGAATGATTCCTATCAATAAAGGAAGATCCTGATATAAATACAATATCCCTGTCTAGACGTATGAATTCATGCATAGCTATAAATAAAACACCAATTTTCATCAGTTATGAATGATAACATCATTACACTATACTCTCCATATTCATCATTACACTCCCCACTGGGCACACACTGGTTGAATCAACGTTGTTTCCACGTCATTTCAATGAACCAACGTGGAATAGACATTGAATTGAATGAGGAGGGGGCATACATTTTCAGAAATTTGGGTACAAAATGCAAAAGGCATTTGCACATCTGAGCTATCTTTGTTGCAGGTGCATGGTAAAATTAAATAAAAGAGAAATGTTGGTAAAAAACACACACTGTCTAATCATGGCGTTCTTCAATGACAGACATGTCCACTATATATACAAATGTATATGGACACCCGTTCAAATGAGTGGATTCGGCTATATTAGTCACATCCGTTGGAAGCAACGTCCAGCACAAGAACTGTTAGTCGGGAGCTTCATGAAATGGGTTTCCATGACCAAGCAGCCACACACAAGCCTCACCATGTGCAATGCCAAGCGTCGGCTGGAGTAGTGTAAAGCTCGCCGCCATTGGACTCTGGCACAGTGGAAATGTGTTCTTTGTAGTGATGCTTCATGCTTCTCCATCTGGCAGTCTGACAGACGAATATGGGTTTGGCGGATGCCAGGAGAACGCTACCTGCCCGTATGCATACTGCCAACTGTAAAGTTTGGTGAAGGAGGAATAATGGTCTGGGGCTGTTTTTCATCATTCGGGCTAGGCCTCTTAGTTCCAGTGAATCTTAACGCTAAAGCATACAATGACATTCTAGACAATTTTGTGCTTCCAACTTTGTGGCAACATATTGGGGAATGCCCTTTCCTGTTTCAGCATGACAATGCCCCCATGCACAAAGCTAGGTTGATACAGAAATTGTTTGTTGAGATTGGTGTGGAAGAACTTGACTGGCCTGCACAGAGCCCTAGCCATAACCCCATTAAACACCTTTGGGATGAATTGGAACACCGAATGCAAGCTAGACCTAATCGTCAAACAACAGTGCCCGACTTCACTAATGCTCTTGTGGCTGAATGGAAGCAAGTCCTCGCAGCAATGTTCCAACATCTAGTGGAAAGCCTTCCCAGAAGAGTGGAGGCTGTTATAGCAGCAAAGGGGGCTGACAATTGGTCATGCAGTGCATTTGTTTAAAATCTATCACTTGATGCTATTTATCTGCCTCACTCTCAGAGAAATAAGTAGTACTCCTAGGTTTTACACAGTCAATTACAAACTTATCATTTGTGAAATCAATATTTCAAATATGTTTAAAAATAATAATTAAATACAGGAATATGAGATCTGTATGTAAAACAGTTACATTTGCTATTTGTGCCATTTAGCAGATGCTCTTATCCAGGGCAACTTACAGTAAGTGCATTCATCTTAAGATAGCTAGGTGAGACAATCACATATTACAGTCAAATATACAGGATTCGAACATTCCATTCCAGCGAAACAAATGTAAATACAGTATAGGGTTTTGCAAAAAAATAAATGTTCATAAACATCTCAAATCTATGAATAAAAACTCTAAGAACAGTAATATTTTACACACAGATGAAGGTACCCATAAGCAATAATTTCTGATGAAAAAACAAGTGAAAAGTAGGTGGCTATATTATTTTGGAAATAAACTCTTAATTTATGTGTACAACAGTATTTGATAACAGGCGGTGTCGGTTCTTATCCAGTTTACCCAGCTTGAGATAAGTTACACTCATTAATAAACTTGTGTATGTGATTGTGTGATAATGATGTGTGTGTGTGTGTGTGTGTGTGTGTGTGTGTGTGTGTGTGTGTGTGTGTGTGTGTGTGTGTATTAGGGTAATGATCCTGCCAATCCCACATTAGCAAATTCACAGTTCGCAAACCCAACCTCTGTGTGTCATACGAGCAGCCACAGGGGTGACAGGAATTTAAAGAGTGAAGGAATTGGATAAATAGGAGGAAGATTCTGAGCTATGTGGGAAGGCAGTCATGCTAACAGACCTAGGTTATGTAAGGGAAATACAGAACTTTATTTTTCCCCTTCAGCTCCTTGGTCACGGAGCATTTGACAGCTCTGGAGATAATGCACGTGTCACGCCCTGACCATAGAGAGCTGTTTATTCTCTGTTGGTTGGGGCGTGATAGTGACTAGGGTGGGTCATCTAGGTGATTAATGGTTTATGTTGGCCTGGTATGATTCCCAATCAGAGATAGCTGTTTATCGTTGTCTCTGATTGGGGATCATATTTAGGTAGCCATTTTCCCCATTGCGATTTGTGGGATCTTGTCTATGTATAGTTGCCTAGTAGCACTGTTAGCTTCACGTTTCGTTTGTGCTTTATTGTTTTGTTTGGTGAGTTTCAATTGATTAAAATATGTGGAACTCTACGCACGCTGCGCCTTGGTCCAATCATTTCAATGAGCGTGACAGCAAGGAAACCTCTCCAGTAAAAGCACAGCTAAAGCCTCCTTTTCCTGCTGGTGGTATGCTCCCTCCTCCCTACCTTCCCTTGTCACTATTCCACTGAATAATTTCCTATTTCACTCTATGGACCCCCCCACTCTCTCTCTCTCTCTCCCTCTCTCTCTCTCTCTCTCTCTCTCAAAAAAAGAACAGTAAACATTACACTCCCAAAGTGCTAAAGGAATAGACATTTCAAATGTCATCTCTCTCTCTCTCTCTCCTTTGTAAGTCTCATTCCTTTCCCTTTTTTATTAGTTCTCTGACCCTCGCTCCATCATTCCCTGTCTTCCTCTCCATCTCTCCCTCCCTCTCTCCTGCCAGGTCATACTGACCTTGATGAGGTCTGAAAGGGAAAGAGGGGGCAGAGAAAATGGAGAGAGAGCATGGATGACGGGAAAGAAAGAGAGCATGGATGACGGGAAAGAGAGAGAGCATGGATGACGGGAAAGAAAGAGAGCATGGATGACGGGAAAGAGAGAGAGCATGGATGACGGGAAAGAGAGAGAGCATGGATGACGGGAAAGAGAGAGAGCATGGATGACGGGAAAGAGAGAGAGCATGGATGACGGGAAAGAGAGAGAGCATGGATGACGGGAAAGAGAGAGAGCATGGATGACGGGAAAGAAAGAGAGCATGGATGACGGGAAAGAAAGAGAGCATGGATGACGGGAAAGAAAGAGAGCATGGATGATGAGAAAGAGAGAGAGCATGGATGACGGGAAAGAGAGAGAGCATGGATGACGGGAAAGAGAGAGAGCATGGATGACGGGGAAAGAGAGAGAGCATGGATGACGGGAAAGAGAGAGAGCATGGATGACGGGAAAGAGAGAGAGCATGGATGACGGGAAAGAAAGAGAGCATGGATGACGGGAAAGAAAGAGAGCATGGATGATGAGAAAGAGAGAGAGCATGGATGACGGGAAAGAAAGAGAGCATGGATGACGGGAAAGAAAGAGAGCATGGATGATGAGAAAGAAAGAGAGCATGGATGACGGGAAAGAAAGAGAGCATGGATGATGAGAAAGAGAGAGAGCATGGATGACGGGAAAGAAAGAGAGCATGGATGACGGGAAAGAAAGAGAGCATGGATGATGAGAAAGAGAGAGAGCATGGATGACGGGAAAGAGAGAGAGCATGGATGATGAGAAAGAGAGAGAGCATGGATGACAGGAAAGAGAGAGAAAAATGAAAGGACTGGGTGGTAAAGGGAAGTGAAAAGGAGGTGTGGACAAGCTGCCATGATACATGTATAAGTATTGTCGTATCAACTGTAATTTCTGTCTTCAATATGTGTATAGCCCAAAGACTATTTATAGCCACAGATGGCTATTTATACAGTCCATTAATGGATGGTTGTGAAGGAGGTAGACATTTTCACTATTCAGTTAAATCCCCATTGAAATGTGAAGGATTAGACCGTGAAATTCAAGAGACTGTGTAAAGACGTGTGTGTCTGTGCGCATGTGTGTGTTTATGTGTGTGAGTGCTAATGATGAATATTCATGGGAACCTGAGGCTGTCCGTAGCCACTGGAAGAGGAAATCAGGGAGACAGGGAAACAGGGAAAGGAGAGAGAGTGAAAGGGGACACAGAGGCAAAAGGCAGAAGAAGAGAATAGTAATATTGGCTAAGGTTGTATCATGATACTATGTGCTATGCTATTTGAAATGTTGACGACAAACTCCTCCCCATCCATTCTCCTTTAGAAAAAGGAGAAATCTTTTCATTAGCTTCTCACTTAACTATTCCTAGCATGGAATAAATTAGTTTCAAATGAAAGATGATACTTTCATTGCCATAAAAATAACAACCTATTTAACCAAATACATTTTTCAGACTTTTAATTAAAAAGGCTGTTATGTCAACTCAGGGGTTTATATGGTGTGTCATCACCATAATCTCTCCCTACTTGGGCTGTTTACAGGTCACTGACTGAATCCTCCTCTTCTCTCCTCCATAAGGAGCCAGACATATGGGTTATCCATTCTTCAATATCTACCCCAGATGAAACTAACATATAAGGTATAAAGTACATTATTAATGTAATATCTCTGAAGAACATCTGTATCTGACTTGTGAATATTGATGGGAATATTAAGGTAGCATTATAATACGGTAATAATTATAGGTAATTGGATGAGGAACTAAAAATGGACTGTAAAGGCAGATATATTCATCATCATATGGAGGTTACAGAATGAACCCACACTCACATACAGTACTGTAGTATAGTACATACATGGAATGAGAAAAAAGACATGCCATGGCAGAATCATGAGAGATGATGCTACCAGCCCTACCAGTCCAGACTCCTCTCCCTCCTCTCCCAAGCCATTTAGCTCACTAGATGGCACTGGATCAAATGGGATTAACTTTGACCTCAAATCTTCATTAAACTGCAAAAGCAATTATTAACATCAAATTTCCTCTTAGAATTAGTGGCATGTCTCTCCCGTGGCAAACTGTATGTGTCTGCATGTGTGTGAATGTGGGTATGAATATACTAATGCATGCTTTCCTTTGTGTGCTGACTGTGCCTTGTTATGAAAGGAACATATAGAGGGATGTTGTATGGATGAGTGTATATCAAGAGGTGAACACAGTGAGCGTTATTGTTTATTTGAATTGGCACATAAACAGGTGTGTGTGTGTGTGTGTGTGTGTTATGCCTGTGCACACACTGGGCTGACATTATGAGAGCCAACGGCTCCTGTGTCTGATTTCTGATGTGTTCTGATGTGTTCTGATGTTCACAATGAGCCTCCGGTGAGAGGCTGGATGAATCATCAGGAGTAGAACAGAGAGGCAGACAAAGAATAAATGAATAAAAGAGGTAGAGGATAGACGAGAGAAAGGACCTTGGTGTGTGTAACTATGGGAAACGATTGACCAGTGGCAGCCACTGCAGGTGATTGCATAGATTGCTATCAGCATACATGTGGTGCTTATTGCCTAAATGCTCAGAACCCTGTAGATATATAACAAGTGTGCAGTGATTTGTGGTGTGTGTTGTACATGTATGCATGTGTGTGTGTGGTCCATCATCCACATGCCTTTTATGTTAAATTCTTGTGTATTTTGAAGAGCTTTGATCTCAATTACTGTCCCTTCTAGCTTAAAATTACTTTGTGAGGAACATACTCTTCTGTGTATGTGCATACGTGTGTAAGAGAAAGCGGGAGAGAGAGGAGGGGAGAGAGAGAGGGAGAGGGGGATGAGAGGAGGGGGAGAGAGGAGGAGAGAGAAGCAGAGAGAGAGAGAGGAGGGGAGGGAGAGAGGAGGGGAAAGAGAGGGGGAGAGAGAGGAGGGGAGACAGGAGGGAGAGAGAAGGGGGAGAGGGGAAATAGGGGAAAGAGGGAGGGAAAAAGAGAGGGGGAAGAGAGAGAGAGGGTGTGTTATATTTTTAGCTCCACAGCCCCACATCCGTGAGTGTGTTTAATCGAGTGTATGCGCGCGTGTGTGTTTGGATTACTGTCTCCAGTATCTTGCTCGGGGGAAGGTAATATGCTTGTCCGAACAAGCTTCTTTGTCACTCTCTCGCTTTGTAGAGATGGTTTGAAACTGTGCAACAGAGTGAGGGAGAGACGAGAGGGGGAGGGAGAAAAAGAGAGAGGCTGAGGGAGAGAGAGGATGGTGAGCTAATGAATAAGCAATCTTGCATTTTCTACTTTGAGCGCTTGCATCTCGCTAAGACACGCATGCCTGCCTCCTCTCCCTCTCATGTCTTTGTCTCTCTGATCTTTCATTCTTTGTTGCATTTCTTTGCTTTCCTCCATTTCAGTTTACCTCCCCTCTTCCCTCTCTACCTCTCTCACCGTGACTCCCAGTGTCCTTCCCTCTAGGTCTTCTGTGGATCTTGTGGAACCTCACTTTCCCGCTCTTTCTTTCTCTCTGTCTCTCTCTCCCCCTAAATTCCCTTTTGTCTTAGTTTGTGACCCACTGAACCTCCTTACTCTTTATCCCATGCATGCATAGAAACACATGCACATGCAAACACACACGCATACACATGCACACACACCACACAGACATACTAACACAGACACGGTTAGACACACAACACACACCGAGAGGGACTTTACCATGGGGAACTCAGTCAAATCTCACTTCTCCAAGAAGGTAAGGTTTTGTGTACTGTGTTCTGGCTGTGGACCACCTGAACCCCTGACTGTCTGTGGTGCATGTCTGTCTCACTCTGTCCTTAACTTGACTGGAGGATATTGGACCACACTGGACATGGATTTTTTTTGTATTGACTGTGGGGCATCTCTGTCAGTCTTCTGGTCTGAGGAGCTGTGCTCTCGCTGTTACAGACTAGTTGTGAATATTAGAGGAGACAGGACAACCTAGTGTCTCATGCTATGGTCTCATCAACCCCACTGAACCTCAAGGACTAAAATAGTCAGCTGACCAGCGTAGAATACTGACTGTGAAGCCTGAAATATTTTGTGGACAGGAAGACGACAGTATAGTTGTACATGGACTATATGAACTCTACCACGCATTAGGACTACATTGTGACTGTTTTTACATATTTATTTGTCATAGATGTGAATATAACAGTTGTGCTGGAGTGACTGTGTGGGAGTCCTTAGTGTAGTAGACAGTGTCTTGTGTTGTTCTTGAATCCGATAGCTGCGATGAGTGGTGTCACTGAGCAGGCTCCTGTAATGATCAACCACATGTTTCAAGCATCAACACTTCACATTTTCAGAGGGGATTATGTGGCGCAGACATACCAACAGGTGGCGCTATAGTCTTGAACCATGCCTGCAGGAGCATGATGGATTTTAGCCTGATCTTAACAGACGCCCTGCACAACGCAGGTTGGGTTTCCAACCAGTTAATGTTCATTGTACTATAAATGGACTATAGAATGGATATATTGGACTTATCATGAAGGGATTTTTACATTATCTGCCAGTAGTATATGATTAGTCCATGTGCAACAATAATTCAGTGATTTAACAGAAGGATCAACAATGACAGCCATAGATCTTTAGCCATCTAGTAACTGCACAGTAAAGACAGGATTTCATGTTCAGTGGGAGCATTGCTTCACCACGCATCAGTGAGATTCATCCCCTTCAGCAGCTGTACATCCTTGAGCGTGTACAGTACAATATGACAAGCAACTGTTGAAGCCATCTTGTAGCTAGGGAAGTTACTGCTTCTCACATTAGAATATTGTTTTAGCTGTCATTTCAATGTAATACGTTTTTTTTAAACAGTAGTAGAGGTTGGTGACACAATGGACCATCAAATAATCAGCACTGCTTCGTGTATCACTTGCTGATGTGCCCTGTGTAGCAGGGCAGGAGCTGGCGCTGGAAATGCCACTGTAACAAATGGAGTGTGAAGGTCATGTACATTGGAGGGCAAATGCAGTGTGTGTGTGTGTGTGGGGGGGGTCTGGAAAATGGGTAGGGATAGAGGGGGAGCATCTCATTCATACTCCTTGTGCCCTCTCTCCTTATTCTCAAAACCCAACTCAGAGATACAAAATGGTATATCATACACTGCATTTGAGGAACAATGGGAAAATAATTCTGCTTTGAAAGTTGATAAACTTGTAAACTCACTTTTGAGAAAATGGCATTTTAGTGTTTCGGTGAGAGAGCTCTTCTTCGTCTACACCCATTCAGCATTGTTCACACCCTCTTAAGCTTTAGCCCCACCCATCTTGTTGCATTCAGAGCGCTCGCTTGATGCTCTGGCCGATGATTTGTTTACCTCTGGATAACATGAAAACAGCCTAACCAGCTCTGCTTACAACAATTTCATTGTTTTTTTGCCGATGTTTACTGACACTGGCCATAGTCAACGGGTATTGTACACTTTAGCTTAAGACATGTAGCTAGCTACCTAAGTAAACAAGGAACCTAGTTAGGTAAACAACGTGTACGATCACACACATCACGTTAGTTTATGAGCCAGCCACCTAACGTTAGCTAACGCTAGCTAACAGTACACTTTAGCTTGAAATGAAACCACTTGGTCAAAATTAGAAACGTGTAATATCTTAAAATGTAGCTAGCTAAGCTTACCCGTATACATCATCATGCATGATGGACGCGTCTCCCTGTCACCGACCCATGCTAAAAATGTCCTTAGTTTGAAGACGTAATCTGGAAACATGTGTTTTCCCATCTCTTTAGCTATCGTACTCTATTTCCACTGATTTCAAAACTCGATCCTCCAGAAAGTGGAGAGCAACACTTATGCAGCTACATAAAAAAAAAGCCGCGTACATCACTATTACCAACACAGATTGACCAGCTGAAATAGACAAAAGCGTTCATTGAACCAATTTTTAACTAGGCAAGTCGGTTAAGAACAAATTCATATGCCTAGTTTCCTGAATCAGTTCACATTAGAGGCATGTCATATAGAGATACAGTAATTTACCAGTCAAAAGTTTGAACACACCTACTCATTCAAGGGTTTTTCTTTATTTGTACTATTTTCTACATTGTAAAATAATTGTCAGACATCAAAACTATGAAATAATACATATGGAATCATGTAGTAACCAAAAAAAATGGTTAAACACATTATTCAAAGTAACCACCCTTTGCCTTAATGACAGTTTGGCACACTTGGCATGCATCTCTTTTCATATTTGTCCTCAAAGATCAACTGACAGCATTTTAGCAACATTACATCTTATTAAAATCTGTTCATATACAACCCCAGGAAGAATATGACACTTTATTTATTTTGTTATATTTTCTGACAGGCGAGCACTTAGATATGGCCATTTTCACGTTTTCATAAATTCTTAGAATGTTTGGGAATTACGTAAAATACAGCTTTTGTGAAAATTCTATAGCATTATAGAGTGGGAAAGCGGCCGTAAGTTTGGACAATTAAGACACTGCATCAATAAAACCTAATAAAAACTTCTGTCTTGTCCAGGACCGGAGTCTACGCAGACCGGTGAGCCATAGCCAATCAGGGCTACAGTAGGCAAATAAGCCATTTGTCACACAGGCCTGCCATCATTAACTTTTAACTGGACAGTGTGTTTACAGGAAGTTGCAACAGCATGACTTTAGACCATTAGAACATATTCGCCAAATGCCACAAAATACACCTGAATGGATTTCTGCAAAAATCTAAATACCACGGGAGTCGTCTTAAATTTGGGAACTTTACAGTTCTTTTGATCAAACAACATGAAAAGGTAGGCTCTCTCTCCCTCAGTTATGCACCAACAAGATTAACAACTAATGCTAGCCAGAGCAAGATGAGAGAAAATCTAACTAAGGAACATTTTATAAACCCTATCAAACCTTTTCAGCTAGTTGGCCTTCAAAATTGCACTGATAAACGATGGGGAATTGTAGCCTTCTGGAGCTTTTCTGCCAATGCATGCTTGTCCCAACCAAGCACCCAAGCTTACTGGCTAAAGATGGTTAGCTTGCTAGCTAGCTACTTACAGACACAAATGAGAGAACACCTCACTGACCATTTTACTCCCCCTAGCAGAGTTAGTTGGGCTCTTTATATGTTACCTATAGCGTTTACTATTACTTTTTTTGCCTACGTTTACTGACACCGATCATATTCAGATGTTGCGCGTACGTAAATGTATCAGTTATTCTGGGTTCTGGCACTCAGATGAGAGTGCTCTGAAATTGGAGTAGATAGCCAGAAAGAATTTGCGAACGCAAGAGATATGCTAACTGGATAACATTTGTTCAAATTCTTGCTAGCTAACCAAATTACATTCCCAGCCTTCGTTACATTTGTTAGTTTTTACCAAAATATTGAGACATTGAAACTGAAACAGTGCATCCCGAATGGAGGCAGCAAACAATGTACCAACCTGATAGCAATATTGTTCAGACTACCAAGAAATGTATTGGTGAATTATATCAATCATACATTAAACTGCATCCATCTATTCTGCCAACAATGCTGTCAGTTCCACTTTAAGTTAACTGCTCAGTGTTCCATGTATAGTGACACTTTCTGTCATAAGCCAGTCAGCATTCTAGTCTCTTACCACAGCTCCTCTCTGTCCACTGATGCCACTTTTCTCTTTGTCTGTCATTACACTGCCGAAAGGTTGGCCCTTATTTTTTTACTTTTAAAGGTTTCTTATGGTGGCCGATGTTCCCTTTGTTACATCCGTCGTCGGAATGAGACCAAAGCGCAGAGTGGAAAGTGTACATCTTTCTTTAATTTTATGAACCCCCCCCCTCCAAAAAAAAAGCTAACCGAACCTAAAGTTCTGCAGGCTACACAGCACCCATACAAAATCAAGATCCCACAAACTCAGGTGGAAAACAGGCTGCCTAAGTATGATTTGCAACCAGAGACAACGATAGACAGCTGCCTCTGATTGGGAACCATACCCGGCCAACAAAGAAATAGAAAACTAGAATGCCCACCCAAATTACACCCTGACCTAAACAAATAGAGAAATAAACAGGCTCTCTAAGGTCAGGGCGTGACACCCTTCCTATTTAATGAACCTGTGCCTCTGTCTGTAATTAGGTCTGTGCATTGTATGGCCTGTCACTGCCCCCTGGTCCACAGACAAATTAGTCATTATAATGTAATGGCTGGATGTATTTAATTCTTTCCATCATTGGGACAATGGTTAATTGGAATGAGCACGAAGCCATCCGTCTCTTTTATATGCGTGTGGCTTTCCTGTCGTGAATAAAACCCTGTATTTAAATGGTATTTAGACAAAATTATGTATTGAGAACCCTACATTTTTAACCAATAATGAGTGTGGTCATTGTCTGGGTTCCTTACACAGGGATCATTGTGCCACTATTACACTGTGCATATGTCAAAAGCAGGATGGCTTGCAGATATATGTTTGGTCTCCCTGCGTGCCCTCTCTTGGATTGTGCTGATTGTCTTAGTTAGCTGTTGTGTCTCTTTGATTATCTAACCCTAGCAGTGTGCTGAGTCAAATCAGTGTCCTCAGCAGTACGGAGACATCTTTGGGATGGATGGGTGGCATTAATTGCCCCGTTCACTGAACCCAATCCCTGACTGTGTTCCTTCCACATGACTGACTGACTAGCCCCATTACTATCCTGACCTCTGACCTCACTCACAGGGACTAACAGACATGTTCTCAGCCTCTCCACCACCACCTCCACTTCCATACACCCACCCTCATACCAGCTAGCCCCTTGTTGCTGACTGACTCCATGTTGTCCATCCACAAGCTGAGTCACAGTCTGTGTCCCTGTCTCTGCCCCTGCGCCTCTATCTCCTGGCCCCACACCCTGGATATCTGTGACCCCAGGACCAGAAGAAGAACTACAGAGCAGTGCAGTCCTGTGAGGAGGGGACTGGGGGGGCCTATCTTGAGCCACTAGTTGCTATGGCTCAGAATGGAGGCAACATGCACAACGTACTGGGGCCTGCCTGCATCTTTCTACGCAAGGGCTTCGCTGAGAGCCGGCAGGCTGTACGTAAGTCCAGACACAAACAGACACATGCCCATAATGCATGCAGAGACACATTTACAGTTTGTAGCTACATGTAAGAAAACAAACATTTTCATACAAACTTACACACAATCATACAGACATTTTGTCTTTATCTGCTTCTTTTTCACCCATGTTGACCAATACACTCCTTATGGACTCAAAGAAGAAGGTAATGGACTCAAAATATCCACAGTAACCTACATATAGAATGCTTGTCAGTTGGTGTGAATATGAGCGTGTGCGACTGTGTGTGAGTGTTAGCACTCACTGCCATTTGTGCCACTCTGATAGAATGTAAGTCGTTGTGTTCCATGTAGTATTGCCTTGACGGAATGTTTACTAAAGTCTGTGGAGCAGCAACAAGGTCATCTGTCTTCGTCTGTATCAGTCTCACTGTGATCAGTAGACTCAGTAGCAAGGCATTGTCATTAAGGGAAGATGTGCACTGACCTCTCCTTGGTAGACTGGCACCGTTCATAGCCTGTCATGATGATATGTTCTGTTCTGTGATGCTATTAGGGGATGCAGGGGTGGGGTCGAGCTAATTCAAAGGCTAGACGTTAATCTTAAGAGAGAACAAATGGAACTCCTTCATCCTATGTTCCCCCAGGACCACCAACCCTCAAAGTTGGCATGCACCTCTCAGCTAAGTAGATGGGCTTCTCAAGCATCAAACAAATGCTCTAAACTAAGTTGCATTTGGGTTCATCATTACATGATTTAACACAAAAAAAACTGTGATTGCACATGTAACAAAAGTACTCTACGATGTATAACGATTGTTAAGTTGATGATATCTCACACAAGAGTTTTGTACTGTTATGAGCCATCAATTGTGGAATGCCACTTGCTGGATCCTAACCCTGACTTGTGATTCTTTACAGGATAGAGAGCTGAGGCCGGAGGAGATGGATGGTAAGTTTCATTATACAGGAGCAAACAGTATGAATTACAATGAGCTTTCATATTGCATATTGGACTGTAGCATTCCCAGGGGAGAACAACTGCCCCCTCTCATTGAAGCAACCGAAGTCCAAGGCTGACCACAGTACTGTAGGCAAGGTTAGATCCCTCATTATAGTGAATGTAAAAATGGCAATCTTTGTGGTCAAGCTTTGTGTAATACACCAGATGTAGGTCCTTGAATCAATTATTTAAAAATCGCACACAGAAGTGATAAGGATCATTTAGTTGCTAATGGCTGCCTGCAGTAACCCAGTCGGCCTTCAACTGCGTTACTCAATGAGAGGGAGCAGCACTGAGTTAACCTGCAACGTCACTTCCTAGTGTAGCTCAAACTGCTCATTTTGTGTCTCCATGAGACGCTATCTTAACCGACTTCATTTGGCTTCAATGCACTATTGAGTCTTCACATAGGAATGAATGGTGTCATGTGATCAATGGCTTTGAACATTCATATATACAGTCATTGAGCAATCCTTACTGGTTTAGATCCATACAAACAAAGGATCTGCCTGACCTTGGTAAAATCTCATTCTCGTGTTAAGTACCTTTGGAATATTTTCAGCCTGCGGACTGTTTCAAGCTTACCTCTCACTCTCCCTGTCATGTGTATTATAACACCACACTCATTGTAGTGTAGTAAAACAATAAGCCAACTGATGGTTTTTATAATGTGATTAAAAAGCACAATTGATATTTCTCCATCTATGCTTTCCTTTCTCAGAGTTGCGCGAGGCTTTTAAAGAGTTTGACAAAGACAAAGATGGCTTCATTGGCTGTAAAGACCTAGGCAACTGCATGAGAACCATGGGCTACATGCCTACTGAGATGGAGCTGATAGAACTGAGCCAGCAGATCAACATGAACTGTGAGTAATATGGGAGGTCCTGCGTTCCTTTTTTCTATGCTCTTGCATTTTCCTCTATCCTTTTCTCTTTTGTTACACTATCATATTATGTCCTTTCTTCCTTCTTTCTCTCTATCTCTAATTCATGCTCTATGTACCCCTGTCCCCCCCGTCCCCTTCCACTAACACACACTAAAAGACACTTGCACACACCATTACACACAGAGGCTCTGAACATTCAAGGTCCAATACCTCTGATGTTGATCCCTTTAACAATTAACCTTGAAAAGAAGATAACATTCGCTTCTATAAATACTATCTGGGCTTGGAGAAAATTGATGACTGAATATGATGTAGACATGACAGTAGCTTAAATTTTGCCAGTCTTTTCTCTCTCTCTCCTCTTTCAAAGCTGCATATTTCTGACATTGTACAAATGTCCCTGTAGATGTATTCGTGTGACATGTTTTGTGAATTTATATCTGACATCCTTCAACCTACGTTTACTCTTCATCACACAGTGGGAGGACATGTGGACTTTGAGGACTTTGTGGAGTTGATGGGGCCCAAACTTCTGGCTGAAACAGCAGATATGATCGGGGTCAAGGAGCTAAGGGATGCTTTCAAAGAGGTGAGGATAAGAGATTGAGAGAGAGAAGGGAGGTATGGAATGGAAAAATAAGACAGCGAGAGATAGGAATAGAGTGAGGAGAACTTTAAAAAAATGTTTTTTTTTAAATTACATATAAATGATATAATAGAGAAAGAAAGAACAAAATCCAAAGGGGATGTAAGAAAGCTAGAAAGATTTAAGCTAATATAAATTTGATTAAGTGAGGTTAAGCATTCATGTGTATGGGGAACTCATTAGTAATATAGGAAAGACGACAGTATTGGTGAAAGAGCTGAATACAATACTGCATGATTAGCTAGTTAATTATTCATTATTATATTCTCTCTTTCTCTCTCAGTTTGACACAAATGGTGATGGCCAGATCAGCACATCTGAACTCAGAGAAGCAATGAAGAAACTTTTAGGTCAACAGGTAAGAAAAGTGGTCCTTCTTTTTGAGTTTTTCCGTCTTTCACTCAACCTGTCCACGCATCTGTCTGATCATGTCTCACTGTAGCCTACATTTGAGCAGTGCTTTTTCTCGGTTCTTTCCCTATTCTACTAGGTTGGTCATAGAGACCTAGAGGACATCCTACGGGACATTGACCTGAATGGAGACGGCCATGTCGACTTTGAAGGTGAGCTACAGTATCTCAGTGGGTTCTAAGACACCTCCCTGTAGGATGTTGTTTGACAGGTATTACAGTGCATTCGTAAACTATTCAGACCCCTTGACTTTTTCCAAATATTTGTTACGTTACAGCCTTATTATGTTACAGCCTTTGTTACGTTACAGCCTAAAATGGATTAAATAGTTTTTTCCCCCTCACCAATCTACAAACAATACCCCATAATGACAAAGCAAAAACAGGTTTTTATACATTTTTGCAAATTTATAAAAAATACAAAGCTTTTGTGTCTTTGGCTATGCCGGATTAAGTGATATGACATGCTATTCTTTAAAATCATTTATCTGTAATTAATATTACCTGATTAAGCTAATCAGGTGAATGTAATTAACTAGAAATAATGTTTATAGAGCTGTTATCTTCCGAATAAACCCTTAAAGACCTAGTAATCTTTTGCATCAATAGCAGTCAATATTTAATCGTCACTTTATTCAGTCTCATCTGAAAGTTGTAAATTCTTGGGTATCTTCACTAACCGTGGCTAACAAGTTGAATCAGCAATACAACATTTGGTTTAATTATTTATTTACTAAATACCTAAATAATCACACAGAATGGATCATACATTGATTACAAATTATGTCATAAAGAAAACGTCCCTGTTGGACAGAACAGATACGACAGCTGGTTACACAAAGAGAGGGGGTTGGGTTTGAGTGAAAGAGCGGGAAGACTGAATAACAAAGGCAGAAGGTATGCTATCGTAAATACAGAATCTTATGCATTCTAAATAACCGCCCATTTGAAAAAGGAGAATGCAATAAATATTTACTCTGAGCTGCACTTCGGTAGATTGGTCGTCGATGGAAGGCCGGTTTGTCCTTTATGGATCTCTGGTCCACTGAAGAATGTCTAGTGGTGAACTGGAGCGTGGTAGAATGGATACTCTGTCCATCCTCTCCTAGCCGACTTTTAGCGACTGCTGCTAACTCAACGGCTAGGAGGTATCACTTCTGGAGTGAATAAGAGTTCAAAGTTCATACCAAGTTGCCATACTTTTAAGCTCATGCTATATTCTGGCTGGTATAGTCGAAATTCATCCTTCCGGGGTGTAGGTCGTCACCTTCACAATTAAATTTGATGCTAATTTTGTTAGGTTCTCTAATATTGGCTTAGTTCTGTAGGTGGTCTTTGTCCTTTCAACGTGGGGACCTCAAGTCCACACGTCCTTGGAACAGCTTATTATCTGAGCCCTTTTAACGTAGGACTGTCGCCCTAACGTCCTCGGAACAGAAAGTTACATTTTCGTCAAGGGCTTTATATAGGAGGGGAGAGAAGGGCGTGTTTCATAGTTTATAACCAATGTCTGTTCACATGGACAGGGCCACTGAGTTGAGCATAGTTTACTCGATGACAAACCGTTCTCTCATTAAGAAGCTAGATTACATTTAATCTTTTCACAACTAGTTTCATATTTAAACATTGAAATTGCACAACAATTCCATGTGAATCTGATAACTAAAATGTGTAGACTTTCCAAGATACAGTTTATGTCGTCCTATCATCAGCAATAATGTCTCAGACGCCAACTGATCTGGCATCATATTCATTTAGTACCAGCACATATTTTCAGCTGGTTGGATTACCGAAATATGGTTCCTTTCCCCCCACCTTTTGATGTTCCCAGACTCTATGTTTAACAAAGGCTTTTCAAGAGTCCTTCTGTAGAGTCAAGAGAGAGGAAAGGGAGAAAGCTATTTATGATGGGGTCATAAACCTCGTCCACAGGCCATCCTCATGACAGCTCTGTCAGGTTGGATGGGGAGTGTCATTGTCATTGCACAGCTATTTTCAGGTCTCCAGAGATGTTCAATCGGGTTCAAGTCCGGGCTCTGACTGGGCCACTCAAGGACTTTCAGAGACTTGTCTTGAAGCCACTCCTTCGTTGTCTTGGCTGTGTGCTTCATGTTGTTGTCCTGTTGGAAGGTGAACCTTCACACCAGTCTGAGGTCCTGAGCACTCTGGAGCAGGTTTTCCTCAAGGATCTCTCTGTACTTTGCTCCGTTCATCTTTCCCTCAATCTTGTCTAGTCTTACAGTCCCTGCTGCTGAATAATATCACCACAGCATGATGCTGCCACCACCAGGCCTCAGCGTAGGGATGGTGCCAGGTTTCAGCGTAGGGATGGTGCCAGGGTTCCTCCAGACGTGATGCTTGGCATTCAGGCCAAAGAGTTAAATCTTGGTTTTATCAGACCAGATAATCTTGTTTCTCATGGTCTGAGATTCTTTAGGTACCTTTTGGCAAACTCCAAGCGGGCTGTCATGTGCCTTTTACTGCGGAGTGGCTTCCGTCTGGCCACTCTACCATAAAATCCTGATTGGTGGAGTGCTGCAGAGATGGTTGTCCCATCTCCACAGAGGAAATCTGGAGCTCTGTCAGAGTGACCATCGGGTTCTTGGTCACCTCCCTAACCAAGACCCTTCTCCCCCGATTGCTCAGTTTGGCCGGGTGGCCAGCTCTAAGAAGAGTCTTGGTGGTTCCAAACTTCTTCCATTTAAGAATGATGGAGGCCACTTCTTGGGGACCTTCAATGTTTTGGTACCCTTCCCCAGATCTGTGCTTCGACACAATCCTGTCTCGGAGCTGTACAAGACAAGTCCTTCGACCTCATGGCTTAGTTTTTTCTCTTTTTTCTCTGACATGCACTGTCAACTGTGGGACCTTATATAGACAGGTGTGTGCCTTTCCAAATCATGTCCAATCAATGGAATTTACCACAGGCGGACTCCAATCAAGTTGTAGAAACATCTCAAGGATGATCAATGGAAACAGTATGCAGCTGAGCTCTATTTCGAGTCTCATAGCAAAGGGTCTGAATCATTTAGCAAATAAGGTATTTATGTTTTTCTTTTTTATATACATTTGAAAGCATTTCTAAAAATCTATTTTTCGCATTGTCATTATGTGGTATTATGTGTAGATTGATGAGGAAAAATGTAATTTAATTAATTTTGGAATGAGGCTGTAATGTAACAAAATGTGGAAAAAGTCAAAGGGTCTGAATACTTTCCGAATCCACTTTATGTTCATTATTATTTCGTTGTATGATATTGCAGCGCTTGACAAACCCCTGTCATGGTCCACTGTTCATATCAGGGGAGGATGACAGCCCCCTTTCATTGAAGCCATAGAAGTTCAATGGCCACTGCGGTATTGCAGTTAGCAGAAAACAGGATGCCCCACTATACTGTAGTATATGGAAAAATGGCAATCTTCTTGGTCAAACTTTGTGTAAATAACAAAAAAAAATTGAAGACGATCATGATACCAATAATTGCTTCTAATACACCAGATATAGATCCTTGAACCAATTATTTGAAAATTGCACACAGAAGGAGTTATAAGGATAATTGAGTTGCTAATGGGAGACTGCAGTACCCGGTCAGCCTTCAAATTGAGTTCCTCAATGAGAGTCAGCAGCACTGATCAAGCCTACAACGTCACTACCTAGAATAGCTCAAACTGCACATGTTATGTCTTCATGATATGCCATCTAAACCTTAATTTGGCTTCAATGCGCTATTGAGTGTTCAAATAGGAATGAATGGTGTCACATGATTGATGGCTTTGTCCATTCATATATACAGTCCAGAGGAGGTTGTTGGAGGACAGGCTCATTGTAATGGCTAGAATGAATAAAAGGGAATGGTAGGAAACACATCAAACAAATCTTTTTGCCAGTGCTGGCGTTGCAGACAGATATATCGGGCTGCTAATATATATATTTTTTTATTCCGATTTTTCAGGGGGTGCTGTAGCACCCTCCTATGGCTATGCCAATAATCCCGTCACAATAATCCCGTCACACACACACATACCCAAACACATGCATATACACACTCTCTCAGTGCCAATCCCCACCGATACAGTTTTGAGGCAGGCTGATACTCTAGCATCATGCTAAGAGCGAGGTGGGAGGATGAAGGGAGTCAGGCTGTCTGTCAGATTATCTCCACACCAAAGGATTATGTCACCTCACAGATTACCAGGAGAACAAGGGAAGCATACTGCCAGTGGGACAAAAATAGCAATGTGCTGGTATTCTTACTAGAGTCATCCGTATGCTCTGCGTTCTCCAAACGTTAGTTTCGCCCACACGTCTTACGCTCTAAATACATTCATATTTATAATCCACAGTGCTCATTTAGAAATAGAATCGTTGCTATGAAAATGTATTTATTTTTATTGGCTGATAGCAGCACATACAGTTCTTAAAAGCACTGTGACCTTCAGTACCATGCATTCCCTACACGTTAGGACATAATTACAAATCATTTGTAGACTGCAAATTGACTGCAAGAAGCCCAAACATATAACATTTGACTGAAACATCATAATTTCAAACACTGCTTACATTTGTTTTTGATCACACATACAGTATCTCTCTATTATGCGTGGGAATACTATGGAACAGATTTACAAAATTAAAATCTCTTGGAGCTGATCTGCTGGTGTTTTACAGTCTTTTATAGGGGGGGCAAATAAAATCACCCGTGGGCCAAATTCACCAGTTGGGGATCAGCCACTAAACTTTATGTGAATCATGTTCACACTCTTTCCCTGTTGTTGAATTAATGTCTCTCAGTTTTATTAATCTCTCTCTTTTACGAATCTCCCTCAGAGTTTGTGCGCATGATGTCTCGCTGAGTGTAGGTCATGATGCCGACTGGTTCCTTTCCTGGTAAGAGAGGATGAGAAGGAGAAGAAGAAGTGAAGGAGAGGCAGTGATGGCAGAGGCCTTACCGACAGACCTCTTACCTCAGACTTCTGAACTACAGAAGGAGAAACGACATATCAACCCCGCTCTGCTACTGCCACATCTGAAGACATGCACAGAAGCTGAAGGAACAACATCAGTGATCATGATGATGCTGTTACTGCTGTCTCTAAGAGCAAAACAGAACAACAGCCAGCCTCCCACAGTTTTACATTGTACATTTCAGATATTAGAGAAAACATATCTAGGTGTTTACAGGGTCTAAAGAGCAATGTGATGTTTGAGCTACTTACACTCATTGCAATGGTTGGTTAATGCTGTAGCAAAGTAAAGGAGACACATTTACATTTTCAACACTTTCTTACTTATGCCAACGTCTCCTATAACTAGTCTAAAGCAGCATATTCCCCTCTGGGACTTTGGACTCCTAAAATAAACTTTTTAGTGGCAATATTATTATATCAGTGTACCAACTCTCAAAATATGTGTTGTTTGTGTGTGCGTTCATGTGTGTTTGTGCACCTCAATTATCCTTTCCTGTAAGATTTCATATGTCTTAAGCTACTGTACAGTTAGTGTCAAACCCATGGCATATGCTGGCTCTATCTTGAATTACATGCCATGTATTACCACGGATGCACTTTTTTAGATTTTATTTTTATCAACACATATCGAGTTACATTATACGAGTTTTGAACATAGATGGGTACCTGCTTTGATAAATGGAAGGTCTGTTTCTTGAGAACCGAATACTCTGGGGAATGCGGTAGCAATCATAATTAATTGGTTTCTTCGGGCCAACCCTATACACAGTTTTGCACATTGTCTTGCATGAATACTAAGAATGCATGCTCCACTTATGATTTAACCAGACACACTGTCACTCCCCATGCAAATAAACAATGTGCACCACAAACAAACATATACACAGTATATTATTGTGGTGATCAACATAACACTGGATCCTGTGTGAGAATGTGTGTGTGTGTGTGTATTTATGTACTGATGAGAGTGTTTATGTATGAGTGCTTGTGTATTTTGTTGTGCGAGTCTCCCTTAGGCAGTCTTATTTGTGACTTTGCATGTGTCTTCCTTGTGTGATTCTATGCATGCCAAATAGTAAAACAATTTGTAGCATAGTAGATGAGAATAAAGATTTTTGTTGCAAAAACACTGTGTGTGAGTGTATGTCTTCGTGTGTGTGTGTGTGTGTGTGTGTGTGTGTGTGTTTGTGTGTGTGTGAGACCTCTATCTGCATTCAGAGCAGAAAACAGTCAGACAGGACCTGAACTAGCTGGATATACACCCATTAGCCTATAGGTTGCAAAAACCTGTCAGATCAGAAATAATATCCTTGATTTACAAAATATTTTGAGAATATGAATATGCATAGACCGACTCGAATTTCAACAGGGACAACTCCAATAAAGTGTTTTTTCTCAACGTTGCTGGGATGACACGTGCATCACACTTATATCTGTACACTCGTAATAACCTAAGCAAATAGCAATTCCTTTTATCTTAACTCATTTTGACACTCATTTCTCCCCCCCCCCCATAAAAAACTCCCTCACTTGCTTAATAATTAATGATCTGCTTAACTTGGGCAGATTTGGGACGAAAAAAACTCTCTCACGTCACCTCTTCTTTGCTACTAGCTAGAAATGTAAATTTATTTTTTTGTTGGTGGAGAAAACAGTTTGCAGATTTTAAGCAAATTTCAGCCATTCTACACAGTTTGGCATGGAGCTGAGAGACAATTTTACAGTTTTAATTCCTGCAATTCTATGCATTTTTCCATAGCTAATGCTATGTTCCTCTGGTCAAACATTAGAACAAAACCAATGGGCATGTGCCCTGAATGCCCAGTTTTTGATTCTCCCAGACTGTCTAACTTTTATTTGATTGTTAGTTGTCAAATATGGGATTATTAAAAAATATGTATAGTTCCATTTCTTTTCTGCATGCTTTCTATCTGGTTTTGGTTGTTTAAATTGACACTGAAACTGCTTTTTCATCCTGAAAACGAACACTAAGAGACCTGCCTAATCATTTTCAATACAGAAAAACAATGTAATTTGCCCCATATTAAAGGAATAGTTCGAGATTTTATCAATAAAAGCATGTATCTACTTCCCCAGAGTCGGGGAAGTACAGTTCCTGTAGACTTCCAGTCATAGATATCGTCCTAACCAACTTGCCCTCTAAATACACCTCTGCTGTTTTCAACCAAGATCTCAGCGATCACTGCCTCATTGCCTGCATCCGTAATGGGTCAGCAGTCAAACAACCCCCACTCATCACTGTCAAACGCTCCCTGAAACACGAGCAGGCCTTTCTAATCAACCTGGCCGGGGTATCCTGGAAGGATATTGATCTCATCCCGTCAGTAGAGGATGCCTGTTTTTTTTTAAATGCCTTCCTCAACATCTTAAATAAGCATGTGTAACGACATTCGTCTTCCTCTGACGAGGAGTATGAAGGATCGGACCAAGATGTTCAAATGTTCATAAATGACCAGCATGGTAAAATAATAGGTCTGGGACAGGTAGCACGTCCGGTGAACAGGTCAGGATTTCATAGCCGCAGGCAGAACAGTTGAAACTGGAGCAGCAGCACGGTCAGGTGGACTGGGGACAGCAAGGAGTCATCATGCCAGGTAGTTATGAGGCATGGTCCTAGGGCTCAGGTCCTCCGAGAGAGAGAAAGAAAGAGAGAAAGAGAGAATTAGAGAGAGCATACTTAAATTCACACAGGGCACCAGATAAGACAGGAGAAGTACTCCAGATTTAACAAACTGACCCTAGCCCCCCGACACATAAACTACTACAGCATAAATACTGGAGGCTGAGACAGGAGGTGTCAGGAGACACTGTGGCCCCATCTGATGATACCCCCGGACAGGGCCAAACAGGAAGGATTTAACTCAACCCACTTTGCCAAAACACAGACCCCACACCACTAGAGGGATATCTTCAACCACCAATTTACCATCCTGAGACAGGATCCATCCTATAGCCCACAAAGATCTCCGCCACTGCACAACCCAAGGGGGGCGCCTACCCAGACAGGAAGATCACATCAGTGACTCAACCCACTCAAGTGATGCACCCCTCCTAGGGACGGCATGAAAGAGCACCAGTAAGCCAGTGACTCAGCCCCTGTAATAGGGTTAGAGGCAGAGAATCCCAGTGGAAAGAGGGGAAGGCAGAGACAGCAAGGGCGGTTCGTTGCTCCAGAGCCTTTCCGTTAACCTTCACACTCCTGGACCAGACTACACTCAATCATATGACCCACTGAAGAGATGAGTCTTCAGTAAAGACTTAAAGGTTGAGACCTAGTTTGCGTCTCTCACATGGGTAGGCAGACCATTCCATAAAAATGGAGCTCTATAGGAGAAAGCCCTGCCTCCAGCTGTTTGCTTAGAAATTCTAGGGACAATTAGGAGGCCTGCGTCTTGTGACCATAGCGTACGTGTAGGTATGTACGGCAGGACCAAATCAGAGAGATAGGTAGGAGCAAGCCCATGTAATGCTTTGTAGGTTAGCAGTAAAACCTTCAAATCAGCCCTTGCCTTGACAGGAAGCCAGTGTAGGGAAGCTAGCACTGGAGTAATATGATCAAATTTGTTGGTTCTAGTCAGGATTCTAGCAGCCGTATTTAGCACTAACTGAAGTTTATTTAGTGCTTTATCCGGGTAGCCGGAAAGTAGAGTATTGCAGTAGTCTAACCTAGAAGTAACAAAAGCATGGATTAATTTTTCTGCATCATTTCTGGACAGAAAGTTTAGGATTTTTGCAATGTTACGTAGATGGAAAAAAGCTGTCCTTGAAACAGTCTTGATATGTTCGTCAAAAGAGAGATCAGGGTCCAGAGTAACGCCGAGGTCCTTCACAGTTTTATTTGAGACGACTGTACAACCATTAAGATTAATTGTCAGATTCAACAGAAGATCTCTTTGTTTCTTGGGACCTAGAACAAGCATCTCTGTTTTGTCCGAGTTTAAAAGTATAAAGTTTGCAGCCATCCACTTCCTTATGTCTGAAACACAGGCTTCTAGCGATGGCAATTTTGGGGCTTCACCATGTTTCATCGAAATGTACAGCTGTGTGTCATCCGCATAGCAGTGAAAGTTAACATTATGTTTTCGAATGACATATATATATATATATAGTGAAAACATATAGTGGTCCTAAAACGGAACTTTGAGGAACACCGAAATTTACAGTTGATTTGTCAGAGGACAAACCATTCACAGAGACAAACTGATATCTTTCCGACAGATAAGATCTAAACCAGGCCAGAACTTGTCCTTGTAGACCAATTTGGGTTTCCAATCTCTCCAAAAGAATGTGGTGATCGATGGTCTCAAAGCAGCTCTAAGGTCTAGGAGCACGAGGACAGATGCAGAGCCTCGGTCTGATGCCATTAAAAGGTAATTTACCACCTTTACATGTGCAGTCTCAGAGCTATGATGGGATCTAAAACCAGACTGAAGCATTTCGTATACATTGTTTGTCTTCAGGAAGGCAGTGAGTTGCTGCGCATCAGCCTTTTGTAAAAGTTTTGAGAGGAATGGAAGATTCGATATAGGCCGATAGTTTAAAAAATATTTTCTAGGTCAAGGTTTGGCTTTTTCAAGAGAGGCTTAATTACTGCCGCTTTTAGTGAGTTTGGTACACATCTGGTGGATAGAGAGCCGTTTATTATGTTCAACATAGGCAGGCCAAGCACAGGAAGCAGCTCTTTCAGTAGTTTAGTTGGAATAGGGTCCAGTATGCAGCTTGAAGGTTTAGAGGCCATGATTATTTTCATCATTGTGTCAAGAGATATAGTACTAAATCACTTGAGTGTCTCTCTTGATCCTAGGTCCTGGCAGAGTTGTGCAGACTCAGGACAACTGAGCTTTGAAGGAATACGCAGATTTAAAGAGGAGTCCATAATTTGCTTTCTAATAATCAGGACCTTTTCCTCAAAGAAGTTCATGAATTTATTACTGCTGAAGTGAAAGCCATCCTCACTTGGGGAATGCTGCTTTTTAGTTAGCTTTGCGACAGTATCGAAAAGAAATTCCCTACTGTATTTATTTAGCTCCTTTGCACCATTATTTCTATCTCTACTTTGCACATTCTTCCACTGCAAATCAACCATTCCAGTGTTTTACTTGTATTTACTTCACCACCATGGCCTTTTTTAAAAAACCTTTACCTCCCTTATCTCACCTCACTTGCTCACATTGTATATAGACTTATTTTTGTACTGTATTATTGACTGTATGTTTGTACTAATCCATGTGTAACTCTGTGTTGTTGTATGTGTCGAACTGCTTTGCTTTATCACGGCCAGGTCGCAATTGTAAATGAGAACTTGTTCTCAACTTGCCTACCTGGTAAAAATAAAGGTGAAATAATATATATATATATTTTTGGCTAACACTAGTTAGGATTGGCTCGCAAACCTACCTAGAACTTCCCTTATACTGGAAGCACAGACATAAAATGGTATCCACGATGTTATTCTGTTGTAGATAGGATACTAATAAAAAAATATAATTGACCACATATACAAATCACAAATTTTTCCACAAATTAACCACAAAAAAATCGTGGACCCCTTGCAAATCTCTGGCCTATGCTACTAGTGACAGAGGGTACAACGTAACAAAAATATATGGAACCAGAGAGGATGGAATGAAGAGCAGGGCCACTCCTGGAACTTCTGCATTGAGCATAGACGTTAAAACTAGATTGAACCCCCCCCCCTCCCCTCTCGGGGCACTGCAGACCAGACTCAGGTTTAAACAGAGAGGATTAGCTCGCAGTATGAGGTCGATGATTGCAGACAGGGAGGGAGTCATGCTAATGATTGATGATGAGTTTCTCATATACGTTTTCCTTGTTGGAGCCCGCCAAGTTAAAAAGAAGTGAGTAAACACACTCTGAAGAAGTAATTTGCATATTTTGTGAGTATAATCGCAATAGGGTTTGGACATCATTACTGTTTGCTAAACGACACATTTTGCAATTATTTATTATTATTATAGCACGCTCGTCTGAGGTTGCGTTCATAAATTGCCTCCTGTGTGCCAGTGTGTTCTCGGTCGTTCGTAAATTTAGAGCGTTGTCAGATTGTTTGTAAATTCAGTGCGCTCCCGAGCACATACACAAGACGCTCTGACAGAGGAGAATGGCAGAAAACCCTAACGTTAGCTACATACGGAGAAGGGTTTTCGAGAGCTAGTAAGCAGCTTAGTTAGCTAACTTGCTCGCTAGCTAGCTTCAAGATTGTAATGTTAGCTAGCTAGATAGCTATTTTTAGATATATTTAGCTATCTAAATGTGAACAAGTAAATCTGCTTTGTAACAATAGATTTTCTGAGTTCGAACTAGTTCTGTGTGTTCTGCATCTATTGTCCAAATGGGAAAGATCAGTGATGGTTGCTAGGTAACACTACTTAGCTAGCAATTTAGTAAGCTGCTAACCAGCTGTTGCTGTGTTGTTTATAACAGCACCATATGGGACCTCTACTAGTTATGTACTGTATCTACTGACGTTTAATAACTCTGTGTAAGAGCATTATAACACTGAGCTAGCTAACTGTTCAGTTAACATGGCAATTGAACATCAGTTGTGTCCCACATCTAACTATTTAACCAGCCTTCACTATACAGGATAGCTACACCAATATCTGTATTTTTCCAGGGCAGTCTCATCCCTTTTGCAAAGGAACCATAAAAAACAACCTATACAAACAGACTGGTGGTTTACCATTTTCCTTTTTCTTTTGAAGGATGGATCAAGTTGAGGACTGAAGTTTTGGATGCTCTGACATTACTGGATCCTTTATTATAGTTTTCATGATGAGATCAGTCTGCTCTCCTAGACATTGACGTGAGCTTCCCCAGGCCCAATGTGCCCATGAAGCCCTTGTTTCAGTGCAGGCTTCAGAAGCTGAGGCTATAAAGGGACAAGAGGACTAATCTGCAGCCTTAGTCTTGGTCCTGGACTTCTCTTTAGTCCTTTATCAGTCCTCCCTGTTCCCTGCCACATCCCCTCACCACTCCACTGCACCACAGCCCCGGCTTCACCTGTGGCCAACATGGGCTGGTTCCTCCTCCCATTTGATAACCTGCTGTGTATAGTCCTTGGCATATCCTTCACTGTGGGATTCAGCTCGCTGCTAGTCATAGTCGTGCCGGCCGTCCTTGGAGTGTCCATTGGGATCCGCAGACTGTACATGAAGAGTCTTCTCAAGGTCTTTGAGGTGAGTTCGCTTCACACTGTCACAATGGGTCCGATTCCGACTCTACTTAAGCGTGCGTAAATGGGATGTTTAAAGAAATTCCATTTTTTATGCACTTTTCTCTATATGCGTATTCTGACCTTGAACTTACACACCTTTTCTCATGCTTAAGATCTAGCGAAACTACCATGTCCAAGTGGAAAAAGCATCTTTATTTTTTCTGATATAAATACCACCATTCTCCATGCACTGGAATTTACAACTTGATAAGAGCTAGTTAAATGAGTAATCAGTTTGGATAAGGGAATTATAAATAAAAATAACACTTGTTTTAGGTCTATTTGACCTTATAATCGCTGGAGACATGTGAAACCAGTCATATGGAAGCAAACTGAAGCATAGCAACAGATCAACTTCCCCACAGTAAAGTTTATGAAATGCTGTGACATTATGCAAAATTTAAATTGTACAGCCTTTTAACTTGCAGGGATGGTCACTCAAGTGTCTTAGTTACAGGCTACCCCCGACTTTCTCTTTTTCCTATTTCTATCACGTTAAATATTAGCCACTATCAGTATCGGCCGTCAGTAGGCCTAATAACCACACATATTCAACTGCCAATTTACTGTTAGTTCCCTTCAGTTGATATAGGTTACATTATCATTCTATTTAATTACATTGTTTCGTTTACCTTCGTTTGTTTCCTCTCTGAACTACGGTAAGGTCCTGTTGTTATTGCAGGCTAATTAAATCGTAATGGAGTGGTGCGCAGACCAAGCCGTAACAGTCTGAACCCGACGCATGGCGCAACACTTGTAACCGTGTGATGACACAGCCATGTTTAGTGCAGGCAGTTGACAAGGGTAACAGGGTATACTGTTGTAGACTGTTCTATTATAATTATATCTACACTAATCTTCCAACATTACCATGGGTTGAAGAAATTAATGTGGAAATTTTCTGAATGAATCAAACCACCGTTTTCCTTCTTTTGTTTGTAAAGGCTCTCCAAACCTGTTTTTTTTAATGATTCATAAATACTTTCCTAAACCTAAATAATCTACAAATTAAATCTACCAATTGGTGCTGAAACGGAGACGAATATGCATATATTTAGATGTATTTCTTTAATTGATCCCTAAAATTCAGAACCCGTTCTGTCGATATATTCTTGTGTGTAAGTATTCTTGTGTGTATTCTTGTGTGTATGTATGTTTCTAATAAAAGGATGGCTTAAGATAAAAGTCCTGAAAACCCTATTGAATAAACACTACACGAGAAAATCTGTTGGCCAGCAAATGGGAGGGTTTTCAATAGTTTATGAAATTTATTCAGAGCGCGCAAGAGAGTGTTACGCGACTGAATAAAGTAAGTCTGAATACCAACTACTGAGAAGTGCGTAGAAAAGGCATCAATTCCTAACTCAGAATTGGGCCCTTAGTGAATGCCTGCTTCGAGATATTTTTGAAAAACGTTGATAGGCGACTTTCATACTCTAATACAAAGTAATTGTATTCCAGTTTTAATATATGAACTTGAACTATGCCTATATTTTGAATTCGCTTAGCAGTAAGGGGCGTTCATCTAAGGCAAGGCTCAATTTAGAATAGCTGCCCTTATTACACCCCAGGTTGTGTCTGATCGGCTTTGTGGAGAGACTAGTCACCTCAGCTTGGCTCTTTTTTCCCCTAATGTGGTCAGTCAACTTCACTGACAATAAATGGCATTATAGACATTGTTCTGTGGAGCAATTCATAAAATGTTATTTTTCATTCACTAAAGTGAGCACGAGAGACCACTACCCTCAGTGGATTTGTCAAATGTGTCCTCTGGTGGCAGTGTGTGTGTGGTCTTTGGTTCTCCCCTACCACATGACATTTGACATCAACCTGTTGCATCTGTCAGGGGCATGTCACAGTGCCTTTGGCTGTAAGTGCTGAATTAGCCTAGCAGCATTGCACTTTCAAATTACTAGGGATTTCATATCAATATGATTATAATCTACACATTCAAACACAGGATTGAGGTTCTTTTCAAGGAAATCATGAGTGAATTAGGCCTAGGTGTGGGGCAGCCACAGGAAATGTGGAGGAAATGGTTTAGGAAGGGATATACAGTAGTCTTCACTGGTCCACCCGAACCTGAATACCCGGCCCGGGACCTGAGCAGGTCCAAATTCTATGTAACCACAGCTGATAGACCCGAATAGACCTGACCACTTCTGGTTCGGGTCTGATTGTCCTCGGGTCCGTTCGGATCCTTCTTTTTTATGGGGTGGCAGGTAGCCTAGTGGTTAGAGTGTTGGGCCGAAAAGTTGCTAGATCACATCCCAGAGCTGACAAGATAAAAATCTGTCATTCTGTCCCTGAACAAGGCAGTTAACCCACTGTTTCTAGGCTGTCATTGTAAATAAGAATTTGTTCTTAACTGACTTGCCTAGTTAAATGTAAAATATTTTTAAAAAATGATTGGGATGGTTCGAGTCCTTCCGGGTCCATACCTCCTAATATACAATAACATGGAGAGGTACACTGCTCTGTAATATGTGTTCTGTGGTTATGTGTATAACATGCAGTGACATGGTATTTGCAGGTGGCACTGTTTACATTATGGGAGCCACAAATAGTTGAGTTGGCCAACTTGAAGCATAGCTACTGTAATTATATTGATTGCTAATTGCTGACCCATAAAAGACACAGTGAACAAATTTTGCGGTCATACAGTGCTGTGGGCTGTTTTCAGTCTGTCCCTCAGGGGAAACCACATGCCCCCCAAATACTCCAGGCTGCCTGTTTCATGCTTATGGGCCTGTCTAAGATAGCTGTTGTGTTCCTATTCTCTGTGGATCTGCTTACTCAGCTCTTGACTCCTTGTCAGTTGTACCATGTGATGTAGTCTTGCTAGGCCAGGCTAACATAATCATTTAGGAGATACAGTCTGGTCCGATAGACTATCTGTGATGCACCTTCAGGCTTATGAATGACGATATCTTGGCACAGAGAAATTATTTATTCTCATCAAATGATAAGAATTATGAATATAAATGTCATAAGCTATAGAATATGGCTTATAAATACCTTTGGGATAGAATTAATGGTTTAAAGTTAATGTACAACTAATGTATGATACCCCCCCTCTTTTTAGTGGGCTACTGTGCGGATGGAGAGAGGCGCAAAGGAGAAGAATCAACATCTTTATAAACCCTATAGTAATGGTATGACCTTTTAATGTACATCTCTCACTTATGGGAATGGCAATGTATCTGTTGTTGTGTTAACTCTGTCTCTCTTTCCATCCCTCTCCCTCACTCCCTCTCTGTCTCAGGTATCATAGCTAAAGAACTGTCCTCTCTGGAGCAGGAGATCCAGGAGCTCCGTGCCAGCGGCACCACTCTGAGCTCTGAGCCTGAGTTTGAGATGGCGGACATCATGTATTTCTGCCGGCGGGGGGTGGAGAGCATCGTGGATGACGAGGTGACCAAGCGCTTTTCTGCTCAGGAGCTGGAGTCCTGGAACCTGCTGACCCGCAGCAACTTTAACGCCCGCCACATCAGTCTGCGACTCAGCGTGCTCTGGGGACTGGGTCTCTTCATCCGCTATGGCTTCCTGCTGCCACTCAGGTCAGAGGTCAAGAGTCAGGGTCAGCATCTAAGGCAGGAAACGTCTTTGCTAGTTATTGGCCGACAAGGAGCTGTTGTGGACATCAAGATGTCTACAAATGAGATTTATAAGAATTGTGTTTATTTAGCATGAAAGACCATTTTTTTGTGGGTTTTGCACATCACAACTTTTGTTGTAAACAAAATTGATATGTGGTGGACTGTTTTGTGTTCTACAGGGTTACTCTGGCAGCCTCTGGTATTGGTCTGCTTGTGGTCTTGACTACCATAGTGGGCTTCATACCAAGCGGCTGGTACGTTTCCACCAACACCCTCAGAATTACCACAAACTTACAGTACCTTATCTACAAGAAGATTCTGTGTTGGTGAAAGCCTTATTGTCAGTGTGTTGATCTCCTCAGGTTAAGGACGTACCTCAGTGAGAAGATTCATCTGATGTCTTATCGCATCTGTGTCCGATCCCTCACTGCCATCATCACCTATCACAACAGGTACTGTAGACCAACCAAATGCTCACTGGCTAGTGTTCATAACATCAGCTCAGACAACAGAGACACAAACCTACTGTATTTTGTCACAGCTTTCTGCCCATTTAGTGACTCACCACCCTATCTTGTACTGAGCTCAAAGCCAGTCTTACAGTGCCTTCATAAAGTATTCATACCCCTTGACTTATTCCATATTTTGTGTTACAGCCTGAATTCAAAATGGTTTAAATAGATTTTGTGAAAACATGTTTTTAGAAATGTTAGCACATTTATTGAACATGAAATTAAATAAATAATAATTGACATAAGTATTCACACCCCAGAGTCAATACTTTGGAGAAGCACCTTTGGTGGTGATTACAGCTTTGAGTTGTCTTGGGTATGTCTGTATCAGTGTTGAGTTGTCTTGGGTATGTCTGTATCAGCTTTGAGTTGTCTTGGGTATGTCTGTATCAGCTTTGAGTCGTCTTGGGTATGTCTGTATCAGCTTTGAGTCGTCTTGGGTATGTCTGTATCAGCTTTGAGTCGTCTTGAGTATGTCTGTATCTACTTTGAGTCGTCTTGGGTATGTCTGTATCAGCTTTGAGTCGTCTTGGGTATGTCTGTATCAGCTTTGAGTCGTCTTGGGTATGTCTGTATCAGCTTTGAGTCGTCTTGAGTATGTCTGTATCTACTTTGAGTTGTCTTGGGTATGTCTGTATCAGCTTTGAGTTGTCTTGGGTATGTCTGTATCAGCTTTGAGTTGTCTTGGGTATGTCTGTATCAGCTTTGAGTTGTCTTGGGTATGTCTGTATCTGCTTTGAGTCGTCTTGGGTATGTCTGTATCAGCTTTGAGTTGTCTTGGGTATGTCTGTGTCAGCTTTGCACATCTGGATTTGGGGATTTTCTCCTATTCTTCCTTGCAGATTTTCTCAAGCTCTGTTAAGTTCGATGGGGAGTGGCAGTGAACAGCAATCTTCAAATCTTTCCATAGATTTTCTATGTGATTCAGGTCTGGGCTTTAGCTGGGTCACTCAAGGACTTTCATATTCTTGTTCTAAAGCCATCCCAGTGTTACCTTGGCTGTATGCTTGGGGTCATTGTTTTGTTAGAAAGTAAATCTTCACCCCAGTCTAAGGTCTTTTTCACTCTGAAGCAGGTTGATTGCTAACATTAGCAACAACAGATTGTTCACTTCCCTGACCAAGGTCCTTCTTGCCCGGTTGCTCAGTTTGGTCGGACGGCCAGCTCTTGGCAGTCTGGGTAATTCCATATGTTTTTTAATTTCCCAATGACCACTGCTCTCGGAAACATTCAACATTCTAGAAATTGCTTTATACCCTTCCCCAGATATATGCCTCATCACAATTCTATCTCAGAGATCTACAGACATTTCCCAAGACTTCATGGTATAGTTTCTGCTCTGATATGCACTGTCAACTGTGGGACCTTTATATAGACAGGTGTGTTTCTTTCTAAATCATGTCCAAACAATTGAATTGGCCACAGGTGGACTCCAATGTTTTTATATATTTTTTTTATTTAACATTTATTTAACTAGGCAAGTCAGTTAAGAACAAATTCTTATTTACAATGACGGCCTACCGGGGAACAGTGGGTTAACTGCCTTGTTCAGGGGCAGAACGACAGATTTTTTACCTTGTTAGCTCGGGGATTCGATCCAGAAACCGTTTGGTTACTGGCCCAACGCTCTAACCACTAGGCTATCTGCTGCCCCAAATCAAGTTGTAGGGACATCTCAAGGATGATCAAAGGAAATTGTCTGCACCTGAGCTACATTTGGAGTGTCAAAGCAAAGGGTTGTGAAAATGAATTTCATTTTCAATGAATTAGCGCAAAAATGTCTGTTTTCATTTTTTCACTTTGTCATTATTGTATTGTGTGTAGATAGATGGGTGTGATTTAAAAAAAAAAAAAAAGTAATCCAGTTGGAATTCAGGCTGTAATACAACATTTGGAATAAGTCAAGGGGTATGAATACTTTCTTTAGGCACTGTATGTCAATTAGGGTGGCACACACTGGTTGTTGGTAGTTTTATGAGATAGGCGGTTTTGTTAATGTGTCTCATTCAGTTGTTTCTTTGCTCTGCCGACAGTGAGAACAAACCAAAGAATGGAGGCATCTGTGTGGCGAATCACACAACTCCCATTGACGTCATAATCCTGGCCAATGATGGCTGCTATTCTATGGTACTGTATGTAAATCCTAGTGTGTAACAGTAAGCATTGTCTGTTTGTTTAAAGCTGTGTGTGTGTGTGTGTGTGTGTGTGTGTGTGTGTGTGTGTGTGTGTGTGTGTGTGTGTGTGTGTGTGTGTGTGTGTGTGTGTGTGTGTGTATGCTAGTACGCAATATGTGGGGCGCTTGGGAGACAGATGTATAACCCATTCTTTGCCAAGATGTTTAGTTCAAGATTCCCACTCAGTCATCACTTCCTCTCTCAGGTTGGCCAGATCCATGGTGGTTTGATCGGGGTAGTCCAGAGAGCCATGGTGAAATCCAGCCCCCACATCTGGTTTGAGAGATCTGAAGTCAAAGACCGTCACCTTGTGGCCGAAAGGTAATACTGCAGCTGCATGTTGCCGAAACCATACTTTCCTTCCATTTCTCATTGTCAGACTTGGCGAAGGCATTAAAAAGCAACGAATGCATTCTTATAATGTGGTGAATACAGTTATATTATTAGTAGCGCTGTGACGGTCATGGAAGTTTGGATGATGGTTTTTGTTGCACATTTTCTCCTCTCCTTCACTCCGCACCTCATGTGCTGCTATAGAAATATGCTTCTTAATTGTGATCATTCAGTCAGCTCTTTGTTCGACGGTTATTTTATTTTCGTGACGGTCTTCATTCATAACCGTCGGTTATACGGTAATATGGTAATTTTCCCATCCCTAGTTATAAACATGTTATTTACACTGTTCTGTATTTTCATTTTCCAGGCTTAGCAATCATGTAGCAGACAAAACTAAACACCCCATCCTCATCTTCCCAGAGGGTTAGTATGAAAACGGACCCTTTTCTGGTGGATCGAGTGCTGCTCAAATAGAAATGAGATATGGCAACTAATGAAGGCTGTAATGATGATGAAAATTCACCCTATGTCGGATCTGTGTGAGTGTGTAATGATGCGGCGTGACAATGTGTTTCTCACTCAGGCACATGCATCAACAATACCTCAGTGATGATGTTCAAAAAGGGCAGCTTTGAGATAGGCTGTACTGTCTACCCTGTGGCCATTAAGGTAGTCTCTCCCTCTCTCTCTACTGCCGTTTTATCTATTATTCTCTCTCAACCACCTAACCCTCTCCCTTTGACCTCCCTGTGACAGTATGACCCTAGGTTTGGCGACGCGTTCTGGAACAGCAGTAAGTTTGGGATGGTCAACTACCTGCTGAGGATGATGAGCAGTTGGGCCATCGTCTGCAGTGTCTGGTACCTTCCACCTATGAGCAGAGAGGTGTGGCCTTTGTTTTGGTTTAGCCCAGTAACGTTGTTATTATTGATTTGTATAATGCAGTTATAAACAAGGGAATCCCCTAAGGTCTAGACCTAAATAATCCTGACAGTGATAAGTCAAAAACTCCATCCTGGTATGGAGACTCAATGTTAACTGTCTGACTGAGCCATCTCTGTTGTCTGCGTAGGAGGGAGAGGATGCGGTGCAGTTTGCCAACAGAGTAAAAGCAGCCATCGCCACGCAGGGAGGACTGGTGGACCTGCTGTGGTGAGTTTCAGTGAATATGCATCTCACACGCACACACATCCTGTCTAGCACGATTCCTAGCTGTGTGTTTATCATGGTGTGTACATTCTTGCAAGTGTACGTGTTGAGGGTTGTACAAAACGGCTCTTTCCTGTGTTTATCTGTTTGCTCTAAGGGATGGAGGGCTGAAACGAGGGAAGGTGAAAAATACGTTCAAAGAGGAGCAGCAGAAGCTGTACAGCAAGGTGCTGGTTGGAGACCAGGAGGACCAAGGTGAAGACAGACCACAGGAAGATGAAGAAGAAGAATTAGAAGAGGGGGACCAAAATGAAGACAGACCACTTGAAGATTACACACCCAGACCACTGGAAGACTGCTCTCTGAGACTACAAGAAGAAGAGGAGGAGAGAGGCTCAGAGACACCAATGAAGGACCAATGAGGGTGGGGGTTCCATTCCTAACAGGTTATTAAGTGTCAGCGGAGCCCCACTCACTGTCTTGGTGAGGCACTAGACGAGAGGATTTATTGGATTGGAAGCCTTAAAGTAATTTCAATAACAATGAACTACTCAGAGACCATTTCAATAGCAATTAACTACTCAGAGACCATGTAGTGCAACTGAAACAGTATCATTTTCTACAGGCTGTAAGCCACATACTTTTGAGTTTGTGCTGCACTATGCACAGTCATTTTATGAATGTTAACTGTTTTAATACTGTATTTAAATATTTATCTTTAATATTTTCTTTGTATTTATGCTATTTTGACCAGTATATTTGGGTAATTTTGTGCAATTAGGTAGTGCAATTAGGTCCCCCAAAACTTGATTAAAACAATGTATCATAAAGAGGACATGTTAAACTTAATAAAATTAATTTCAGCCTGTTTTGGCCTTCCATGGTGACATCACCATACAGGTAAATGAATAGACCAACAAGAAAGAGGGTGCCAAATCTCCTGCCAATAACAGCACATTTTTACTTTTCCCCTCCCCACTCAGACTACTCCCAGACAATCTTAGCAACATTCTTGCTTGAGAAATTGCCCTTTGCTAAGAAGCTATTCTTGTTAGTTTTCAATTAAAATTTCAATTAAACTTTTTACCCAGAAATTATTTGATATTGAGATAAAATGGCTGCATTGAAACTTTTAAAGTAACGGGGTTGACTTAACAGGATTGAAGTTTTCATCTTAAATTAGCCATAACTTGTATGCAATAGGGATGGGCAATTGAATGCAAGCTTCATCACAATTATTTTAATTTTTTATTTGTACATTTCTACCCTCTCTATCTATGGGGAAACATTCAGTTATCCACCCACCACACAACACCAGAAAATAACAAAAAAGCTTTTACATTATGATTTGATGTCATAGTTTCTTTAGAGAAAATATTTCATAAAAGGAATAGTTTAAATTAGAGTTCCATTAATGTAACAGGGTGGCCCCTAAAATGAGGGACAAATGTAAGTTATTCACTTATCGCATGAAGTAAATAATAATCTTCAGAAATGACTTTGTCAAAGCAATAAAATAACTAGGGCTTTACAATGATGGAGAAATGTTTGGGTTAAGTGGGATAAAATTCTACTAGAAGTCTGGAAAACACAAGGGACATGTCAAAATGCAGATTTTTGGCACTTTAGCAAGTCTTTAGTCAAATACAAATCTGTTAATGTTAAATAGCACTTTAATATAACAGGCTTTTCATTATTGGTGCACAATTACAACTTCAAATATCAAAGGGAGGCAAAAGGCACTCAATTCGTGGAACGATCCATTTATGCATATTGTGAAAACAGGAGGAAAGGTTACAAAGCCACAGCAGACCAAATATGCAGATAATGGGTCAAAATGTGTCACAGTCCTAGACAATAGAGAACATGACACGGAAGACTTACCATGTTATCTAAATAAGCTTTGCTGTACAATTAATGGTAAAATATATTGCATTTCTAAAAGTGAACAATATTGTCATGAATTCAGTGTGTGTGAAATTAGGCTAAATATAAGCCCCACTAATAATTGTATCAAAATACACTGAACAAAAATATAAATGCAACACTTAAAGTGTTGGTCCTATGTTTCATGAGCTGAAATAAAAGATCACAGAAAATGTCCTTATGCACAAAAAGCTTATTTCTCAAAAATGTGCACGCATTTGTTTACATCCCTGTTAGTGAGCAGTTCTCCTTTGTCAAGATATGCCACACCTGTCAGGTGGATGGATTATCAAGAAGCTGATTAAACAGCATGATTATTACACCTTGTGCTGGGGATAATAAATGTCCACTCTAAAATATGCAGTTTTGTCACACAACACAATGCCAAGAGATGTCTAAAGTTTTGAGGGAGCGTACAATTGGCATGCTGACAGCAGGAATGTCTACCAGAATTGTTAATTTAATATTAATTTCTCTACCATAAGCCGCCTCCAATATCATTTTATAGAAATTGTCAGGACATCCAACCGGCCGCACAACCGCAGACCACGTGTAACCATGCCAGCCCAGGACCTTCACATCAAGCTTCTTCACCTGTGGGATCGTCTGAGACCAGCCACCCGGACAGATAATGAAACAGGAGTATTTCTGTCTGTAATAAAGCCCTCTTGTGGAGAAAAAATATTTCTGATTGGCTGGGCCTGGCTCCCCAGTGTGTAGGCCTATGCCCTCCCGGGTCCACCCATGGGCACCCCTATTCAGTCATGTGAAATCCATAGATTAGGGTGTAATGAATTAATTTCAATTGATTGATTTCCTTATATGAACTGTAAAATCATTGAAATTGTTGCATTTATATTTTGTTCAATAGCTTGAATTCTATATAAAAACACCAGATTTGCCCCTGGTGGGATATACAATGAAATCAATGTGTATTTTTCACCATGTAAGGTACAATTCATCATTAGAAAACAGCCTTCTTGGTCAATGTGCTGGGATATAAGGGAACATTTTGTATTATTATTTATCAGGATGCCTATACCTCTGCTGTTACTGCAGTATGTGACAGCATATGCCTCTCCAACCCAGCTCCTCTTTAAATGTTACATTTTTCCTTTTTTAAATGTAACTCTTGCAAGACTCATCTGCTGAAAATCTTTTTGAGAACAATATGCTTTTTTCCCCCCACAGTGGAGCCTGTGCACATATAGAATCAATGTTAACCTTATCTGTTCTGTCTATCATGGAAGAACCATGTCACGAATCCCGTTTCCTGAGTCTGTTTTTGCCTGTGTTCTGTCCTGGAGTGTTTTTTCCGGCGTCCTGGAACGCACCCTGTCTGGTTGCCGGGCAATGTAGCCAGTTGGGAGTTCTGATTACCCGCACCTGTATCCCATCAGCTATCTGCACACCTGGTCCTGATCATCATCTCTCCTCTTCATAAGCCCGGACCTGACATCCATTCCCTGCTGGATCGTTAGCCATGAACAGTATGTTGTGCCAGAGTATCAGCCTCAAGTTGGATAGAATTTGTTTTGTTGTTTTTTACGTATTGCTTGCCTTAAACTTACCTCAGTTTGTTCTGTCTTCAGTTACTCACCCGGATCATTTACCCCATTCCCGCCTGGTCGTCGGAGGATTCCGCTACCCCATTGGATCCACCTATTTACTCCCATCAACTCACCACCGCTGCCCGCTACGCCACCTGGATATATCTACCCATTCACATTCACTTGTAAATAAATACTCACCTTCTTCCTACTCTCCTTGTCCTGGTCTGCTTCTGGGTTCGATTTTGAAAGAACGTGACAAACCAAGTAAAACATTTTTGCAGACTGTACATTACATATATAGAGTGTGTGGGCATGTGGACTGAGCAGTCATTTAACAAAAAACACGTTATGGAAATGTTTATCCTTCCTGGCGTTTCTTCAAGTTCTTCTTTAGATAGTGTTTCAGTTCGTCCTTTTTAACGGAACATGTTCAAAGTGGATGGCCCTTGATAATGTCTCTCACCTAAGCCGCCACCGTCCTTTACAGTCCATTATGTCTCTGTCCATTTTCCTACCAGTACACCAGCAGCATGAGAGAAGTCAGGACTGGATCTCTCTCCATGCTCACTCCACATGGACCCATGTCACATGAGAGAAAAGGTAGTTGATAGTGTCGACTGGATGCTGTGTACAGGTTGCTGGCTCGGACTCAGGTCTCATGGTAGAAGTGGTGAAGGACCATAATGAACGCCATTGTCGCCATTACTTCAGCCGATTAGACAGGGTGTTGAGGTTCACACTGTTTTTTTTGGCCGAATTATCCCTTCCTGCATCTAGATACCATCTGTGGTCACCTTTGCCATAACCACGAGAGAGGACAGACCAGAACAACTGTTTAGTTTAAGGCATTTCTGTTTCAGGAAATCCAGACTTCTAAGACAAATGTCAAAGAGAATAACACACAGTTGAAACCATTTCCCCACCCAATTGGCTTATACTCCCCTATCATCTTGGCGATCTCAATGAAGAGTTACAGGTCAGGGAGTCAGAGGGCTAATCCTTAGGGAGAAATCCCGACCATCCAGCAGACCCAATCTGGTGAAATTTGTTATTGAAGCAAGACAAAAACAAAAAAGAAAACAACAGCAATACACTTCTTCATATAAAACAAGATGTGGGGAAAACATCAATCCATTTGAAGTAACTGTCATCCCTATTAAGTGAGTGTTTTCCTTTACCTCAGACATTATTTAAAGATATTTCAAACATTTTGTGTATCAGGTTTACAATGGGTTTTTCAATACACTTCTTCTCAAGAGAATGTACTTGTGTGCAACCAAAACTCTGACAATAGAAACACTCATTTGTGTACAGCATCCTTTCTGACCTGTGAAAACCCCACTAAAACCAAATAAAAAGACCCCACACTTCTAAATCAAACAGAGTATTAACCACTAACAAATATTAATTAACAGGTGGATTGTGTGTGAGTGCTGGCGTGAGTGTGACAAAAACCATAGGGTAAAAACACACAAAATGGCCTTAATTTGGGAGGCCCCTTAACTTCTCTAGGGTAGGTGGGACGCTACCGTCAACATCCAGTGAAAGTGCAGGGCGCCAAATTCAAACAACAGAAATCTCATAATTAAAATTCCTCAAACATACAAGTATTATGAACCATTTTAAAGATAAACTTCTTGTTAATCCAGCCAGTGTCTGATTTCAAAAAGGCTTTACGGCAAAAGCACACCATGCGATTATGTTAAGTCAGCACCTAGCCACAGAAAACCATACAGCCATTTCCCAAAGAAGGAGAGGTGTCACAAAAGACAGAAATAGCGTTATAATGAATCACTAACCTTTGATTTCACCGGATGGCACTCTCAGGACTACATGTTAGACAATAAATATGTGTTTTGTTCGATAAAGTTAATCTTTATGTCCAAAAACCTCATTTGAAATTGGCGAGTTATGTTCAGAAATGCATTGTCTCAAACAAACATCCTGTGAAAGTGCAGAGAGCCACATCAAATATACTCATCATAAACATTGATCTAAGAGTGTTATACATACGATTAAAGATAAACTTCTCCTTAATGCAACCGCTGTGTCAGATTTCAAAAAGGCTTTACGGCAAAAGCACACCATGCGATTATGTTAGGTCAGCGCCTAGCCACAGAAAACCATACAGCCATTTTCTGTCACAATAGTCAGAAATAGCATTAAAATGAATCACTTACCTTTGATGATCTTCATCTGATGGCACTCCCAGGTCTCCATGTTAGACAATAAATGTTTGTTTTGTTCGATAAAGTTCATCTTTATGTCCAAATACCTCCTTTTTGTTCACGCGTTTAGTCCAGTAATTCAAATGCAGAAAGCGCGGGCACTAAGTCCAGACGAAAAGTCAAAAAAGTTCCATTATACTTCGTAGAAACATGTCAAACGATGTATAGAATCAATCTTTAGTATGTTTTTATCATAAATCTTCAATAATATTCCAACCGGACAATTCCTTTGTCATTAGAAATTAAACGGAACGGAGCTCCCTCAACAAATCAAGGCTTTCAGCCAGACCCCTGGTTGAAACAGCTCTTAATCGCCCCCCTTTCACAATAGAAGCCTGAAACAACGTTCTAAAGACTGTTGACATCTAGTGGAAGCCTTAGGAAGTGCAATCTGACCCCATTTACACTGTATATTGGATAGGCAATCACTTGAAAATCACTACAGACCTCAGATTTCCCACTTCCTGGTTGGATTTTTCTCAGGTTTTTGCCTGCCATATGAGTTCTGTTATACTCACAGACATCATTCAAACAGTTTTAGGAACTGCAGAGTGTGTTCTATCCAAATATACTATAATATTCATATCCCAGCCTCTGGGCCTGAGTAGTAGGCAGTTTACTCCGGGCATGCTTTTCATCCGGATGTAAAAATACTGTCCCCTACCCCAAAGAAGTTAACAGCTGGATCCGGGAACTTTTAACTGCTCTCCCAAGGCACCTGCCTCAAGAAGCCTTTCTAAGGGAGAGATACAGAATCATTGATAAACAGGAAGAAAAAAAACTTGGTAGCGGACATTCCATCATTCCTAGAAAAAAGAAAAACAAAATTGAGTTTACTGCATCTTGGGCAGGAAGTCTTAATAAACCCATCCGTATACAGAATTATACCTCAGACACATTTATAATTCAGACACATCAGATGATATGGTGTCCCATAAAGCTGAATTGGGCACCTTCTAAAGTAAACAACTATTTTGTATACTTAATTATTTGGCCTCACAAGTCTTCAACTGGCAGCTTCATTAAATAGTGCCCACAAAACACCAGTCTCAATGTCAACAGTGAAGCGGCGATGCTGGCTGCTGGATGCTGGCCTTCTAGAGTTGCAAAGAAAAAGTAATATCGCAGACAATAAAAAGGAAAGATTAAGATGAGCAAAAGAAAACAGACACTGGACAACTCTGCCTAGAAGGTCAGCATCCCGGAGTTGCCTCTTCACTGTTGATGTTGAGACTAGTGTTTTGCGGATACTATTTAATGAAGCTGCCAGTTGAGGACTTGGGAGGCATCTGTTTCTCATACTAGACACTTTAATGTACTTGTCCTCTTGCTCAGTTGTGCACCGGGGCCTCCTACTCCTCTTTCTATTCTGGTTAGAGCCAGTTTGCGCTGTTCTGTGATGGAAGCAGTACACTGCGCTGTACGAGATCTTCAATTTCTTGGCAATTTCTCACATGGAATAGCCTTCATTTCTCAGAACAAGAATAGACTGACGAGAAAGTTATGTTTCTGGCCATTTTGAGCCTGTCATCGAAGCCACAAATGCTGATGCTCCAGATACTCAACTTGTCTAAAGAAGGACAGTTTTATTGCTTCTTTAATTAGCGCAACAGTTTTCAGCTGTGCTAACACAATTGCTAAAGGGTTTTCTAATGATCAATTAGCCTTATAAAATGATATACTTGGATTAGCTAACACTATGTGCCATTGGAACACAGGAGTGATGGTTGCTGATAATGAGCCTCTGTATGCCTATGTAGACATTCCATAAAAAAGCTGCCGTTTCCAGCTACAATAGTCATTTACAACATTAACAATGTCTACACTGTATTTCTGATCAATTTAATGTTATTTTAATGGACAAAATAATTTGCTTTTCTTTCAAAAACAAGGACATTTCCAAGTGACCCCAAACTTTTGAACGGTAGTGTATATATACACAGTATTTGAAACAGTATGTTCAACTTTTATTTAGTCTCCAATATGGGATATATTTGTTATGGACTATGAGGTGAAACTAACCCGGTAATTACTTGTACTGGTAATGTCATTTCATTAGCTCTTCAATGATTTTATGATCAGTACAAAAATCATATCATGCCTTTTATTATTTAAGGCAGCCAGAAATGTGTTAGATTCCAAATGTGTTGTCACTATGCCTTCAACCATCTACAAGCACAACCTAATTCCAATGGAAAAACAATGTCAGAGTTTTGGTTTAGTTGTCATCTAAATGTGTTATCACTGTGCTTACAAACATTTAAAAGTACAACAAAGTTCAGATCAGATATTTTGTATTTTTAGACCAACTTAATGTGTTATCCCTGTGCTTCATTTTATAGCACATCCAAATGACCTGGATTGCAGTTAAGATCTCATTAAAAGTACATAGTGCAAGTGATCAATGCTGTTCAAGATTCTGCGCAGATTATTACAGCAAATGTGAAGAACTCCACAGACCTGCGACCTTTGCATGCTATATTAAACATGCACGCTTTTTATGATTATGTAAGAAGACATTGATAGTTACTGTAGGCTAACTTCAGAATGTGACCATGGATGTGTTACTAATTTTAAGGTTGAATAAATATTTTTTCATTAGTTTGTAAGAAAGCCTTAATTTTGAGTATTGAATTGTGTTTGGTTGACAGTGAAACCAAATATCAACATTAAAAGGATATCTAATACTTGTATATTTTCCTCTGAGACACTGGCTTGATGCTATTCTTTAACTTGTATTTTTGGTTTAGTTGGAGATGTGAATCCAATATATCATTTGTAAACTTGTCTACAAGATAATAGGCAATTTACTGTATTGCAAAAGTGATATTGAATTGTGTTTGGATTAGTAATTGATATGTTGGATTCACTTCTCAACCAAGAATCACATTTAAAGAATAGGATTAAATCCAATCAATCACTTGATCTAAAGTGCATTTCAAGTGTTATCAACTGTTATATGGTTTAGTCTTATTCTTAACTTAGATACTCAACTATTAGATACTCTATCTCAACCAAATATCTAAGCTAAGAATAGGACTAAATTATGTAACACTTTTTGTCTACAAATGATCAATTTATGTGTTGGATTCATGTCTCTATTTCAACCAAAAATCTAAGTTAAAGAAAAGGAGTATATCTAATTGAATCAAACTTTAAATGTACTTTAAATAAAGTTTGATTTGAAGGTACTGTACTGTAGAAGGCATCAACACATTAACAAAGTTGTTAATGAATGATAGTCAAACATCCCTTTCGGTTTCACCTTTACTCAGCATCACCATCTGACACAAACAACAACAGTGCCAACAGTTAGATCCATGAAACATCAGATGACTTTTATAGGACTGAATCAAATAAAACTTTAAAGGCACTTCAAATAACATTTTATTTGATTCAGTCTTATTCTTTAACTTAGATTTTTGGTTGAGATGGAGATATGAATACAACATATTAAATATTAACTTGAAGATTACATTTGATACATTTGTATTGTCTATTTTTAGTTGAATCCTGGGTTGAATTAAAATAATAGACGTTGATGACTTTGCAAATGCTTTACAGATCTAAATAGTATCATTGAGGATGTATGACTGATAAAGTGTGTGTACATTTAATTAGCTCTGGTAAACATACACTTTGGAATGACTTTGATAGCAACAGTGAACATATTTAGTTATGAAGAGGTCTCTTAACAATCACTCTCATGATAGCACATTGGTAGCAATCAGTGACAAATATAAAAGCTAAAAAAGAGCTGAGCTTGGTTAAAACCCTGGATGGGAGGCCAAATGAATAGCTGTAGATAGATCAACTCTCTATTAGGAGGTGCTGCTCAGCGTATAGATTATTTAAACAATATATACATTTAGTGGATATAACGTTGAAGATCTGACATTTTTTTAAAGGTACAAATGCATCATATTTTTTTTACATGGTTTGTCTATGTTGAAAATTGGTTACTATATTGATATAATCTAGGGATTGAATGTCACGTTCTGACCCTAGTTATTGTGTTAATTGTTTGTTTTAGTTGGTCAGGATGTGAGTTGGGTGGGATTTCTATGTTTTGTGTGTCTAGGTTGTTTTTCTGTGTTCGGCCTAGTATGGTTCTCAATCAGAGGCAGGTGTCGTTAGTTGTCTCTGATTGAGAATCATACTTAGGTAGCCTGGGTTTCACTGTTTGTTTGTTGGGTGATTGTTTCCGTGTCTGTGTTTGTTTCACCACACAGGACTGTTTTGGCTTTCACATTTATTATTTTGTATTTTTGTAGTGTTCTCCGTTATCGTCTATATTAAAGATGTTTAACACTAACGACGCTGCACTTTGGTCCGATACGTCGTCCACAGAAGAATGCCGTTACATTGAAATGTCACCCTCAAAACAACAGTTGATGACTTTCTTCAAATCCAATGTATTTTCCACATACAGTTGAAGTTGGAAGTTTACATACACTAAGGATAGAGTCATTAAAACTAGCTTTTCAACCACTCCACAAATTTCTTGTTAACAAACTATAGTTTTGGCAAAACTCAGTACCTCTTTGCTTGACATCATGGGAAAATCAAAAGAAATCAGCCAAGATGTCAGAAAAATAATTGTAGACCTCCACAAGTCTGGTTCATCCTTGGAAGCAATTTACAAATGCCTGAAGGTACCACGTTCATCTGATCAAACAATAGTACGCAAGTATAAACACCATGGCACCCGGCAGCCATCATACCGCTCAGGAAGGAGACTCGTTCTGTCTCCTAGAGATGAACGTACTTTGGTGTGAAAAATGCAAATCAATCCCAGAACAACAGCAAAGGACCTAGTGAAAATTCTGGAAGAAACAGGTACAAAAGTATCTATATCCACAGTAAGACAAGTCCTATATCGACATAACCTGAAAGGCCGCTCAGCAAGGAAGAAGCCACTGCTCCAAAACCGCCATAAAAAAAGCCAGACTATGGTTTGCAACTCCACATGGGGACAGAGATCGTACTTTATGGAGAAATGTCCTCTGGTCTGATGAAACAAAAATAGAACTGTTTTGCCATAACGACCATCGTTATGTTTGGAGGAAAAAGGGGGAGGCTTGCAAGCCGAAGAACACCATCCCAACCGTGAAGCATGGGGGTGGCAGCATCATGTTGTGGGGGTGCATTGATGCAGGAGGGACTGGTGTACTTCACAAAATAGATGGCATCCTGAGGTAGGAAAATTATGTGGATATATTGAAGCAAAATCTCAAGACATCAGTCAGGAAGTTAAAGCTTGGTCGCAAATGAGTCTTCCAAATGGACAATGACGCCAAGCATACTTCCAAAGTTGTGGCAAAATGGCTTAAGGACAACAAAGTCAAGGTATTGGAGAGGCCACCACAAAGCCCTGACCTCAATTCTATAGAACATTTGTGGGCAGAACTGAAAAAGCGTGTGCGAGCAAGGAGGTAACCAAACCTGACTCAGTTACACCAGCTCTGTCAGGAGGAATGGGCCAGAATTCACCCAATTTATTGTGGGAAGCTTGTGGAAGGCTACCCAAAACGTTTGACCCAAGTTAAACAATTTCTAGCTAATGCTACCAAATCCTAATTGAGTGTATGTAAACTTCTGACCCACTGGGAATGTGATGAAAGAAATATTCACTCTTGACACAATGATGAAAATAATCATGGCCTCTAAACCTTCAAGCTGCATACTGGACCCTATTCCAACTAAACTACTGAAAGAGCTGCTTCCTGTGCTTGGCCCTCCTATGTTGAACATAATAAACGGCTCTCTATCCACTGGATGTGTCCCAAACTCACTAAAAGTGGCAGTAATAAAGCCTCTCTTGAAAAAGCCAAACCTTGACCCAGAAAATATAAAAACTATCGGCCTATATCGAATCTTCCATTCCTCTCAAAAATTTTAGAGAAGGCTGTTGCTCAGCAACTCACTGCCTTCCTGAAGACAAACAATGTATACGAAATGCTTCAGTCTGGTTTTAGACCCCATCATAGCACTGAGACGGCACTTGTGAAGGTGGTAAATGACATTTTAATGGCATCGGACCGAGGCTCTGCATCTGTCCTCGTGCTCCTAGACCTTAGTGCTGCTTTTGATACCATCGATCACCACATTCTTTTGGAGAGATTGGAAACCCAAATTGGTCTACACGGACATGTTCTGGCCTGGTTTAGATCTTATCTGTCGGAAAGATATCAGTTTGTCTCTGTGAATGGTTTGTCCTCTGACAAATCAACTGTAAATTTCGGTGTTCCTCAAGGTTCCGTTTTAGGACCACTATTGTTTTCACTATATATTTTACCTCTTGGGGATGTTATTCGAAAACATAATGTAAACTTTCACTGCTATGCGGATGACACACAGCTGTACATTTCAATGAAACATGGTGAAGCCCCAAAATTGCCCTCGCTAGAAGCATGTGTTTCAGACATAAGGAAGTGGATGGCTGCAAACTTTCTACTATTAAACTCGGACAAAACAGAGATGCTTGTTCTAGGTCCCAAGAAACAAAGAGATCTTCTGTTGAATCTGACAATTAATCTTAATGGTTGTACAGTCATCTCAAATAAAACTGTGAAGGACCTCGGCGTTACTCTGGACCCTGATCTCTCTTTTGAAGAACATATCAAGACCATTTCGAGGACAGCTTTTTCCATCTACGTAACATTGCAAAAATCAGAAACTTTCTGTCCAAAAATGATGCAGAAAAATTAATCCATGCTTTTGTCACTTCTAGGTTAGACTACTGCAATGCTCTATTTTCCGGCTACCCGGATAAAGCACTAAATAAACTTCAGTTGGTACTAAATACGGCTGCTAGAATCCTGACTAGAACCAAAAATTTGATCATATTACTCCAGTGCTAGCCTCTCTACACTGGCTTCCTGTCAAAGCAAGGGCTGATTTCAAGGTTTTACTGCTAACCTACAAAGCATTACATGGGCTTGCTCCTACCTATCTCTCTGATTTGGTCCTGCCGTACATACCTACACGTACGCTACGGTCACAAGACGCAGGCCTCCTAATTGTCCCTAGAATTTCTAAGCAAACAGCTGGAGGCAGGGCTTTCTCCTATAGAGCTCCATTTTTATGGAACGGTCTGCCTACCCATGTCAGAGACGCAAACTCGGTCTCAACCTTTAAGTCTTTACTGAAGATTCATCTCTTCAGTGGGTCATATGATTGAGTGTAGTCTGGCCCAGGAGTGGGAAGGTGAACGGAAAGGCTCTTGAGCAACGAACCGCCCTTGCTGTCTCTGCCTGGCCGGTTCCCCTCTTTCCACTGGGATTCTCTGCCTCTAACCCTATTACAGGGGCTGAGTCACTGGCTTGCTGGGGCTCTCGCATGCCGTCCCTGGAGGGGGTGCGTCACCTGAGTGGGTTGATTCACTGTTGTGGTCATCCTGTCTAGGTTGGCGCCCCCCCCTTGGCTTGTGCCGTGGCGGAGATCTTTGTGGGCTATACTCAGCCTTGTCTCAGGATGGTAAGTTGGTGGTTGAAGATATCCCTCTAGTGGTGTGGGGGCTGTGCTTTGGCAAAGTGGGTGGGGTTATATCCTTCCTGTTTGGCCCTGTCCGGGGTGTCCTCGGATGGGGCCACAGTGTCTCCTGACCCCTCCTGTCTCAGCTTCCAGTATTTATGCTGCAGTAGTTTATGTGTCGGGGGCTGGGATCAGTTTGTTATATCTGGAGTACTTCTCCTGTCCTATTCGGTGTCCTGTGTGAATCTAAGTGTGCGTTCTCTAATTCTCTCCTTCTCTCTTTCTTTCTCTCTCTCGGAGGACCTGAGCCCTAGGACCATGCCCCAGGACTACCTGACATGATGACTCCTTGCTGTCCCCAGTCCACCTGGCCATGCTGCTGTTCCAGTTTCAACTGACCTGAGCCCTAGGACCATGCCCCAGGACTACCTGACATGATGACTCCTTGCTGTCCCCAGTCCACCTGGCCATGCTGCTGCTCCAGTTTCAACTTCCACCTGACTGTGCTGCTGCTCCAGTTTCAACTGTTCTGCCTTATTATTATTCGACCATGCTGGTCATTTATGAACATTTGAACATCTTGGCCATGTTCTGTTATAATCTCCACCCGGCACAGCCAGAAGAGGACTGGCCACCCCACATAGCCTGGTTCCTCTCTAGGTTTCTCCCTAGGTTTTGGCCTTTCTAGGGAGTTTTTCCTAGCCACCGTGCTTCTACACCTGCTTTGCTTGCTGTTTGGGGTTTTAGGCTGGGTTTCTGTACAGCACTTTGAGATATCATCTGATGTACGAAGGGCTATATAAATAAATTTGATTTGATTTGATTTATATCACTAAAGCCAACTGATGTTTTATGGATCTATCTATTGGCACTGTTGCTTTCGTCATGCTGAGTGAATTCGAAAATGAAAATGAAAGGCTGAATCAACGTTGTATCAAGGTTATTTCAACCTAAAAATATATGTAAGGATTTTTGAATAAACGTGGAAACTGATTGGATTTGCAAAAAGTCGTCAACATTTTTTTTACCCAACTTTTAATTCCAATGACATGGTGAAACTATACTTTTTTCCACTTTGAATTCACGTTTAAATGTAAATCAAAACTAGACATTGAAATGACTTCTGTGCCCAGTGGGATGTTTGATTATCATTCATTAATGTAAGTGTTGATGCTATCTACAGTACAATACCTTCACCTGGCTTTGTGTCATGTTCAGTGAGGGGGCAAGCTTGGCTCTTTCATCTGAAGACAGGTACTTATTCTGTTGAACGGTTGTCTCAGGGTTCAAGATTTGATAGCCACTGAAGGTTAGTCTGGTGTGTTGAACTTTTCTGTCTGTATTGCTTCTGTTCAGGTTAGAGAACAGAACACAGTAAACACATCATAATGGCCATTCACAGCTCCATTTACATTCTGTATCGCACCATTTTATCTAAATAATGTATGCATTAAGATAAAACTAGTGAATGAAAAAATTATGTAAGAAATTGTTTAAAAAACAAAACAATTATTGTGGTATTCATAAACATTAATCCATGATACAACTCCTCTTCTTTACTGAATAAATAATAAACAAATTAACAGCATACATTTTGCAAAGTCATTTTGCTGAGCGGAGAAGAGTGGGTAGGTGAGGCTGTGTTTTCATACCACTCCCCCAACCTTAAACTGAAGAGGTTGTTCTGTCTCAAAACAAAACTAGACACCTGTCACACTAACACAAGCCAACGTCACTGCTGCCCTGCTACTGTATCAGTCCAGTCTGTAGACTCCATAGATAAAAACCACACTTCAAGACAGGCAAACCTGAAGAGAATGGGGAACAGTAAGAGCATTGGTAAGAATACAATATTAATATTATTCACATTCTGATGTGTTCAACAACAGATGTGTAGAGAGATATAACACATGTACAGAAATTAAATATAATATAATTTAAACATAAGCATTAAGGTGTCTGTAATAGAATATACTTGTGAAAAACGTGTGAACACATTATTAAATCTTTTTTTTATTTTTACAATGGCTTACTAAATTGCTCGGTGGCTTCAAAAGCCCCCTGTCTGTCATCTAGGGGGCATACACATTATTGGTAAAAACATAGCAAAAATTGCTATTCTAAAATGAAATAGTAATCTATTAATAACAAGCAAGGTTGGGGAGTAACGGATTTACATGAAGGGATAAAAAAAACTGTAATCCGTTACCAGCAAAACTATTGTTATCAGATTACAGATACTTTTGAAAAACTAGAGATTACTTCGAGGATTACTTTTAAATTCAGAAAGGATGTTTTCGGATTTTTTTTTTACACTTCTCTGTTTTTTTCAATGACATTCAATTCAGCATTGAAAAAAGGCGTTTACAACTGGATCGCGGGAAAAGAGCAGGAATAGGCTTTCGTAGGCTACAGTCCAAGCTATGTCTTCCAAATGTGCGACTGCTGTCGGTATCCAAAGATTATCCAACTTGAATAAACGCTTGGAGGTAAGGATGACAGCAGTGGTGTAGTCTACGGCGATACGTTTATGATTTATTTTTTAAATCTACACAGCGCATTGATGTGAAGCACAATATTGCTCTCTCATTTAGCTATTTTCGGTTTACGGATTGTGGTTGTTATGGATGTCTGTTCACAAATCTAAGTGTGTATTTGAACCCAATAATGGTTGAACTCAAGAAGTTTAAAACTGCCAATCAATCATTATTTTTGAAACCAGTGGACGGCCTGTGAAAAATGCGCTCTTGTAACAGCTGCATAGTGCGGATCCAAGCCTATGGAATAAGTGTTTTTTTTATTGCTCAGTCTAATTCATGCAGATATATATTTTTTCAATCCATAGGCCTAATGGACACATGCGCAAACTTGCACACTTTTGATAGACTTAAAAAGAGGCCATCTGTAGTTGCTACATCCATTTGTGGATTTATAAATTATATACATATATACATATATGTATCCATTGATTCTGGTCAGTGCATGCATCCATAGCTCTGTCTATTAATCTGAGAGTGGTTACATTTTTCCAGGGCCATTCCTCAGCTTTTTACCAAAACAGAGGCTGGGTGGCTGTTTTGTTATTGTTTCATCAATGGATTTGCCCTTTAAACAGCTGCATATTATCAAGATATCAAAGTGTCACCAACAAAAAGGTAAACAATTGGCCTATAGCAAATGCAGCATATGGCATCATTTTTAACATGTAAATAAGCACTTTTCAGTAGTGCTCAAAGCTTGCCATTCCATGAGCGCAGCATTTATTTTTCAACTGGAATCAATGAGCCCAATCAGTCCTCCATGACAACAAAATCATAAACAACAGAGTAGGGCTGGCTATTAAGTTCTTAGTTTTGGGGTCATGCTCAGGAAAAACAATTTGGCTAATCTATATTTCCAAGTCCTATTCTTGAAGATCAAGGGGTATAACATGTATTGGAATGACTGGAATTCTGATAGACTTTGGTTTCTAATGTAAATTTATATTTTAATCATATTCTTATATGTAGTAGAAAGCGATGGGTTAGAAGAAGCCTACATAACCAACCCATAAAGTAACATTTTACAATTATATATGGCCAACTTTAACATTAATTTATCCTGCAATAGCTGTCATTCAATTGGTAACATACATTTTTGTCTTCTTCTAATGGGGAAAGTAATCTAAAAGTAATGGAATGTAATCAGGTTACATTACTGAGTTTGGCTAATCCAAATGTTACGTTACTGATTACAATTCTGGACAGGTAACTAGTAACTGTAATGTATTACATGTAAAAAGTAACCTACCCAACCCTGATAACAAGACATAGATTTCCATTGTTGTTTGTATAAAGTTGGTGCAGGTAAGAAAATGAACATCCAATTCTAAATCTGCAAATATATAAAGAGACCAATTATCAGCAAGTATCTAACAAATTATTTAATGAAAGCCAATGTGAAATGCACCCAGGTAATACCATACAAGCACAGACATTGGAATGTTTGTGGAGTCATAAAATGCCGTACACTAATTATAGGAGTTTAACATCCATTTCTGTAGGCCTATAGAAAACTTTCTTCCCACGGGATCTTTTTAATCATGTGCAGCAGGGTACCAGGAGGATGTTTCCTAGAAATGGTTTGCATACAACAATGTCAATAATCACAAAGAGATGCCTTCAAGACTGCTTAGCGGAACACAAGTATGTCAGAGGTAGGCAATGAAGACTAGGCAAGGCACTACAAGTCCTTACACCATGGTGACACTGCCTCCCTACAAGCTATGGGTGTTGATCATGTTCCGGCCTGACATAGAAAAGGAAATCATCTTAAACAGCTAAATCCAAGGGAAAGTTTTGGGATTTACAAACTACAGGCCACTAAGTACCCTGGTTTAAATGAAGAGATGGATTTCTCACCTTTCCTGTAGAGTCTTGAGAAGTCCCTTTGCTGTCATCTAGTAGTAGACCTATTGTTTTTTTGCCCTCTGCTGTGTTTAGTCTCCTGCCTCCATGTTTGCTGTGATCTAGTGTACTGTAAAATAGATTTTGCCCAGTCATTCAAGGTTAGAACTACTTTTCTAAGGATTCTGATGCTTCTAGCTTTGATTTGCATTTTGATAAAATACTGTATCTATACTGAACAACAATATAAACGCAACATGAAACAATTTCAACGATTTGACTGATTTACAGTTCATATAAGGGAATCAGTCAATTGAAAAAAATTAATTGGGCCCGAATCTATGGATTTCACATAATTGGGGATTGGAACAGCAATCGGTAGGCTTTGGAGGGCATATGTCCACCGACTTAGGAGCCAGGCGCACCCAATGGGGAGCCAGGCCCAGCCAATCAGAATGAAATTTTCCCCACAAAAGTGCAGTTTCATCAACTGTCCGGGTGGCTGGCCTCAGACGATCCCGCAGGTGAAGAAGATGGATGTGGAGGTCCCGGGCTGGCGTGTGTACACATGTTCTGTGGTTGTGAGGCCATTAGGGTGTACCTCCAAATTTTCTAAAATGGCGTTGGAGGCGGCTTATAGTAGAGAAATTAACATTCAATTCTCAAACAGCTCTGGTGGACATTCATGCAGTCAACATGCCAATTGCACACTTCCTCAACACTTGAGACATCTGTGGCATTGTGTGTTGTGACAAAACTGCACATTGTAGAGTGACCTTTTATTGTTCCCAGCACAACGTGCACCTGTGTACTGATCATGCTGTTTAATCAGCTTTTGGATTTGCATCACCTGTCAGGTGGATGGATTATCTTGGCAACGTAGAAATGCTCACTAACAGGGATGTAAACACATTTGTTAGAGAAACAAGCTTTTAGTGTGTATGGAACATTTCTGGGATCTTTTATTTCAGCTCATGAAACATGGTACCAACACTTTACATTTTGTGTTTATAGTTTTGTTCAGTATATTTAACTTTTTGATGTGTATAGCATTGCTTACTAGGTGTTGTCCTCTGATTTCTGTAACTAATCTCCCCTTCAAATCAGGGTTGATTGGAAAATGCTGTCAAAAAGAGGACATCGTATTATCGTATCTTTGTACTCCCTGACTAAGGCCATGCAGCCAAAACGCGTCTGCGTTTGTAATCTTTGTTTCCATTAAACATGCCATACAAATAAAGCCATTTTAATGAACTATGTGAAGAGTGCCTTGGTCCTTCATTTTTCATGACCAATTTACCCCTTTTACCAAATACGTTAATAATTAATATGTCATTTGGACTTTAGCAAGAGATAATGAAACTAAAGGATCAGTGAGATCTTTGCTATAAAACCATAAACTCAAGGACATTGAGGCTTAAGTGTAGTCAAGACCATAATATGAATAACAAAGTTCACTTATATTTTTTTATAGTACATGAAATGGTGATGAATTTATTAAGCACAGGAAACCCATAAACTTAATCTTCACACTTGTCTTGACTTGTCTGCAAACTGCGAGAATGTTTACACTTATCTTAAAGTTTTCTGAAGGAAAGTAGACTTGCCATTAGACCACCATTAAAAATAATCTTCCTCCCTCTCTTTAGAATTTTGTCCAAAACATGGGCATCACTGTCTGGGGCCCCTGTTCTTCCATAAAGGGGTATTGGGGACCCAGGTGTGTCTGAGTCTGGGAGGTAGGCGTGTGGAGAGGAACAGGGAGACCTTCCAGAATGGTCTGACCTTCAGCTGTCGTCCAGTCAGGGTCCAGGAGAAGATACATCTGCGGGTGGAGCTTTGTGACCAGCACTGGAATGGAGCTTTGCGGGTGGGATTCACCTCCACACCCCCCTCCTCCTGTGGGCCACTCTTCCCCCCTGCCATGGCCATCCCTGACCTCACCACCACCGACCGGTACTGGGCATCCCCCGTGCCCTCCAGCCTCAACATGCCAGGGGCAGAGCTCCGCTTCTGGGTAACCCCTAAAGGGGTGCTGGTGTACGAGGGGCCAAATCGTGTGAGGTACCTGCTCCTGAAGGGGGTGGATGTGAGAAGCCCCCTCTGGGCTATTATAGATGTCTACGGGCAGACCAGAGCTGTGCTCTTATTGGGTGAGGCATTTGGTGAATTTCTTGTTTAATCAAATGTAAAAATCTATTTTGTTCCAGATTATATCAAAATACTACTTAACTGATCTGTTCTTTATATTATTGTTCCATTCCTCAGGATCAAAACAAAAAGGATGCAATACACGGTCCTGCCCTGTCCCTCCTCCTCCCCCTGTGTCTTATGAGGACAGCTGCATGTGTGTGAACAAGGGTCATCCCAGTTGCACCCCTCGGGGCATCCACCTCCCCACTGACCCTATCACTACCACACAGATGGACTCCTCTGCAGGTTAGTAACCAATTGCATTATTAAAGTCTAGTCATTCAGGCTGGGGAGTGTAAAAGCAATAAAACTGATATGGTTACAATACAGTTTAATTTCAATGTTTAGAATAATGTGGATTTCTGTTGATCGTGTTCTTTAAAGGTACTGTTGTCTATTTACCATGTAGTTCTCTTTGCAACTTCTGTCTTGGTTTGGTGATCATAATGTTTTTGTTGTTGTTGCTGTTTATCTATCCTACACTGTAGAGCGGGACTTGGTTGAAGATTGCGCTGTGTGTCTATCCTTGAGAGCTTCTGTTGTCCTATCCTGTGGGCACCGCTGCCTGTGCCAACGCTGCGCAGTGCGCGTCACCGCCGAGTTCGGAATCTGCCCGCTGTGTCGCCAGTCAATCAGATAGCGAGGACAGGTGGAAAGAAAGTTGACTGACAAAAATTGAAAGCACATTTTCTATACCAGGTCAAATCGCACATCATTAGTTCATTGTTAAGGATGTGCCAAATAAATGTCACTAGAAAACACCTTAGACAAATGCAGTTACTTTGTTGTTACTCTGGCTGCACTGTTTGACGTGACCTTAAGTTAGCCATAGTTGGCTAGCTAGCAAGCAAGGGATAAGAACGTTGCCAGCCAGTATGGCAGTAGAACATTTAGATAGAACGACTGGGTCGCGTCCATAGATACTGAACAAAAATACTTAATGACTGGGTCACGTCTCTGGCAACGAACCGATAGAAAGAATGACCTGCCGCCTTGGGTAGCAACCCTAGGTTTGTGTCGGGACTATATGTTTCGGGGCAATATGTTGTGGAAGGATGAAATAGTATGAATAAATTCATAAAAATAACATTTTCAATTAAAATATGTAAATAATTTGAATATGTTGGTAACCCCTTGTATAAAAGTGATAATACCCTTGAAGCCGGTGTTTGGAGGATATATTGCCACCATTTGCAGGCCCTTGACTTCTTCTCGGGCCTAACAACACCTGTGCCAATATATCCTCCAAACACCAGCTTCAAGGGCACTATCACTTAAATAACAGGCCCAGGCTATGCTGTGTGAGATGAATAAGGCTTTAGCCTACTACTTGATGTACTGTAGGGATAGACTTTGTCAATGTACAGATGTGTTAATAGTTTCACTATATAGATCCACATGTAAATAAAAGTGCATTTATCCTCAAAGGTACACTGTTCTTTTTATTTGTATTTTTACATTGTAGTTATTTAGCAGTCGCTCTTGTCCAAAGCGATTTACATCTTAAAATAGCTAGGTAGGACAACAACATATCACAGTCATAGTAAGTACATTTTTTCCTCAATAAAGTAGCTATCAATAAGCAAGGTCACTTTCGATGGGCCTAAGGACATTATATTCATAGTCTGGTAAAAACAGCAAGTTCATCTTGTCAAAATGTAACAAAGCAACAGTAAACATGTCGTCCACCACGAATGATTCTCCCCTCTCAGGCCAATTAGTGACGACGAAAGTAACTTGCTCATTTCAAAACAAATACAAACATTTATGTTAACAGATAGGCCTTTCCCATTACGGTATCTTATTTTCCCCATAGGATTGTTTTAGCTTCATTCATTCACACATCCCGATGCTTTAGACCTAAACTGGAGACGCGCATGGGACGGAGTAGCAGCCTGTCACGTTCATGTGCTAGTCAGAACTAGGAAACTCGGAAATGTCCGACTTGCTAACGGACTGTAGTTATACTCGTGCCTTGTTTAACGAATCAACAAGTAGGACATTTCCAAGTATGCCAATTCCGACTGGTACATGAATACGGCATAATCACGCTTTGTAAGTGATCCCGCACGTCATCAATTTCCTAATTGCCTCAGGGCAGTCTCTCAACTAAGGGATTAGACCCGGATACAGGTCGAGGTTCTTTATATTTGTCTTAAACTGTCTGCAAGCTTTTTTTGTCTGGGCATTGCAATGCAGGTGAGTTTAATTTTCGGTTTAATTTAAATGCACTATTCATATTTGGCAAATAAATAATTGTTGTCTATTCCTTTGACATGTCTCTAATGTTGTTTAGACTACATTAGTTTTGTCCTTTTGATTATTGTGCTATAAACAATAAGCAAATGCATTTGTAAATCATGTGGGAGAGGGCAGCAGTTCAATAATAACAATAGTTTAATAGACAGACATTGTAAAAGTAATATCATAGGTCTACATTATTGTAAAATACTACAGGCATAAGGTTTTAACTGTACAGTATGTTATATATTACTCTAGTGTGTACCAGTAAGTCTACTTACTGACAGAGATACAATCTCTTCATGTACAGATGTTCTTGGGTGGAGGCTCCCTATCTCACAAGTGCAAGGGCGCTCAGCTGCCGTACCACCTCTCTTGCTGTATCTGCATTTGTCAGGTCACTGGATTTACTTAGCTTCATCTCTCCAGGTGCCACAGTGACCTCTGACCTGTGGCTCTGATGACAGTGGTGACCCTGACTGGCGAGTGGGTGATGTCACAATAGAGAGACTACTGCAGGGATGCTGCATGTGCAGGCTCAAAACAACATCAAGAGCTCCAGACCACAGCTAAAACTGCTCATACACAGGTAGGTAGGTTGGAGCCTCTCAGGGAGGTAGGCTACCACACTAATAGAGAAGAGTTTTATATTCACTTCACATGACTATTTCAAATTGGGTTCTGTTCAAATGGTTTCTCCCTGTCCCTCCATCACAGACCTAAATCAGTCTTTGGACTGACCAGAGGTGAAGCTCTTCTTCACGAGTTAGTCTTCTCTTTACTGTATAGAGATCAATTGATACATATTTCTGATATTAATTTATATAAATATATGACTATGTGACTATACTCAATACAGATTGAAGCAGCTATAGGAAGTTTTGAATAATTTAATATTGTCTCTAGATTGTTGTAACGCAAGGTTTAAAAGCCAGTTGAGAGAGTAATGAGAACTACAGCAAACAGCAATATTCCAGGACAGCGCCTGTACAGAACATTCTGCCTAACTTGACTTCCATACCTAGACATGTCTCCCATGAATCTTGTGGTAAGAAAGACGGATCATATCCCCAAAAACAACAAGAGGTGACTGACTCAGGAGAGTAAATTGATTTTAAGGTCATAGCCAATATATTGTGATTAAAGTAGTTTTCTGCCCCCATGTGGCTACTCTGTATGCTGCCCCATGCAGGGACAGGTGACTCTTCCAATTACAGTTGCATTTGTACTAACAAAAGAGAAGACATCTGTATGTAGTGTATGACAAATGTAATAATTGCATAATTATTCTCCGCTCTTAGATATTTGTCACAGTTGTGATGTCCCCAGGCAGAGGCATCTTCTTCTGGACTCTATCAGATCTATCTATCTATCTGGTCTATCAGAGAATCCAGGGCAGGAGAGAAACAACCACAGACCCTCGCCAGTCCAACACCTTCCACCTGATGCTGGAGGAAGACTGTAGAAGAGAGTATTTCCATGTTACAATTTATAGAAAACTTATTTTACCCTTTTGGACATACTGAGAGCCAGGTTATCTTTAAGAACAGCTATATGGACGAGCAATGCCAGAGCGGAACAGACTTAGATACAGTAGAATAGTATAGAATACAGTATATACATATGAGATGAGTTATGCAAGATATGTAAACATTATTAAGTGACTACGATACCGTAGCAGTATAGAAAACAGTATATACATATGAGATAAGTAATGCCAGATATGTAAACATTATTAAAGTGACTAGTGTTCCATTCCATAAAGTGGCCAGTGATTTCTAGTCCATACCTACAGGCAGCAGCCTCTAATGTGCTAGTGATGGTTGTTTAACAGTCTGATGGCCTTGAGATAGAAGCTGTTTTTCAGTCTCTCTGCTGTGATGCACCTGTGCTGCCTTTGCCTCTGGATGATAGCGGGGTGAACAGGCAGTGGCCTATGTGTGTGTTCAGATGCGGCCCTGCATACCCAAGAAAATCCTTAGACACGGCCACCCAGCAACCCCTCCTGTTGAGAGTGCAGATGTTCCACAGATGTCAAAGCTGTGGAACTCTCATTGTATAATAATAAGACTCTGCTATTGGTCTCAAGTAAAATATTAACTTTCTTCTCAGTGTGTGCCATGATATAGTCAGCAATTATTGTGTAACAAGTATTTTTTTTAAACTACTTGTTTTTGCCTTCACACAGAGTTAATAGTCAACGTACAAACTGCCCAAAGTCAATGTAACATTGCATGCTGTACTGTATCATTCTGAGATCCATGCAGCTGGGTAAATGTTTGATCCTCTGTGCCATTGACTGTGATGGTAATGGAGTTCCTTTCTCTGTAACACTCAAGACGTCAAGATCAAAGAGGGGCATCACAGGACTGGAGAAGCCTTACGAAGACCCAGAACCTTCTATCAGAACTACAACACAGCAACCATGGTTCTAACCTTCAGAGAAATCTAACATACTACTACCACCACCATCTCCCCACAGAATAGACACATTTTACAATGATAACTCACAGGCTACTTGTTGTCGGACCAAACCCAGGACACATGATGTGCTTTACTTGTGCTTGAGAGGAGACAAACTTGTCAAATGCCTTTATTGGTGTATTATATTTGTGTGCAGTAGGGGGCAACCTCTACACATTTGCTGCCTGAGTTAGTTTACTCAAAGTGTGTATGTAAGATCTTATTATGATCAAACTACATAATTTAATTATGTGTAACCATACTATGCATTTATTGTAGATATTGGGCTGTTATATCACATTGTTACGTAAGTGGTGATAAGTTGAAATAGAATGTTATTATGTAAATCAACATTAAAGTGAGACATTTGCATGAGATATATAAGTGTTAAGGGAATTTTTATCAATGATGACTAATTATGTATACATTTCAATCAGGACTGACTAATCAGAATACTATTATGTTACTGTATATGTACTAATCAGAATACTATTATGTTACTGTATATGTACTAATCAGAATAATATTATGTTACTGTATATGTATGAATTTTCTTTTTAATCCTAGTACTGAATATAATGTGTGTAAATATAATCAAGAATTAGAACAATGACTGTCTGTACCATGGTAGAAATGAATGAACTTATAGTCAGTCTGGCTAGAAGGCTTATCTACACAAGCATGGCCTTGGCTCGGTCATATATTATCTTAAATAGGGAGAGACATGTGAGAACCATACAGCCATTGTACTACAGCGGAGATGACATCGGCTAGTACTGACACTAATGACGTCATTTTCAGTTTATAACCTGTGGTAAAATGTGTAATGGGCAGTACTCTCGTGAATAAAAGCTGCTGTTTGACTTTAAGACTGGGCTCTGTCCATTTTTATAAAATAAGGGTCATACAAATCCTTATGAATTGACAGAGTGTTTAATTTTAATTGGGTGTTAAAACATAGAGGAATTTAATTCCTGCAACAATAAGAAAACCCTGAAGGTATATGTGGAAGATGGACATTCAACATTCAGCAGGGGGCACAAATCCAGAATGATTATAAACCACCTTTTTCAATACAGAATGCCTCAAGAATCAATCTTAACTGGGAAATGGGTTTCCAGGATAACACTGAGAAGATATTTATTGTACTGTGAGATAGTTGTAGAACTCAAACCATGATTGGATGTTTAGTTTTTTCCCCAAGAGGCAATTCAGTTCTCTTCCAACAGTCAAAATGAACCTTCTCTGATACAGACTTTTAAACTGGTCTAGCAGTGTCTTGAGTCAATTTCTACTAGAAAAACAATTGTTCTGATGTAAATAGAGATGGGTAAGGTACATTGGAGCCACATTATGGTGGCTGTGCAGAGATACATTTTATCTCCCTAATGCTCCCTAAAAATAATTGACATTGAGTGACTGGATAGATATTGCCTGCAGGCTCATGGTTCACTAGACCTCTCCTGGTGAAGCTGGATTTGACATTACAGCCATGATGATTTGACTGACATACAGATGAAGTCGGAAGTTTACATACACTTAGGATGGAGTCATTAAAACTAGTTTTTAACCACTCCACAAATTTCTTGTTAACAAACTATAGTTTTGGCAAGTCGGTTAGGACATCTACTTTGTGCATGACACAAGTAATTTTTCCAACAATTGTTTACAGACAGATTATTTCCCTTATGACTCACTCTATCACAATTCCAGTGGGTCAGAAGTTAACATACACTAAGTTGACTGTGCCTTTAAACAGCTTGGAAAATTCCAGAAAATGATGTCATGGCTTTAGAAGCTTCTGATAGGCTAATTGACATAATTTGAGTCATTTGGAGGTGTACCTGTGGAGCAATTTACAAATGCCTGAAGGTACCACGTTCATATTTACAAACAACAGTACGCAAGTATGAACACCATGGGACCACGCAGCCCTCAAACCGCACAGGAAGGAGACGCGTTCTGTCACCTAGAGATGAACGTACTTTGGTGCAAAAAGTGTAAATCAATCCCAGAACAACAGCAAAGGACCTAGTGAAGATGTTGGAGGAAACAGGTACAAAAGTATCTATATCCACAGTAAAACAAATCCTATATCGACATAATCTGAAAGGCTGCTCAGCAAGGAAGAAGCCACTGCTCCAAAACCGCCATAAAAAGCCAGACTACAGTTTGCAACGGCACATGGGGACAAAGATCATACTTTTTGGAGAAATGTCCTCTGGTCTGATGAAACAAAAATATAACTGTTTGGCCATAATGACCATCATTATGTTTAGAGGGGAAAGGGGAGGCTTGCAAGCCAAAGAACACCATCCCAACCGTGAAGCATGGGGGTGGCAGCATCTTGTTGTGGGGGTGCATTGATGCAGGAGGGACTGGTGTACTTCACAAAATAGATGGCATCATGGGGATGGAAGATTATGTGAATATATTGAAGCAACATCTCAAGGCATCAGTCAGGAAGTTAAAGCTTGGTTGCAAATGGGTCTTTCAAAATGGACAATGACCCCAAGCATACTTCCAAAGTTGTGGCAAAATAGCTTAAGGACAACAAAGTCAAGGTATTGGAGTGGCCATCACAAAGCCCTGACCTCAACCCTATAGAAAATCTGTGGGCAGAACTGAAAAAGTGTATGTGAGCAAGGAGGCCTACAAACCTGACTCAGTTACACCAGCTCTGTCAGGAGGAATGGACCAAAAGTCACCCATCTTATTGTGGGAAGCTTGTGGAATGCTACCCGAAACATCTGACCCAAGTTAAACAATTTAAAGGCAATGCTACCAAATCCTAATTGAGTGTATGTAAACTTCTGACCCACTGGGAATGTGATGAAAGAAATAAAAGCTGAAATAAATCATTCTCTCTACTATTATTCTTACATTTCACATTCTTAAAATAAAGTGGTGATCCTAACTGACCTAAGCAAATCCTAATTGAGCGTATGTAAACTTCTGACCCACTGGGAATGTGACGAAAGAAATAAAAGCTGAAATAAATCATTCTCTCTACTATTATTCTTACATTTCACATTCTTAAAATAAAGTGGTGATCCTAACAGACCTAAGAATTTTTACTCGGATTAAGTGTCAGGAATTGTGAAAAACTGAGTTTAAATGTATTTGGCTAAGGTGTATGTAAACTTCAGACTTCAACTGTACATAGGTTAGCTATCAGGAACAGGTTGGTAGGAGATACTAATTCTCACATGTGTAAACCTATACTGTCCTGACTTGGATTATATAGTGTTTTCATTCGTGGACCTGATAAAATATGTGCATGTAAACTCAGCAAAAAAAGAAATGTCCTCTCACTGTCAACTGTGTTTATTTTGATTTTATTTTATGTGTAAATATTTGTATGAACATAGCAAGATTCAACAACTGAGCCATACACTGAACAAGTTCCACAGACATGTGACTAACAGAAATGGAATAATGTGTCCCTGAACAAAGGGGGGTCAAATCAAAAGTAACAGTCAGTATCTGGTGTGGCCACCAGCTGCTTTACGTACTGCAGTGCATCTCTTCCTCATGGACTGCACCAGATTTGCCAGTTCTTGCTGTGAGATGTTAACCCACTCTTCCAACAAGTAACCTGCAAGACCCCTGACATTTATGGGGGGAATGGCTCTAGCCCTCACCCTCTGATCCAACAGGTCCCAGACCTGCTCAATGGGATTGAGATCCGGGCTCTTCGCTGGCCATGACAGAACACTGACATTCCTGTCTCGCAGGAAATCATGCACAGAGCGAGCAGTATGGCTGGTGGCATTGACATGCTGGAGGGTCATGGCAGGATGAGCCTACAGGAAGGGTACCACATGAGGGAGGAGGATGACTTCCCTGTAAATGCACAGCATTGAGATTTCCTGCAATGACAACAAGCTCAGTCCAATGATGCTGTGACACACTGCCTGAGACCATGAAGGACCCTCCACCTCCAAATCGATCCCGCTCCAGAGTACAGGCCTCGGTGTAATACTCATTCCTTCGACGATAAACGCAAATCCGACCATCCCCCCGGGTGAGACAATACTGCAACTCGTCAGTGAAGAGCACTTTTTGCCAGTCCTGTCTGGTCCAGCGACAGTGGGTTTGTGCCCATAGGCGACGTTGTTGCCGGTGATGTCTGGTGAGGACCTGCCTTACAACAGGCCTACAAGCCCACAGTCCAGCCTCTCTCAGCCTATTGCGGACAATCTGAGCACTGATGGACGGATTGTGCGTTCCTGGTGTAACTCGGGCAGTTGCTGTTGCCATCCTGTACCTGTCCCGCAGGTGTGATGTTCGGATGTACCGATCCTGTGCAGGTGTTGTTACACGTGGTCTGCCACTGCGAGGACGATCAGCTGTCCGTCCTGTCTCCCTGTAGCGCTGTCTTAGGCGTCTCACAGTACGGACATTTCAATTTATTTCCCTGGCCACTTCTGCAGGCCTCATGCCTCCGTGCAGCATGCCTAAGGCACGTTCATGCAGATGAGCAGGGACCCTGGGCATCTTTCTTTTGGTGTTTTTCAGAGTCAGTAGGAAGGCCTCTTTAGTGTCCAAAGTTTTCATAACTGTGATCTTAATTGCTTAAGCTGTTAGTGTCTTTACGACCATTCTTTAGGTGCATGTTCATTAATTGTTAATGGTTCATTGAACAAGCATGGGAAGCAGTGTTTAACCCCTTTACAGTGAAGATCTGTGAAGTTGTTTGTATTTTTACGAATTATCTTTGAAAGACATGGTCCTGAAAAAGGGACGTTTATAATATATTTTTTCCGAACACGATTTTGAATACCACCGCTCTTTAAAAAAATATATTTTTTTTTTTACTGTGCCATGATTTCAACCAATTTCAGTGTTCAGCAGGAAACGTAAATTAAAACCAACTTTTTATTAATAGCTTACTGCTTTAATATGACGTTTATACTATATTCTTCTAGTGGATAACGTTTCCTCATAATATGGGAGGTATATTTCTCAGCTCAGGCATTCGATCCAAAATCGAGCTCCGTTAATCTGGGGGAGTACCTTGGCTCAGCAAATGACCTGTCTTGCAAAAGTCTGCGGTACATCCTGTACAACATACCACGCCCACTCAGCTGTTTCCGCAACTTTCCATAAGTAAAAGGGTTTCCTCTGGCGAGGTACTCTAATGTCTCTACTTAGCACACCGAAACGTTTCTAGACGGTATTGAAACCTCCGTAGGTGTCAGTCATGTCTCTATCAGACCAGAGCCGACAGTGTTATCCAACCAGTGTACAGGTAACTGTGGTTCAGGCAAGAAGCCTGAGGATAAAGGGGAGAAATGGCACCAACGACGCATACGCCATCATGCAGGTGGCCAAGGATAAATTCGCTACATCGGTGGCAGAGAATAGCGTGGCACCGGTGTGGAAAGAAGAGGCCACGTTCGAGCTGCCGCTCTTCTACAACGGTAACACAGAAAAGTGTACGTTGCACGTCCACGTAATGCACCGGGCTCTCGTGGGACCTGACAAGTTGCTCGGCCAAGCAGTCATCAACCTGTTGGAGCTCAGCGAGGTTAAATCCCGTTATAAGACTGAGTGAGTGTTCTCGTCTCTGTCCAGTAATAGTCACAGCCTTACTATTTCTAGATTGCTCCAGAAAGGGCTTTGAGTTCCATAATTCCCTTTACAATGAATCACTGTAGTTGTTGAAATCGCCTAAGGCAATAATGGAGCGCCACAATGTCACCAATATTTGTCCTCAATAGGGGTTGTAATTATACAAGAACAGGGACTGCACCATATTCCAATTGAGTAATAATCATCTGACTCAACATGTAACCAAAATGTTATAATGTAGTAAGTTATAAGAGCAGGACATAGGCCTAAAAATGTTGTCCTACAGTTTTACTCTGTCGGTTAATTCACCCAGCAGAGGTGCAACAACCAGTTGTTCGAGTGAAACAAGCCTATGGAATAAGTGCTTTCTCCCGTTGCTTTTTACTTCGCGCCTCTTGCCTTCACCTCACATTGGGTGACACTGTTTGTTTTAGCAGCCTGGGTTTTAGCAGCCTTTAGCCCAGTCATAACAGTGGAGCTTGTGATGAGCACAACATCCCATTATGAGGGAGATTACCAAATATACACTTCGATACAGCTATGACTGGAAGTGACTTTGTCGTAGCAGGTTAGGGTAATTAAAGTAGCAGGTTATGAGAATTAGTTTAAGGTTAGGAAAAGGGTTAAGGAAAATGTTCCTAACCTGCTATGAAAAGTGACTTCTGGACGTAGATGCGTGTTTTTAGGGAGTCCCCAAAGTCAATACCTCACTAATTGCCTCTCCTGTGAGTCTTTAGTACATATCAGTGTTCTCTCTCTTTCTGAATATCTGTAAAGGAACTCATTGATTTTATTACAAGCCTCCTCTCCTAACCAATTAACCAATGGGTTTGCATTACTGTAGCCTCTGGCTGACCTTCCTCATTATTGCTCCTTGCTCAATGGTAGAATGACTGGGAAGGCTTTGCTGGACAGTTTATTGCTGACACAGTCTAACTGAAATAATATTATAAATACTGCAAAAGGATAAACAAACAACTTTCCTGCTGGGTCTTCGGTCAAACTGTTACTGTTTTCCTTCACACATTAAGTATAGTCTTTGTTAACGAGTTGAGCAGCAGGTGTTTATTAATTAGGCTGCAGGCTTATTTATTTCACAACTTCTTGAGAAATATAATCCGGGAACAAAAATATAAACGCAACATGTAATGTGTAGGCCACATCTTTCATGAGCTGAAATAAAATACCCCAGACATTTTTCATACACACAAATATATTTCTCTCATTTTGAGCTCAAATTTGTTTAAAAAACCTGTTAGTGAGCATTTCTCCTTTGCCAAGATAATCAATCCACCTGACAGGGGTGGCATATCAAGAAGCTGATTAAACAGGTACACCTTGTGCTGTGGACAATAAAAGGCCACTAAAATATGTAGCTTAGTCACACAATACAATACCACAGATGCCTCAAGTTTTGAGGGAGTGTGAAATTGGCACGCTGACTGCAGGAATGTCCAGGAGCTGTTGCCAGATAATTGAATGTTAATTTCTTATCATTAGCCGCCTCCAACGTCACTTTAGAGAATTTGGCAGTACGTCCAACCGGCCTCACAACTGCAGACCACGTGTACGTGTAACCACGTCAGCCCAGGACCTCCACATCCGGATTCTTTACTTGCGAGATTGTCTGGGGGTGCTGAGGCATATTTCTGTCTAATGAAGCCCTTTTGTGAGGAAAAACTCCATCTGTTGGGGAGCCAGGCCCTACCAGGCCCACCCATGACAGGGCCCTTGCCCAGTCATGTGAAATCCATAGATTAAGGCCTAATTTATTTATTTCAATTGACTGATTTCCTTATATGAACTGTAACTCAGTAAAATCATTAAAATTGTTGCATGTTGCATTTATATTGTTGTTCAGTATACACCCCATTAAGCTGTCTCTACGTCAATAGCTTATTTAGCTGCTATACACAACAGCAGGTGATGTGCACGACCACACACACTGATGTCTGGGAAGGGGGCACTCTTGAAAGTGAATATTGCTGGGTCTTTTGTATGTGTAAGGAGAGCGCTTCTTGGTTAGACTGTATTAGAGTATATCTACTTTGGTTATTGCATCTTGATCTTTCTGATTATCTTTATGGCTCAATATTTTTTGACAGAAATGGACGAATGTAACTAAGACTGGGAATGACAATCAAACAAGGAAGGGCAATGATCACAAGTCAGTCATAACGTGGTTAATAGGTTAGCGCATCTATTGATATAGCAAGCTAAAAACATGGAGCCTAATGTTAGCTAGCTGCTAGGAGGATGTCATGTCATTCGAGGAGTGGGTGAGTGACTGACATTTTGCCCCTCGTTGTTTTTCTACACAGCTAGAGATGTAGGTGTCATTTGGAATAGCTAGCAAGAACTTGAACAACTGTTATTCAGTTAGCATATCTCTTGCATTCGCAAATTCACTCTGGCTATCTATCTACTCCAATTTCAGAGCACTCTCATCTGAGTGTGCCAGAGCACAGAATAACTGATGAATTTACATATGCGCAACATCCGCTGATTATGGCCAGTGTCAATAAACGTAGGCAATGAAAGTAATAGTCACAAACACTCTAGATAACATGTAAACAGCCTAACCAACTCTGGTAGGGCGAGTAAAATGGTCAGAGTGAGGTGTTCTCTCATTTCTGCCTGGAAGTAGCTAGCTAGCCAACTTTAGCCAGTTAGCTTTCGGTGCTTGGTTGAGACAAGCATGCATTGTTGGCAGGCAAGCTGCAGAAGGACAAGTAGGCTACAATTCCCAATTGTTTATCAGTGCAATTTTGAAGGCCAACTAGCTGGAAATGTTTGAGGGTTTATCTAATGTTCCTTTGTTAGATGTTAGCTCATCTTTCTCTGGCTAACATTAGTTGATCTTTTTGTTGTTGATGTGCATAACTAAGGGAGAGAGAGCTTGTTTTTTTCATGGTTGTTTGATCAATAGGAATGTGAAGTTTGCAAATGTAAGTGGTATTGACATATTTGCAGAAATCCATTCAAGGTGTATTTATGTGGCTTTTAGCGGATGAGTCTTAATGATCTAATGTCGCGCTGTTGCAACTGTCTGTAAACACACAGTCCAATTCAAAGTGAATGATGGCAGGCCTGTGTGCAAATGGCTTGTTTGCATAAGGCCTACTGTAGTTCTGATTGGTGTATACTCCAGTCCTGGATGAGACAGATGTTTTATTTACTGTGGTGTCTATTAATTGTCCAAACGCATGGCCACTTTCCCACTCTATTTTGCTATAGAATTTCCACAAATTCTTTTAGTATATGTAATTCCCAAACGTTCTAAGAAATTATGAAAACTTAAAAATGACCATATCTAATGCTCGCTTGTCAGATTCCTTTTACATTTTGTCATATTCTTCCTGGTGCTAAAATGCTGTCAGTTCCACTTGAAAGTGCATTCTCCATGATAGTAATTGGTCTCATGCAATCTGAGTAGGAGTCAGTCTGGAGACAGGGCTGAGGATCTCCACGGCTGATAGTCCTTTTTGCTGTGTGACAGTGATAGGTTCATCTGACATTATTGTTATCGTTGCCCTTTAGCTCAAATGCCAAACTTCAGCAGAACATGTTTTCTCAGACCTGAATTCTTCCCAGACCTACTTTCATATGCACTCCTCAAAGCCTCTCAAAAATGTTTTTCTTTTTCTGATCAAAGGATATCCATGCCAACTCATACAACCTGGTTCATACACCTTAGCCATGGTATACAATGGCTATCAAAGTTTGCAGCATCCCACAGGATTATCGTTTTGAGTGCTTCATAAAATATTATATAAAACCAATATGCACACACTTTGAGCCATATTGAGGAAGTTTTCTCATGGTTTGTTCTGCTCTGATTTCTCATTGTTTACTGTGGTGTACCTGATTTCTGCGGGGCCCAAATCCAGACTTAGCCTCACATTCTGGAGTGTTTTTTTGGTGAAAAACACATTTTTGCCTCTGTGCTCTCCCTCCCTCTCAGGGGGTAGGGACTTGACTGTGGCTTTACCAGCTCCCACACCAGACTGTGTTATGTTTGACTTAAAGCAGATAACTGGTAATGTTTAAACAGCCTCACTGCCAATTCTCACTAGCTGCTGAAAATGATTTCTTACTAACTCTGAACTGTGTTTGTGTATACCTGCAAGCCCTCCCTTAACTATTTTCTAAATGGGGAACATGGACCATGGAGATGTCGGCATCTGAAGGCCAGCATCCCGGAGTCGCCTCTTCACTGTTGACGTTGAGACTGGTGTTTTGCGGGTACTATTTAATGAAGCTGCCAGTTGAGGACTTGTGAGGCGTCTGCTTCTCAAACTAGACACTCTAATGTACTTGTCTTCTTGCTCAGTTGTGTACCGGGGCCTCCCACTCCTCTTTATATTCTGGCTAGAGCCAGTTTGCGCTGTTCTGTGAAGGGAGTAGTACACAGCATTGTATGAGATCTTCAGTTTCTTGGCAATTTGTCTCATGGAATAGCCTTTGTTTTTCAGAACAAGAATAGACTGACGAGTTTCAGAAGAAAGGTCTTTGTTTCGGGCCATTTTGAGCCTGTTATCGAACCCACAAATTCTCAGATACTCAACTAGTCTAAAGAAGGCCAGTTTTATTGCTTCTTTAATCAGAACCACAGTTTTCAGCAGTGCTAACATAATTGCAAAAGGATTTTCTAATGATTAGTTAGCCTTATTAAAATGATCAAATTGGATGGGATAACACGCCTATGTAGATATTCCATAAAAAAATATTCTGTTTCCAGCTACAAGTCATTTACAACATTAACAATGTCTGCACTGTATTTCTGATCAATTTGATGTTATTTTAATGGACACAAACTAGGACATTTCTAAGTGACACCAAACTTTTGAACGGAAGTGTATATATTTGCAATTCTTCAAAGTATCCACCCTTTGCCTTGATGACAGCTTTGCACACTATATTCTCTCAACCAGCTTCATCTGGAATGCTTTACCAACAGTCATGAAGGAGTTTCCAAATATGCTGAGCACTTGTTGGCTGCTTTTCCTTCACTCTGTGGTTTTACTCATCCCAAACCATCTCAATTGGGTTGAGGTCGGGTGACTGTGGAGGCCAGTTCTTCAGATGCAGCACTACAACACTCTCCTTCTTGGTGAAATAGCCTTTACACAGCCTGGAGGTGTGTTGGGTCATTTTTTAAATGTTCCTCATTGACTGACCTTCATGTAAAAAAGTAATGATGGCCTGTCATTTCTCTTTGCTTACTTGAGCTGTTCTTGCCATAATATGGACTTGGTCTTTTACCAAATAGGGCAATCTTTTGTATACCACCCCTACCTTGTCACAACACAACTGATTGGCTCAAACACATCAACCTCTCTGGGATATGTGGGACGGTAGCTTCCCACTTGGCCGAAAGCCAGAGAAAATGCAGAGCGCCAAATTCAAATAAATTCCTATAAAAATCAAACTTTCATGAAATCACACATGTAAGTTACCAAATTAAAGCCACACGTGTTGTGAATCAAGCCAACATGTCAGATTTCAAAAAGGCTTTTCGGCGAAAGCAAACTATTATCTGAGGATAGCACCTCCATAAACAAAAGAGAGAACATTTCAACCCTGCAGGCGCGACACAAAACGCAGAAATAAAAATATAAATCATGCCTTACCTTTGACGAGCTTCTTCTGTTTGCACTCCAATATGTCCCAGAAACATCACGAATGGTCCTTTTTGTTCGATTAATTCCGTCCATGTATATCCAAAATGTCCATTTATTTGGCGCGTTTGATCCAGAAAAACACCGGTTCCAACTTGCGCAACTTGACTACAAAATATCTCAAAAGTTACCTGTTAACTTTGCCAAAACATTTCAAACTACTTTTGTAATACAACTCAAGGTATTTTTTAAAGTAAATAATTGATCAAATTTTAGACGGGATGATCTGTGTTCAATACAGGAAGAAAAGAAACTGAAGCATGCTTTCTGGTCATGCGCTTCTATCAAACGGTACACATGAAGTGACCCTTGTTCAAGATGGCCGTACTTCTTCATTACACAAAGGAATAACCTCAACCAATTTCTAAAGACTGGTGACATACAGTGGAAGCGGTAGGAACTGCAAGCAAGTCCCTTAGAAATCTGTATTCCCAATGAAAACCCATTGAAAAGAGGGTGACCTCAAAAAAAAGAAATATCTGAATGGTTTGTCCTCGTGGTTTCGCCTGGTACATACGTTCTGTTATACTCACAGACATGATTCAAACAGTTTTAGAAACTTCAGTGTTTACTATCGAAATCTACTAATGATATGCATATCTTATCTTCCGGGGATGAGTAGCAGGCAGTTGAATCTGGGCATGCTTTTCATCCAAAATTCCAAATGCTGCCCCCTATCCTAGAGAAGTTAAGAAGGAAAGAAATTACGCAAATTAACTTTTAAGGCACACCTGTTAATTGAAATGCATTCTAGGTGACTACCTAAAGATGCTGGTTAAGAGAATGCCAAGAGTGTGCAAAGCTGTCATCAAGGCAAAGTGTGGCTACTTTGAAGAATCTCAAACATAAAAAGTTAAAATATATTTTTTATTTTGGTTACTACATGATTCCATATGTGTTTCATCGTTTTTGATATATTCACTATTCTACAATGTAGAAAATAGTAAAATAAAGAAAATCCCTTGAATGAGTAGGTGTGTCCAAACTTTTGACTGGTACTGTAACTACTCAGCTACTACAATATAACAGTTGACTGCTATCCCTTTTGTGAAGTGTTCCAAAACACATGTTTTCATATGATCACGTTAAATTTAATGTGAAGTTGTGATTTTCCACGTCATGTCGTTTTTCTGTAAGCGATGTGACCCCTAAGTAATTCCAGGAGCAGGCATATCTTTCCCTGACGTTCTGGCTCAGTATTCCACACACTAGCAGGGAGGAGTAGAAGGACAGGATGAGCATTTGGGGGGAATTCAGTCACTAAGTAACATGAAAGGAGGGTGTGTGAAGCTGCCTAATATTCCATGCTGGATCAGTATTTTAGACTCAATGGGAGAGGTATTACATAAACAAATTACTTGTTTACTCATGGACACACCGACATTAAGTGAGGATTGAGGAGGTGTGTGTGTGTGACATCTTTCACATTTCTCTCATACAGTCTCCATCGCAGAGATGTAATGCTCAAAATATTTCTCATAGCACTTACAAAAATGTATATGTGTCGTCAGTTCGCAAGGGATTGCAATGACAGCTAGGACATACAGTAATGTCCATCAATTATGTAATTTCTCTGTACATTTCACAGTAATTGACTCAATAGAGGGACAGGTTGAGCAAGCCTGGCTGCTTTGTTTTGGATTGTTGTACAATTCCCAAATGTATTGCTCTATTTTTCACGTGAATTAATAACCGCAATGGACAATAAAAAAATGTCTATATATATATGTTTTATTGTCATAAAACAGATAGGTCTCGGTAAATGTGTTGTTCTACAAGGTCAACCATAGTAGTATAGTGACCCTGGAGAAAATAAGGGTTTTGTGCCTTGGGTATTCGAGCACCTTGGGTATTCGAACCAGCAACCTTTTAGTTACTGGCCCAATGCTCTAACCTGCCACCCCAGCTGCCACCCCTACTTACCTTGTGCTACCTTTCCCCATCCGGTCCTCTCTAAAACACAGCTGCAGTAATAATGATGGAGTGAGTTGAAGCTCTTTCTCACCCCATTCAATGATTCATCACATTTGTCATTCTGTGAGTAGCCAGTCTCTTTCATTGCCTTTGTTTGGATTCACATTGAGTGCTTCACTGGAGATAAGAAACACACACACACACACATCCTAACCTTGCAGATCTAAGGCCCCTAGCTGTCTCTTCCTGTCCTTTTTCATTTCCCTCCAGACTTCAAATCAAATCAAAATCAAATTTATTTATATAGCCCTTCGTACATCAGCTGATATCTCAAAGTGCTGTACAGAAACCCAGCCTTAAACCCCAAACAGCAAGCAATGCAGGTGTAGAAGCACGGTGGCTAGGAAAAACTCCCTAGAAAGGCCAAAACCTAGGAAGAAACCTAGAGAGGAACCAGGCTATGTGGGGTGGCCAGTCCTCTTCTGGCTGTGCCGGGTGGAGATGTTCAAATGTTCATAAATGACCAGCATGGTCGTATAATAATAAGGCAGAACAGTTGAAACTGGAGCTGCAGCACGGTCAGGTGGACTGGGGACAGCAAGGAGTCATCATGTCAGGTAGTCCTGGGGCATGGTCCTAGGGCTCAGGTCCTCCGAGAGAAAGAGAGAATTAGAGAACGCACGCTTAGATCCACACAGGACACCGAATAGGACAGGAGAGGTACTCCAGATATAACAAACTGACCCTAGCCCCCCGACACAAACTACTGCAGCATAAATACTGGAGGCTGAGACAGGAGGGGTCAGGAGACACTGTGGCCCCATCTGAGGACACCCCCGGACAGGGCCAAACAGGAAGGATATAACCGCACCCACTTTGCCAAAGCACAGCCCCCACACCACTAGAGGGATATCTTCAACCACCAACTTACCATCCTGAGACAAGGCTGAGTATAGCCCACAAAGATCTCCGCCATGGCACAACCCAAGGGGAGGCGCCAACCCAGACAGGATGACCACAACTGGGTTGTTTTTTCAGGAAAGAGTTTTCGAGGAACAGACAACCTCAGGTCTTATGGGTTTTGCTTGACAGAGACTTTTACTGCTGCCTCAGCTCTTAATTGATCAGTTCCAAACTATAAATCAGTGATTGTTTTGACAGATGTGTGTACCTTCTAGAATAACATAATAATGACATGTAGAATACAAACAGACAAACTAACCACTCTTGTTTGATGTTTTATACAATAGTGATTTGTTGAGGGTCATTGAACCAGTCAGCATGAAGAATTCTATTTATTGAAGTCTCTGTACTTTGACCTTCATATCCTCAAAAGGAATCTTCTGTACTAGAGACCCTCTAAATGAAACAGATTGTAGGCATAGAGGAATTATATTTCTGATTTTATATTTTGTGAACTACATTCATAAATAGACAAGTGCCTGGGGATTTCTAAAGTCATTAATTAAATATGAACCTAAATTGATTGGAATTGACTCCGACAATATTTAGCATGCATACCCTGTAGCAGGGTGGACATGGGGTGGAAAAAAATCACTCTCAGAACCCTACAATGTAATCTATCAATAAAATGTTACATTGCAAAATGATTTCACTCCTGGAACCCGGTTCCCCCTTAAGTTGCCTTTTATGGTACATTAGTGTTTTTAAGGCATGGTATTCAGGCTTAACAGAGTAGTGACAATTTATTAGGACGGCACAGTGACAGAAATAGAATGAAATACATAATGTTCCTGCTGGTGAACATTTAGTATGAATCATTATTGCCCAAACACTGATTCCCCACAACACTCACCGCATCATCAGTCATTTCCGCTGGTCCCTCCACCCTTGGGCCAATTCAGAGAGAGCTACTGTACTGATCACCGTTTCCATGGAGAAACTCTAAACAGTAAAAGGAAAAATGGCATCAGCCCCTACTTACTGGAATTATTCACTTGGTTATGATAAATCCTTGGAACCCCCTTGGAACCCTGTAACAAAAAGGGGAAAAAATAGCATCCTTAAATAAAGCTATGCTAGGGGTGAAAGCATTCTTTATTTGTGAAAAGCTATCACCATGTAGACACTGTCTTTTTTTTTAAGCTGGAGGGGAGGCCCAGAGGCAAGTGAATATACGTTATTGGATCCTCTGCTTATGCAGACTGGGATTGTTCAGACAAATCGGTCTGAACAGTGTGTGTTATCTGAAAATAAGTGGTTAATGCCTACATATGTCAAGTTATTTCTGAGCTCACTTACAAGTTATTTTCAATGGCCATGAACCCCTGGAGGAGACGGCAGGCATTGAAAAATATTATGTTGATTATTTTTTTCACTGTCTCACATTCATTTACACCTTTAGTTCTTGTGACATCTCTTGGAGAAGAACAGCATTTGTTTTATACCAGTTATATTCGGTTGAAGTGTTTTGATAAATAATACAGATTTTCTCTCGATAGATGGCATAAACTGCTGGACAAGGCAGGCAAGCCAGACAAAGACCGGGGAGAGGTGCAGGTGGACATCCAGTTTATGAAGAATAACATGACAGCCAGCATGTTCGACCTCTCTGCTACAGAAAAGCCGCACTCCCGCCTGGGAAGGTTCAAGGACAAGGTGCGAGGCAAAAAGGAGGGTCTGTCGGACACTGCATCTGCCGTGGTACCGTCCTTCACCCAGGTTCTGACGGACAGCGAGGGAGAGGGAGAGGGGGGTACAGACAAAGGAGAGACAAAGAAGAAAAACACGCTGAAGTCTCTGTTTTCTCCCAAGTCTAACCTGCAGTGTCACGGACTGTCTCAGTCTATGTCTGTCCTGGGCCCTCTGCCTGAGAAGAACTCCTCATTGAGTGGCAGCCGCTCCACAGGCCTCAATGTGGACTCCTCTGAAGGTGAGGATCATCATAGGCTGTCCATTCAGTAGATAATATAGCAGCATTATCTATTAGAAAATGCTTATGTTATACAGTATGTCTTTGCAGATCTAACCTTTCCCCGTTTCTTTCTCATCCAAAGGTAAAAATAAATTCAAGTTTCAGACCCATAAGCGCACAGGCAGTTCTCTGTCCCTAGGGCGCTCTAAGATTCCTGCCCAGCTTGCAGAGCAGAGTAACCTGTGCATCAACGGCACTCACATGTACACAGAGGAGCCCCAGCCCCGGAGCGCCCGCACCGTCTCCAACTTTAGCCTGGCCAGCTCAGGCCATGGCTCCATGGAAGACCTGCGCAAGGCCCAGGGTCGTAAGAGCTCCGGCACCTCCATGGACTCCAGGGCCCTGAAGCAGCCTTCAACCTGGGCAGAGGAGGAAGAGAGGGCTATGTTGGATGAGGAGAGGAAGAAAAAGGAAGAGCAGGAGAGGAAGAAGTTAGACGAGGAAGAGAGGATAAGGAAGGAGGAACAAGAGAAAAGCAGGATTACGGAGGAGGAGGGGGAAGAAATGAGGCTAGAAGAGGAACAGGAGGAGAGGAGTCTGAAGGTGGAGGGAGAGAACAGCATTTGGAAGGAAGACCAGGAAAAGTGGAGGTTGGAGGAGAAAAGGAGGGAAATGGAGGAACAAGAGAGGTGGGAAGAAGAGGAAAGAATTAGGAGAGAAGAACATGAAATAATGAGGAGGGAGGATATACTGAGAAAGGAGGATGAGAGGAAAATTGGGGAGGTGGAGGAAAGATTGAAGAGGGAGAAAGATGAGAGGATTAAGGAGGAAGAAAGGATTAGGCGAGAACAGGAGGAGAGTATGCAAAGAAGAGAGGAAGAGGAGAGGAAGATGAGAGAGGAGGAAGAAAGACTAAGGAGGGAACAGGAGGATATACTGAGAAAAATAAGGGAGGAGGAAATGAGGGGTGAAGAAAGAATAAAGAGAGAGGCTGAAGAAAAAATGAAGAGGGAGGAAAACAGAGTGAAGGAGGAAGAAAGGAGGAGGTTTGAGGAGGAGGAAGGAAGAATGAAGAGAGAGGATGATAGGCTGAAGGAGGAGGAAGAAGAAAAGAAGAGGAGGATTGAGGCGGATGAAATAATGAAGAGAGAGGCTGAAGAAAACATGAAGAGAGAAGAGGACAGAGTGAGGAGGAGGAGGGAGGAGGAAGAAAGGAGGTTTGAGGAGGAAGAAGGAAGAATGAAGAGAGAGGCTGAAGAAGAAAGAATGAAGAGAGAGGAGGATAGGCTGAGGAAGGAGGAGGAGGAAAGGAGGATTGAGGAGGAAGAAAGAGTGAGGAAGACCGCAGAGGAAGATTGGCTGAGAGAGGAAATGGGGATAAAGAGGATGGAGGAGGACAAAATATTTAAGATAGAAGAGGAGGATAGGCTGAGAAAGGAGGAAGAGCTGAGGAAGATTAGGGAAAAGGAAGAAAGGCTAAGGAGGGAGGAGGAGGAGGATGATATGTGGAGAAATGAAGAAGAGCAGAGGAAGATGAAGAATGAGGAGGAAAGGAGAATAGAGCAGGAGATGTTGAGAAAGGAAGAAGCAGAAAGAACGAGGCTTGAAGAAGAAAGGGAAGAGGATAGAAGAAGAGATGAGGAGCAGGGAAAACCGATGGAGGCGAAAGAGAGGTTTAGGGTGGATGAAGAAAATATGAAAAAAGAGGATTTGAGAGGACCGGAAGAAGAGATGACAGAGAAGGAGAAAAAGAGGAATGCACAGATGGAGAAAAAGCAAAGGCATGAGGAGGTGAGGGTAAAGTTGGACAAAGTTGAACAACCGATGAAGCAGAATAGAGAGGCAGAGGCCACCGTGTGCAATAATCCTTTTGAGGAAGTCTCTCCTACCACTTCATGTGATGACAACTCTTCAAATATCCTGTTTGAGGAGACCCCCACAACCTCTCCTACTGGTCCCATCAGCTGCCGAACAAATAAAGTATCAGCAGTCAAGCAGAGGTCAGTCCCACTCCCAAACCACACACACGAACACACACGAACGCACTCTCACACATGCACACTCCATCACTGTCTCGGTTCCCCAGAATTGTGTTACCCCTTGGGTGTCATAAATGATGGATGCACTAGTTATTTAGCCTGCAAAAGCAGTAGGTGGTCTCCAAAAGCAACACACAAGTTTCTCTTGCTCTGTCTCCTCATCCACACACACCTACTAATGTCCCTGTCTCGTATCCTCACTGAACTCTCATTCAGACATCCTCTTTCATCTTCCAACAGAACTGTGTAAATTATGCTAACATTCTCTTTTCCTGTGCTGTCAGTGAAGGGTGGCACAAGTCTGATTAGAGTGGAAAACCTGCCAATTTGTCTGAGAATACTTTTATACAACCAGTTAATCAGGCCAGGCAACAAGCCTGATTTATGGATGTGGGACATTCAGTAAAGCTGCTTGTAGAAACTCAGCAGGATGCAATTGGGAGGATTTTATTGGATCTGTACAGCTGTGGCACAAAATACAGATTTGAGCAGAAAACCTGTCGCTTTATCAAAGACTTTTGTGCAGGAAAGTGTTCTGTCTAATATATTAAGTCAATTGAAACGCTTGGTAAGAGTTAGATCTCAGTGTGTTGGTGTCATGGGCATTTGGTGTGAAGGGAGTGTGTAAGCTAGATGTCATGGTATGTTTGTCTGTGTGGCACATGACACTACTCCAACATGCACATCTCATTAAAGTACAATCCCCTAAAGCAAAGATGGGCAACTTTGATGGGGGTGGGGGCCACAAAAAAATCTAAACTCATCATGAGGGGCTGCAGTTGTTCGCGGTTCTGCGTACCCACAAACATATCATTTTGTCATGGGGCGGGGAGAAGGAAAATAAGCTGTTTTACAGCTAAATTTCCTGCAATTCTAAACATTTTTCCATAGGGTGGAGAGAAATGTTTTCAATTTTCAAAATGATATCTGAGTGAAAGTGACAATCAATTGGGGCCCCCCAGCCAGTAATTCGACCATGATAATTAGATAGCCGGCTCTTAAACTAACTTAGCAATCTAATTTTTTTTACTGACTATCAGTAAAACAGCTGATTCACAATCAAATTTCAAAATTGCCCCTTATGTAGTCTACTATTCTAACTCGCAACAGTAAGTTGAGACCCCGACTAAGTTCCAAAAAATGAATAATTGGGAAATTGATCCCACGGTCTTCAAAAGATGGGCCACAGGCCACGAGTTGCCCATCCCTGCCCTAAAGTAATCTAATACCTTCATGAAAATTGCAGTGCTGTGGCTGTGTTTACGCAGGCAGCCCAATTCTGATTTTTTTTTTCACTAATTGATCTTTTGACCAATCTGATATTTTTCTAAGCTGAAAAGATCTGATATGATTCTTCAAAAGACAAATTAGTGGAGTAAATATCAAAACTTGGCTGCTGTGTAAACACATCCCTTGTGTCTTCGTATTGGAAACCTTTGGCTAAACTGAGATTGGCTGCGCTTCCCATGAATTCAACATTAGTTTATTTCATGACATTGCATTATTTAGTTTTAGAAACAAATCATTTTTTCTTCTATACAGTACCAGTCAAAAGTTTGGACACCTACTCATTCCAGGGTTTTTCTTTATTTTTACTATTTTCTACATTGTAGAACAATAGTGAAGACATCAAAACTATGAAAGAACACATGGAATCATGTAGTAACCAAAAAAGTATTAAACAAATCCAAATCTATTTGAGATTCTTCAAATAGCCACCCTTTGCCTTGATGACAGCTTTGCACACTCTTGGCATTCTCTCAACAAGCTTCATGAGGAATGCTTTTCCAACAGTCTTGAAGGAGTTCCCACATATGCTAAGCTCTGCTGCAGAGGATAAGTTTACCCAATTGGTGGACAGACTGTTTGTTCCCACACTCGGGACACTCTATTGGTTACACAGCCTTTTGGCATCCCATTCTATTCTAACCACCTCTTGTCGGCTTTGTATTCATGTTACCTAATGAAATAGCTGTGTAATATGATCTTGTTGCCATCTAATACACATTCAAATGTCATAAATTAACACTGCAGAGCTCTCCATGTCCTCTAACATGCCTTGATTGTATTACTGTTGATGATATCTGGAAATGTGCATGTACACCCTGGCCAATCTACTGTTGCTAGCCCCAATTTTGACTTGTGCTCTGATATCTGTTTCACTGATTTCTGCTCTCGTAAAAGCCTGACTTTTCTGCACGTTAACACTAGAAGCTTATTACCTAAAATGGACCAATTGAAGGTGGGGTTCACAGCTACAATCCAGATGTGTTGGTCATTACTGAGACGTGGTTAAGAAGTGTTTTGAATACTGATGTTAACCTTTCTGGTTATAACCTTTTTCGTCAAGACAGATCTTCCAGAGGTGGCAGAGTGGTAATCTTTACCAAGGATCACCTTCGGTGCTCGGTTGTCTCCACAAAGTCTGTCCCCAAACAATTTTATTTGCTGGTTTTAAGCATTACACTTTCAAATAGCTCTTCATTGACTGTTGCTGGGTGTTTATTGTCCTCAATCAGCACTGGACTGTACCCTACCTGCCCTAAGCTCTCTCCTGGCCCCTTACACTAAGTCTGAATTTTCCCTGCTAGGTGACCTAAACTGGGTCATGCTTAAACCACCTGACCAAGTCCATAAAGCAATGGGACTCCTTAAATCTTTCTCAGATTATTACCAGTCCCACAAAGTATGACTCCAAAGGTCCAGAAAAGGCTACTCTCCTTGATGTTATCCTCACAAATAATCCTGATAGGTATCAGTCTGGTGTTTTCTGTAATTACCTTATTGATCACTGTTTTACAGCCTGTGTTCGTAATGGCTGCTCAGTGAAACAACCTGTCCTGATTTGTCATGGACACTTGCTAAAAAACTTTAATGAGCAAGCCTTCCTTCATGACCTGGCCTCTGTAAATTGGTACAGAATGAGCTTGATCCCCTCTGTCGAAGACAGATATAAAAATATATATTTTGGGATATTTCCAGTGATATTGTTGAAGGAAAAAGGAAACCACACACTGCTCTTGATTGTATTACTGATATTTAATAAGCTTATGTATCGGCCTCACGGCCATCGTCAGAGCTTTTGTGATTTAAAAAAAAACATTTGGATTGGAGGCAAAGGGAAAAACAAAAGTGCTACCAAATATAACAATATGCGTTTCACAAATATTGCAGAAGTGTATAAACAAGACGTATTAAACACGTCTGTAAAACCACAATGAGGACATAGCAAGTTTTCATTAGTCATTGGGTACATGGTACGAAAAACAGGCATATAATTCATGTTCAAATTCACAACATAACATACATAGGCATTTCATCATTAAGTCCTTTAGGAAATAATGTCTGGAGGGTGACAATCCAAAAACATTCTCTTTTATACAGAGTATCATCAATATCACCTCCCCTGTCTGGTATCTTAACTTTCTCTATGCCACAAAATCTAAAGGTAGAAATGTCATGCTTTAAGTCATTAAAATGTACTGCGACTGGATAATCCCTGTAGTTCCTCCTGATTGAACTTTTATGTTCACTAATTCTCGGTTTGAGAGAGCGGAGGTTTTACCGACATAGCAGAGCCCACATGGACATTTAATAATGTAAATAACATGGGTGGTGGAACATGTAATAATGTCATTTTATTTGGAACCGTTTTCCTGTGTGTGGGTGGCAGAAATATTCACACTTCATCATATTGTTGCACTGTGCGCATCTGCATTTATAGCTACCATTTGTTAGAGGGCGTAAAAGAGCCTGGCTGATTTTCTTTTGTGGCTAGCAGTTGGCATGAACCAATTTATCGCGTAAATTGCGACCTCTCCTATACACAATAAGTGGTGGATTTTTAAATTCAGCCGGCAGAGCTGGGTCCGATAATAAAATATGCCAGTGTTTCTTGACCACACCTCCCACTTTTCGCGAATTCAAAGTATATGTAGTTGTGAACATTACGGAGTGTTCTTTAGCGGGTCTTTTTTGTAACAGTTCATCTCGTGTTTTCCCCAATGCCAAATTAAGAGCTTCATCCACACATTGTGGCGAATAACCACTTAACCCTAAAGCGCATCTCTGCTGCTTTTTCTAGATAATCCTCTGTGGAGTGGCATATATGGCACAGTCTGAAAAATGGGCTTCTTAGAAGTCCTCTTTTTAATGGCTCAGGATGGAAGCTGTCCCCCTGTAATAGTGTTTTTGTCCATGTCTTTTCTATACAGAGTTGTAAACTGGGTTCCATTTTTGATTTCTCAATCCACATATCGAGTTAATGAACACGTTGAGTGTCATGTTCAATAGTGCTAAAAAACTTTAATGAGCAAGCCTTTCTTCATGACCTGGCCTCTGTAAATTGGTACAGAATGAGTTTGATCTGTCGAAGACGCTTGGACCTTCTTTTTGGATATTTCCAGTGATATTGGTAAAAATACACCCCCATAAAGAAAATGAGAATTAAAAACGGGTTCAGCCCCTGGTTCAAAAATGATCTTCAGAGGTACGCCACCTCAAGAATTGCACTCTACAAGTAACACTAGACTCTATTATTATGGTCGGAGTTTTTTAATACGGGTTTACATGCCTCTATGGACAGTAAACAAAATCGCACTACAAACTGTCACCCTCAGGCACTTAAGGAAATCATGAATGTCATGGATATATTGAAATTAGTGGAGGTATGGAGGCTTAAATACCCTGACCTAGTGAAATATACATGGCGGAGGCTTAATCAAGCTAGTCGTCTTTATTACTTTGTGTCATTCTCTCTGGCGCAAAAAGTTAGTGTTGGCAAAGGAAACATATTAACAAAGGAAATTGAAGGACTAACAGTACAGATACAGTTGAAGTCGGAAGTTTGCATACACTTAATTAGTATTTAGTAGCATTGCCATTAAATTGTTTAACTTTGGTCAAACGTTTTGGGTAGCCTTCCACAATAAGTTGGTTGAATATTGGTCCATTCCTCCTGACAGAGCTGGCGTAACTGAGTTAGGTTTGTAGGCCTCCTTGCTCGCACATGCTTTTTCAGTTCTGCCCACACATTTTCTATAGGATTGAGGTCAGGGCTTTGTGATGGCCACTTCAATACCTTGACTTTGTTGTCCTTAAGCCATTTTGCCACAACTTTGGAAGTATGCTTGGAGTCATTGTCCATTTTGGAAGACCCTTTTGCGATCAAGCTTTATCTTCCTGACTGATGTCTTGAGATGTTGCTTCAATATATTCACATAATTTCCCCACCTCATGATGCCATCTCTTTTGTGAAGTGCACTAGTCCCTCCTGCAGCAATTCACCCCCACAACATGATGCTGGCACCCCCATGCTTCACGGTTGGGATGGTGTTCTTCGGCTTGCGAGTCTCCCCCTTTTTCCTCCAAACGAGGATGGTCATTATGGCCAAACAGTTCTATTTTTGTTTCATCAGACGAGGACATTTCTCCAAAAAGTACGATCTTTGTCCACATGTGCAGTTGCAAACCGTAGTCTGGCTTTTTTTATGGCGGTTTTGGTGCAGTGGTTTCCTCCTTGCTGAGTGGCCTTTCAGGTTATATCGATATAGGACTCGTTTTACTGTGGATATAGATACTTTTGTAATCGTTTCCTCCAGCATCTTCAAATGATCCTTTGCTGTTGTTCTGGGATTGATTTGCACTTTTCACACCAAAGTACGTTCATCTCTAGGAGACAGAACGCGTCCCCTTTCTGAGCTGTATGATGGCTATGTGGTCCCATGGTTTTTATACTTGCGTACTATTGTTTGATCAGATGAACGTGGTACCTTCAGGCGTTTGGAAATTGCTCCCAAGGATGAAACAGACTTATTACTAGGATAAAATATCAGGAATTGTGAAAAACTGAGTTTTAATGTATGTAAACTTCCGACTTCAACTGTATAAAATGCCTAGAATATTTCAATTTTGGAGAATCTCTTTTCTCTCTAATATATATATATATATATATATATATATTAATAAATAAATAAATAAATAAATATTAGTAACCCTAGGTGTAAAATAATAAATAATGGCTACATCTCAAAGTTTAAACTGTCATGAGTGTTAAAACAAGGTTGTCCACTATCGGCATATTTATTTATTATCGCCATCGAAATGTTAGCTGTTAAAATTAGATCCAACAATAATATTAAAGAATTAGACATCCAAGGCTTGAAATCAAAAGGTGCCTTTGTACGCTGATTCATGTTTTCTTTTAAAACCACAATTAGAATCCCTCCACAGACTCAGAGGTTGTAGATACTTTTTCTAACTTCTGGATTAATTCTGGACTAGTGTTGGATCACGTATTGGATCACTAAAAAAAGCAACTTTTACATTACCGCATAGTTTACTAATAAAATGGTCTGACGGGAATGTGGACATACTCTGTATACATATCCCAAAATAAATAAATGATCTGACTCCAATACATTTTTATGGAAAGTTAGCAAAAATAGATCAGATTTTGCTACTGTACCATGGAAAGGAAAATACCTGTCTATTTGTGGAAAAATCACCCTGATTTAACTCTTTAATCATATCACAGTTTACCTATTTGCTTATGTGTTTGCCTACGCGTAGTGACATGCTTTTAAAATTACATGAACACAAAATATTACATTTTATTTGGAATGACAAGCCAGACAATTAAAACGGCCTATTTATATAGTGAATATGAATTCTGAGGGCAGAAATTATTAAAGCATTAAACCTCTCATTTAAAGGCATCAGTCATACAAAAGTTATGCTTAAATCTGAAATGGTTGTCTAGTAAATTAGTAAAACGGTCTCACCCCATGTTCAAGAAAGTCCTTTTTCTCTTTATTCAGATTACAACTGGTAACTTTTGGTTATTTGAAAACGAAATAATCTCCAAAATATCGTTATTTTTTAAACAAGCTTTAAAAGTTGGTTGCAGTTTGTTTAATCCACCTGAAAAGACAGAACAAATAATACAACAAATATTGTGGTTAAAATCAAATATATTAATCGATTTAAAAAAAAAAAAAGAAGTTTTGATAACATTTTTTTTTAAAAAGGTATTATCTTTGTAAATTATATCATACATATGACTGGTGGAGTTATATCACACATGCTCCTAACATGGAAATGTCTGCTCTACCCAAAATTACAACAGACTAATTGCAGCATTGCCACAAAAATGGAAGAGGCATGTGGAAGGTGGGAAAAGTAAGGAACTTGTCTGTCGGCTCTGCATTAAAAACCAAAAAATGGTTAAAAGAAAATTGTGATGTATGCATGCACTGCTCCAAAAAATGAAGGGAACACTTAAACAACACAATGTAACTCCAAGTCAATCACACTTCTGTGAAATCAAGCTGTCCACTTAGGAAGCAACACTGATTGACAAGAAATTTCACATGATGTTGTGCAAATGGAATAGACAACAGGTGGAAATTATAGGCAATTAGCAAGACACCCCCAATAAAGGAGTGGTTCTTCAGGTGGTGACCACAGACCACTTCTCAGTTCCTATGCTTCCTGGCTGATGTTTTGGTCACTTTTGAATGCTGGCAGTGCTTTCACTCTAGTGGTAGCATGAGACGGAGTCTACAACCCACACAAGTGGCTCAGGAAGTGCAGCTCATCCAGGATGGCACATCAATGCGAGCTGTGGCAAGAAGGTTTGCTGTGTCTGTCAGCGTAGTGTCCAGAGCATCGAGGCGCTACCAGGAGACAGGCCAGTACATCAGGAGACGTGGAGGAGGCCGTAGGAGGGCAACAACCCAGCAGCAGGACCGCTACCTCTGCCTTTGTGCAAGGACGAGCAGGAGGAGCACTGCCAGAGCCCTGCAAAATGACCTCCAGCAGGCCACAAATGTGCATGTGTCTGCTCAAACGGTCAGAAACAGACTCCATGAGGGTGGTATGAGGGCCCGACATCCACAGGTGGGGGTTGTGCTTACAGCCCAACACCGTGCAGGACGTTTGGCATTTGCCAGAGAACACCAAGATTGGCAAATTCGCCACTGGCGCCCTGTGCTCTCCACAGATGAAAGCAGGTTCACACTGAGCACGTGACAGTCTGGAGACGCCGTGGAGAACGTTCTGATGCCTGCAACATCCTCCAGCAGGACCGGTTTGGCGGTGGGTCAGTCATGGTGTGGGGGTGGCATTTCTTTGGGGGGCCGCATAGCCCTCCATGTGCTCGCCAGAGGTAGCCTGACTGCCATTAGGTACCGAGATGAGCTCCTCAGACCGCTTGTGAGACCATATGCTGGTGTGGTTGGCACTGGATTCCTCCTAATTCAAGACAATGCTAGACCTCATGTGGCTGGAGTGTGTCAGCAGTTCCTGCAAGAGGAAGGCATTGATGCTATGGACTGGCCCGCCCTTTCCCCAGACCTGAATCCAATTGAGCACATCTGGGACATCATATCTGGGACATCATGTCTCGTTCCATCCACCAACGCCACATTGCACCACAGACTGTCCAGGAGTTAGCAGATGCTTTAGTCCAGGTCTGGGAGGAGATCCCTCAGGAGACCATCCGCCAGGAGCATGCCCAAGCGTTGTAGGGAAGTCATACAGGCACGTGGAGGCCACACACACTACTGAGCCTCATTTTGACTTGTTTTAAGGACATTACATCAAAGTTGGATCAGCCTGTAGTCTAGTTTTCCACTTTTAAGTTTGAGTGGGATTCCAAATCTAGACCTCCATGGGTTGATAAATTTGATTTCCATTGATAATTTGTGTGATTTTGTTGTCAGCATATTCAACTATGTAAAGAAAAAAGTATTTAATAAGAATATTTCATTCATTCAGATCTAGGATGTGTTATTTTAGTGTTCCCTTTATTTTCTTGAGCAGTAATATATATATATATATGTTTCATTTACAGACCAAGCAATTGACAGCTGTGCCATATAAATTGCAAAATAGTTGGGAAGAGATTTTCGATGAACCGATTCCATGGCACATGGTCTATGAATTGACACGCAAAACGACGCCAGATTCACAAATGTGATTTTTTAAAAATTTAAAATGTTATACATAATTCTTGCAACCAATAGAATATTATTAATATGGGGGATACAATCTTCCCAGCTCTGCAGATTTTGCTGTGAAGAGGCAGTCATTAGATCATTTATTTTGGTACTGTCCATATGTAGCTCATTTTTGGTCACAGGCCCAGGAATGGCTGAAGTATTGCAACATTTACCTAGAACTAAAGCTGCAGAGAGCAATACTGGGTGATTTGATAAGTCATAGTCAATCGATCAATAATGTAATTATTTTAGCAAAAATGTTTATCTTTTAATTTACAATCTGTAGAAGCTATGCGAGTAGAAAGGTTCAATACTTTTGTGAAGCATCACAGCACAGTTGAGAAATATATGGCAAATAGAAATCAACTGGATGGTGATCAGAGATAGATGGGAGGGGTTGAATGGAGCTGAAGGGTGGGACTAGTAACAACAAGATACGAGGTCTGTAAAATGTATATGTATATAGGTCTGTAAACCCTTTACAATGAAGATCTCTGAAGACAGGGTCCTGAAAAAGGGACTTTTCTTTTTTTGCTGAGTTTACATGTATACACTTTTATTTTTAGAATGTACCTTTATTATTCCCTGCAAACCCTACCACCCCTCCCCCAATTTGAGTAAACTAATAAACAATAACACGTAGGCTTCTATCTTCAGTTTATAAATACTATAGACTTTTAACATGCACAATCTATTTTACAATAGTTATATTTTGTTTGTATTTAGTCCTGTTCTTCCTCTATTTCTGATGTCCATCCAGTTCGATTTCTATTTTTAACTGCTATTTGACAACATTTCTACTGGTTCCCATGTGTGTTCAATGACCATAAACAATTAATGAACATGCACCTGTGGCACTTGATGGTTTTTGCGACTGCACTTGAAGAACCTTTAAAAGTTCTTAATTTTCCGCATTGACTGGCCCTCATGTCTTAAAGTAATGATGGACTGTCATTTCCGTTTGATTATTTGAGCTGTTCTTGCCATAATATGAACTTGGTCTTTTTCCAAATAGGGCTATCTTCTGTATACCACCCCTACCTTGTCACAAGAGAACTGATTGGCTCAAACACATTAAGAAGGAAATAAATTCCAACATGTGTATTTTAACAAGACACACCTGTTAATTGAAATGCATTCCAGGTGACTTATTCATGAAGCTGGTTGAGAGTATGTCAAGAGTGTGCAAAGCTGCCATCAACTTTTTTTGGTTAATACATGATTCCGTATGTGTTATTTCACAGTGTTGATGTCTTCACTATTATTCTACAATGTAGAAAATAGTAAAAAATATAGAAAAACCCTTGAATGAGTAGGTGTGTCCAAACTTTTGACTGGTACTGTATGTATTTTTGTGGTAGTTAGACATTGTCATCAGCCAAGTTCAAATGTGTGAAGGTAACCATCTTATACAGCTGTAAAGTGCAGATTTGTTTTCTCTTACTGCATCCTCCCTATCCCTCTTCTTTCAGACCCTCTTCATGTGTGAACCCTTCTCAGCCTAGTGTATCTTCCAACCCCTTCTTATCATTCTTGTCTCCTGAAATTGAGAGTTCTATGGACTCCCCTAGAGTCGATGGGGAAATCAGAGGCACCCAGGACCCGTCTACTGATCTAATGGAGAAGAAAGACCCTGCCCCCCTCAACCAGCGCTGGGCTCGTATGGACAACTGGCCTAGCAAGGGCAACGCTCAATCTGTCACAGTGAATCTCGCCCGAACAAAGACAACAAAACAGCCACCTCCTCCAATACGCCAATCTTCCACGTCACTGGTGGGATGCGGGGATAACCAGGAGAGTGTTAGTGGTCAGGACCATTCCAGTATCAGGATGGACAAGGGTCCTGCTCCAGATAGACCAAGCCAGGCTCCAAGCCAGACACAGAGGGAACAGAGTATGACTAGAGTGAACCTGGGACATAAGGACATAGGTGCCTCCATGTCCAAGGTCTCTCAACGTGTAGTACAGATGATCACACCACTGAGATTTTCCTCCACAGCTACAACAGAACACACAAGTGGAGGCCAGAGCTCTACCCACCATGGGAACCAACCAGAACAAGAAATGCCATCTGCCACTGGGGGGTTGAGGGTGGCTAAACACAATAAAGGTCCAGCACCTTCTAGGCCCCAGTACCCTCCATGGAAGACAATGCCAAAAGTTGATGTAATAGATAAGCAATTGAATACTGAGGAACATGACTCTTTGGTTGAGTTTGATCCAAATAATCCCTTTGCAGAAGACTGCAGAATGGAGAAGTCCTCTGGACATGGTGAAGAACAGAGACTAACTGGTGAATATCAGGAGAGCCTAGACTCTCCCAATCATCAGAGTTGTACCTCCATAGAAGCAAATCCAGGTTCAATGCAGAATAGTGTGGTTAGGGACTCAATGGGGCTTCCAACGACAGATGTTCTGCTAGCTGAGGATGGCTCCCGTCCCATCAAAAACTCATTAGCAGAGCTGGTCTGTGTTCCCTTGCTTCCATTGAAGAAAACATCCATCTCTAGAGAGGAGGATACTGGTAAACATAGTTCTGTAAAACTACAAAGCCCAGGGGCTTCCTCTTTGAGTAAGCTTTCCTCAAGTATCTCAGAAAAACTGCAGAATCGAGGTGTGGGTATGGCACTAACTTGTGTTACCATTGCCCAGCCCCCATGTGTACCCTCACCTGCCCCCTCCATCCTACCCCAACCCAAGCCCCTGAAGGGATCAGGGGGCAGGAGTAACTGTCCTCCCCAGACAAGCTCTCTCCCTGGCCAGAGGACCCTGCTTCAGGCTGGAGCTATGTCCTCCGTTGCAGAGCATTGCAGTGGAGAGGAGGCGGGAGGGAGAGGGGACAGGCCTACCTCAAGCACACGCAGGTGAGAGAGAGATTGCAGCCTTTTCCTGTAGTGTGTAGCAGCTTTGTGCTCTCTACGAAACCTCTCCTGTACTGTAGTTAGATTCACTAAACCTTTCCAATCGCTTTGGTGGATGCGTTGTTCGAGAACACTTCATGAATGTGACCCTTGTAAAATAATTTTACTCTCTTATAAAATGTTTAATTTCACTTTCCTGAATTGAATCAATGGAACTTCTGACCAAGTTGTCAACTTTCTTTCAAAAGTTGTACAGGACATCATAGCTAGTTCTACTTTTTAATAATGACTATATCATTCTGTAGTTATTATTAACATAGTTTAACGTAAAGCAACATGAACATAGCTCCCCAGAGAAATTAGCACTATATTAAGTAATCAAAAGAGCACTTACTAATTACTGCAAGTGTAATTTTGCTCTGCAAGTTTTTTAATTGCGATGTCATTCACACAATCCCCTCGGCACAGTATGAATCATGGCTATAGAAATGCCAGCCTTTGCAGCTTTCATTGCTTTTTGTCAAGTTATTCTCCCTGTAGAATCTCAGACAAATCTCAGTGGCGCCTGTAAAATGCCATTGCTCAGACTGTGGCTCCTCTGCAGTCTAACCTTTTATATGAGAGGGAAAGAAGAGATACGCTTGCCACTGTGTCACGTATGATGGGAATCAGTCAAGAGGGAAGAAGAACCCATGCTCAGCTTGCTTGTCATGTCTAACTCTGTCCGTTTTGTTTTGCATTGATTTTATTTATTTTTAAATCCCAGCCCCCATCCTCACAGGAGGCCTTTTGCCTCCTCTTGCCAGGCCATCATTGTAAATAAGAATTTGTTCTTAGTTGACTTGACTGGTTAAATACATAAATAAACTGATAAGGTCCACCTGATTGAACAAATTATTTCAAGCTGTTGGCAGCAATTACACTTGCTGTCTGAGAAAATGTCATTATCCGCATATCCCCCATATCCACCTGCTGCATCTCCTCAAATAACACAACACTTCAGGAAAGTTTGAGCTGCTCTCATTTTGACTGTCTCTGTCTCCGTCTATCTCTATTCAGGCCCCATCCAGTAAAGCCCTTGAGCTCCCTGGAAAACCAGCCAGCCTCCAACATCCAGGAGAGGCAGGCTGGCATATCTACAGGAATCCTCGGTGTCCTTCAAGAGAAGATAAAGGTACTAATGCAATATGCCATGAGGGCAATGGAAACAGTATTGAGTGAACTGATGCACACCAGCAGCAGATGAAAGAGCTACCTACAGGCTCTCTCACCAATCACCTGTCAATGTAGATCTGCTTTAGGCAGGAGGTATGTGTACTAAATAATCAAACCTCATTGTGTCTACAGTCTATTTTGGGAAAGTGTGTGCATGTTAATATGCACATACAGTACATGCTTAGCCTTATGCCCTGTAATATGCACAGCAGGGGCTCTTCTTGATAATATTATCATAATAATCTTATGCAATTAAGGTACCAGGATATCTTTGAAACCATTCCCCCAGGCACCTCATGAAAATGCCCTCTGCTGCTGTTTCAATGTATCCAACCAGTTCCTTGATGCATGCACAGTTGGTTCTTATTAAAACCTCAGTGCAACATTCCCATTCTTGCTGCGTGCACGCCGACACACACGACACACACACACACACACACAGTCTCAACGAGCCCTCCCACCAAATGCTCACTCTAAACAATTCCCACAAACATTATTTATCTTGACAGTGACTCACCTTAAACTCACTGTGAACACTGGCATTTGCCTATGGTGTTGGGATCTGAGAGATCAGAGCTCTGAATGAGTTCTCCCAAAGCAGTCAGAGCTCACACTTCACAAACTTCTCTCGGAGTCTCTGATTGATGATATGGGCACAATCAATTGAATGTATTTATAAAGCCCTTTTTACATCAGCAGATGTCGCAAAGTCAAATACAGAAACCCAGCCTAAAACCCCAAACGGTAAGCAATGCAGATGTAGAAGCACAGTGTCTAGGAAAAACTCCCTAGAAAAGCAGGACCCTAGGAAGTAACGTAGAGAGGAACCAGGCTCTGAGGGGTGGACAGTCCTCTTCTGGCTGTGCCGGGTGGAGATAGTACAGTACATGGCCTTTAAGGCCAGATTGTTCTTCAAGATGTTCAAACGTTCATAGATGACCAGCAAGGTCATTCAGAGGTCGAGACAGCAGGTGCGGTAGAGAGAGTAAAAATCAGCAGGTCTGGGACAAGATAGCACGTCCGGTGAACAGGTCAGAGTTCCATAGCCGCTGGCAGAACAGTTGAAACTGGAGCAGCAGCACGACCAGGACTGGGGACAGCCAGGAGTCATCAGGCCAGGTAGTCCTGAGGCATGGTCCTAGGGCTCAGATCCTCTGGGAGGGGAGGGAGAGAGGATTAGAGGGAGGATACTTAAATTCTCACAGGACTCCAGATAAGACAGGGGAATTACACCAGATATAACAGACTGACGCTAGCCACCCGGCACACAGACTATTGGAGCATAGATACTGGAGACTGAGACGGGGGGTCGGGGGACACTGGCCGCGTCCGACAATGTCCCCGGACAGAGCCAACCAGGCAGGATATAACCCCACCCACTTTGCCAAAGCACTGCCCCCACACCACTAGAGGGATATCAACAGACCACCAATTTACTACCCTGAGACAAGGCTGAGTATAGCCCACGAAGATCTCCTCCACTGCATGAGCCCGGGGGGATGCAAAACCAGACCGGAAGATCAAGCCTGTGACTCAACCTACTCAAGTGATGCAACCCTCCTAGGGACGGCATGGAAGAGTACTAGTAAGCTAGTGACTCAGCCCCCATAACAGGGTCAGAGGCAGATAATCCCAGTGGAGAGAGGGGAGTTTGCCAGGCAGAGACAGCAAGGGCTGTTGGTCGCTCCAGTGCCTTGCCATTCACCTTCGCAACCCTGGGCCAGACTACACTCAATCATAGGACCTACTGGGTCTTCAGTAAAGACCTAAAGGTCGTGACTGAGTCTGTCTCTCTCACATGGATCGGCAGACCATTCCATAAAAATGCATCTCTACAGGACAAAGCCCTGCCTCCAACTGTTTGCTTGGAAATTCTAGGGACAATAATGAGGCCTGCGTCTTGAGACCGTAGCGTACGTGTAGGTATGTACGGAAGGACTAAATCGGAGAGATGAGTAGGAGCAAGCCCATGTAATGCTTTGTAGGTAAAACCTTGAAATCAGCCGTAGCCTTAACAGGAAGCCGGTGTAGAGAGGCTAGCACTGGAGTAATATGATCAAATATTTTGGTTCTAGTCAAGATTCTAGCAGCTGTGTTTAATACTAACTGAAGTTCATTTAGTGCTTTATGCAGGTAGCCAGAGAGTAGAGCATTGCAGTAGTCTAATCTAGAAGTATAAAAAGCATGGATGAGCTTTTCTGTATCATCTTTGGACAAAAAAATGGAAGATTTTGTTACAATGTTACGAAGATGGAACAAAGCTGTCCTTGAAATATTCTTGATAGGTTTGTCAAAAGACATCAGGGTCCAGAGTAAATCAAATCAAATATATTTATATAGCCATCAGCTGATGCCACAAAGTGCTGTTCAGAAACCCAGCCTAAAACTCCAAACGGCAAGCAATGCAGGTGTAGAAGCACGGTGGCTAGGAAAAACTCCCTAGAAAGGCCAAAACCTAGGAAGAAACCTAGAGAGGAACCAGGCTATGAGGGGTGGCCAGTCCTCTTCTGGCTGTGCCTTGGTCCTTCACAGTTTTATTTGAGACGACTGTACAACCAGCAATATTAATTGTCAGATCCAACACCAGATCCCTTTGTTTCTTGGACCCAGACCTAGCATCGCTGTTTTGCCCGAGCTTAAAAGTAGAACATTTGCAGCCATCCACTTCCTTATGTCTGAAACACAGGCTTCCAGGGTATGCAATTTTGGGGTATCACCATGTTTTATCGAAATGTACAGCTGTCGTCCGCATAGCAGTGAAAGTTTACATTTTGTTTCCGAATGACATCACCAAGAGTTTGAATATATAGTGAAAACAATAGTGATCCTGAAACGGAACCTTGAGGAACACCAACACTTAGTTGATTTGTCAGAGGACAACCACCCACAGAGATGAACTGATATCTTTCCGACAGGTACGATCTAAAACAGCCAAGAACTTGTCTGTGTAGACCAATTTGGGTTTCCAATCTCTCCATAAGAATGTGGTGATCGATGGTGTCAAAAGCAGCACTAACGTCTAGGACCACGAGGACAGATGCAGAGCCTTGGTCTGATGCCATTAAAAGGCCATTTACCACCTTCACAAGAGCAGTCTCTGCTATGATGGGGTCTAAAACCAGAATGAAGAGTTTTGTATACATTATTTGTCTTCGGGAAAGCAGTGAGTTGCAACGGCTTTAAGGGAAAAAATGAGAGGAATGGGAGAATCGATATAAAGTACCAGTAGAAGTTTGGACACATCTACTCATTCAAGGGTTATTCTTTGTTTTACTATTTTCTACACTGTAGAATAATAGTAAAGACAACGCAATGAAGTAACACACATTGAATCATGTCGTAACCAAAAACGTGTTAAACAAATCAAAATATATTTTAGATTGTTCAAAGTAGCCACCCTTTGCCTTGATGACAGCTTTGCACACTCTTGGCATTCTCTCATCCAGCTTCACCTGGAATGCTTTTCCAACATTCTTGAAGGAGTTTCTACATATTTTGAGAACTTGTTGGCTGCTTTTCCTTAATTCTGCTATCCAACTCATTCCAAACCATCTCAATTGGGTTGAGTTTGGGGAATTGTGTAGGCCAGGTCATCTGATGCAGCACTCATCACTCTCCTTCTTGGTCAAATTGCCCTTACACAGCCTGGAGGTGTGTTGGGTCATTGTCCTGTTGAAAATCAAATGACAGACCCACTAATCGCAGACCAGATGGGATGGTGTATCGCTGCAGAATGCTGTGGTAGCCATGCTTGTTAAGTGTGCCTTGAATTCAAAATAAATCACATAGTGTCACCAGCAAAGCACCATTACACCACCTCCTCCGTGCTTCACGGTGGGAACCACACATATGGAGATCATCCGTTCACCTACTCTGCATCTCACAAAGGAACCAAAACTCTGAAATTTGGACTCTTCAGTCTGAAGGATAGATTTCCGGTAGTCTAATGTCCATTGCTCGTGTTTCTTGGCCCAAGCAAGTCTCTTCTTATTATTGGTGTCATTTAGTAGTGGTTTCTCTGCAGCAATTCGACCATGAAGGCCTGATTCACACAGTCTCTTCTGAACAGTTGATATTGAGATGTGTTACTTGAACTCTGTGAAGCATTTATTTGGGCTGCAATTTCTGAGTCTGTTAACTCTAATGAACTCATCCTCTGCAGCAGAGGAAACTCTGGGTCTTCCTTTCCTGTGGCAGTCCTCATGAGAGCCAGTTTCAGCATAGCGCTTGATGTTTTTTGGTGTCTGACCATGTCTTAAAGTACTGATGGACTGTTGTTTTTTCTTAGCTTTTTTTTATCTGTTCTTGCCAAAATTTGGACTTGCTCTTTTACCAAATAGGGCTATCTTCTTTATACTACCCCTACCTTTTCACAACACAACTGATTGGCTCAAACGCATTAAGAAAAATAAATTCCAACATTTGTATTTTAACAAGACACACCTGTTAATTGAAATGCACTCCAGGTGACTTATTCATGAAGCTGGTTGAGAGAATGCCAAGAGTGTGCAAAGCTGTCATCAAGGTAAAAGGTGGCTACTTTGAAGAATCTCAAATATATTTTTGTTTTAACACTATTTTTTGGTTAATACATGATTCAATATGTGTTATTTCATAGTTTTGATGTCTTCACTATTATTCTACAATGTAGAAAATAGTAAAAATATAGAAAACCCTTGAATGAGTAGGTGTGTCCAAACTTTTGACTGGTACTGTATGCCAATAGTTTTCTTTCTTTTCAAGAGTGTGGTACATATCCGGTGGATAGAGAGCCATTTATTATGTTCAACATAGGAAGGCCAAACACAGGAAGTAGCTCTTTTCAGTAGTTTAGTTGGAGTAGGGTCCAGTATGAAGCTTGAAGGTTTAGAGGCCATGACTATTTCCATGAATGTGTCAAGAGATACAGTATTAAAAATTGGTCCTGGCAGTTCTGTGCAGTCTCAGGACAACTGAGTTTTGGAAAATTTGCAGATTCAAAGAGGAGTCCGTAATTAGCTTTTTACGATCATGATCTTTTCATCAAAGAAGTTCATGAATTCATCACTGCTGAAGTGACAGCCACCCTCTCTTGGAAAGTGCTGCTTTTTAGTTAGATTTGCGACAGTATCAAAAATAAATAAATGTCATTTTGTTCTTATTCTCCTCAATATAAATAAATGTTATTTTGTTCTTATTCTCCTCAATTAGGTTGGAAAAATAGGATGATCGAGCAGCAGTGGGGGCTCCTCGATATTGCACGGTACTGTCTTTCCAAGCTAGTCGGAAGCTTGCTTCAGGGCTCGGGTATTTTCTGTATACCAGGGAGCAAATATCTTGTGACAAATGTTTTTTTGTTTTTAGGGGTACGACTGCATCTAGGGTATGACGCACTGTTAAATTTCGATCCTCAGTTAGGTGGTTAACCAATGTTTGTACGATTACGTCCTTGAGTAGGTGGAGGGGCATCTAGGAATATTTATGTTGTCTGAGAATTTATAGCACGGCTTTTGATGATCCTTGGATCGGGTCTGAGCAGCTGATTTGTTGCGATTGCAAACGTAATAAGATGGTGGTCCGATTAGTCCAGGATTATGAGGAAAAACATTTAGATCCACAATATTTATCTCACAGGACAAAACTAGATCCAGGGTATGACTGTGGCAATGAGAAGGTCCGGAGACATGTTGGACAAAACCCATGATGTTGGCTCCTAAAGCCTTTTGGAGCAGGTCTGTGGACTTTTCCATGTAAATATTAAAGTCACCAAAAATATGTATATTATCTGCCATGACTACAAGGACTGATTTAGGAACTCAGTGAGGAATGCTGTGTATGGCCCAGGAGTTCTGTAAACAGTAGCTATAAAAAGTGATTGAGTAGGCTGCATAGATTTCATGACTTGAAGCTCAAAAGACAAACGCAGTCTTTTTTTTTTTTTGTAAATTGAAATATGCTGTCGTAAATGTTAGCAACACCTCTGCCTTTGCGGGATGCGCGGGGGATATGGGCACTAGTGTAACCAGGGGTAGAGGCCTCATTTAACACAGTAAATTCATCAGGCTCGAGCCTGTTTCAGTCAGGTCAATCACATTAAGATTATGATCAGTGATTAGTTAATTGACTATGACTGCCTTGGAAGTGAGGGATCTAACATTAAGTAGCCCTATTTTGAGATGTGAGATATCACAATCATCTTTCAATAATGACAGGAATGGAGGAAGTCTTTATTCCAGTTAGATTGCTAACGCATACACCGCCATGTTTAGTTTTGCTCAACCTAGATCGAGGCACAGACACGGTCTCAAGGGGATAGCTGAGCTGCCTACACTGACTGCTAGTGGCAGACTCCACTAAGCTAGCATGCTGGCTAACAGGGTGCAGGCCAGGCAGCAGGCCAGCTCATTGTGCCACTAGAGGACTTAGAGTCCTGTCTATGTTGATAGATGACACCACCAGCTTGGATGGAGTCCATCACTCCTCAGCAGGTCAGGCTTGATCCTGTTTGTGGGTGAGTCCCAGAAAGAGGGCCAATTATCTACAAATTCTATCTTTTGGGAGGGGCAGAAAACAGTTTTCAACCAGCGATTGAGTTGTGAGACTCTGCTGTAGAGCTCATCACTCCCCCTAACTGGGAGGGGGCCAGAGACAATTACTTGATGCCGACACATCTTTCTAGCTAATTTACACGCTGAAGCTATGTTGCGCTTGGTGACCTGACTGTTTCATCCAAACAATGTTGCTGCTGACATGGATAGCAATATCCCTATACCAGTGGAAGCTGGTGACTTGAACAATTGAGGAGGATGGGAGACCCACGGTATAGGTGCATAATGCACAGAGATGACAGTGTGTTTAAAAATCATAGACTATTTTAACCTAAAGCATTTAATAAAGACATTTATAGTACAATATTATGGGAATGAGAGGGCTACTTACACCGTGTGGGAAAGGGATCACAGCAGTGATTGAATGAGGGTATGAGGCATGAGTTGAGGTGTTCAGAGGCTTGACCAGTGCAGGATGGGATTTGACTGGGAAGACAAAAAAACAATAACACAACACACTACACATTTAGACAAAATAGCCAAGAATTAGTTAGTCCAAGCAAGGAGTAAAATCATTGATATGTGATTGTGTATGTGATTGACTTTACATACAGGAATGAGATCATTTATAGGTGTACTTAGCTATCACTTTTCATTCTTAATCTCTATCCAACAATGTCACCAAGTTCTCGACACATAGAACCCCCATAATGCTCTCTGGCACAATCCCAATACAACTCAATAGTTCATTCTCTAATCCTAATTCTATGATTGGATGGATAGCATGTCAGTTCATACTGCAAAAGCTTTGATTGGTTGGAGGACTTCCTCCGGAAGTGGTCATAATTACCATGTATGTCTATGGAAGGGGGTGAGGCCTACGAGCCCCCTAGGTTTTGTATTGAAGTCAATGTAGCCAGAGGAGGATGGAAGCTAGCTGTCCTCCGGCTGCACCATGGTGCTACCTCAGACAGTGCTGTTGAAGTTACTGTAGACCTTCATTGCAAAAATGTGTTATTTAACCAATTATTTGGTGACATATGAATATATTTAATATAGTTTTATCTAATAATGTTTCACCTTTTTTAATTAAATTTCACTGACTGTGGTCCTGCCCTATACTCTACGCTCTACAGTTTTAGCCTTGCCCAGTACCCTCTTCAGATTAGCCTTTATGTCGGTAGCCCTGCCCCCTGGTAGACAGTGTATGATCGCTGGATGATTCTTTTTAAGTCAAATGTTGGGGGTAATGTAGTCGCCAATGGCTCAGACCCCGTAACAGGTGGAGAGACCTGAGAAGGCTCGGCCTCTGACTCTGACTCGTTGCTTAATGGGGAGAAACAGTTGAACGTTTCTTTCAGTTGAATGAGCGACACAGGTTGAGTGTGCCAACAGAATTTCTTTCCAGAAGCCTCGAGATAATTGTCCTGCTGCAAGGACTGTGTGGGGGGGTTTTATACTACTATCTGTACTTACTGGTGGCGCAGACGCTGTTTCATCCCTTCCTACATTTAAATTGCCCTTGCCTAACGATTGCATCTGAAGTTGGGCTTGTAACACGGCTATCCTCACAATAAGGAGAAAGTTGTCTTGTATATTAAGAGTACAGCGACTGCAATTAGAAGGCATAGTGTTAATGTTACTACTTAGCTTTTTCAGCTGGTGGAGGTCCTGTAGAACCATGTCCAGATAAAGCGTCCGGGGTGAAAAAGTTGAATGAAAAAAGTTGAGTGAGGAAGAAACATAGACATTGGTAAATGTGTTAAATGCTGATTTTGATTAACTGTTAATAAATGTAAAAACAGGTAGCCAAGTAGCAACAGACAGCACAGCAACACGGAGACAAGTTCAGAAGTAACACTTGCAATTCCTCCAATCAGGAGTGAGAGAGAATCATGTGTGGGACGTCATAGGCTCCATGACCCCTTAGAAATTAGATCTGGTTGACATTGCACCCAAGCATGCCATCCATTACAAGTCTCTGAAAGCTATAACTTTTTTGTGCATCGAATCCTTTCTGCTTATGTAAAGAAACAAAATACAGGAGCCTTAGTTGGGTGCTTAAAGTTTAGCAATATTTTTGAAGGTGCTCTTTGTAGGGGTTCATGCACAGACTAAACATTTCTTAATGGATAATGCATGGCATATCTTTGGAGAATTCTATGGAAACATAAATGGCACTGACTCATACCACCTCAATTCTCCTCTTTCCTTCTAGGTCAAAGACACAGGGGTCAAAGTTCAGTACTCCCAGCTGACCCAGGAGGAGCTGATCTCCCTGGTGGTGAAGCAGCAGGACCAGCTCTCCAAGAGGGACAACAAGATCAAGGAGCTGGAGCAGTACATTGACAACCTGCTGGTGCGCATCATTGAGGAGCAACCCAGTATCCTGATGTCCATGAACTCACTCAAATGAGACGTCTAGAAATATATTATAATATATATTTCTCCGTCCTGTTCCTAATCATTCAGAGCAAGGCTTCCTAGATGTTTATCTCCCTCAATGCCTATATGTTAGGCTGTTTGAAGAATTCCTGCTTGCCTCCCAAAGAACGTTTCATTCACCGATGTATAACATACCAAGCACTGGCTTTGTCTATTCCTACTGAACAGATGCACTTTTGATTGTTCATTAACATTTTGAATGTTGTCTAGTGTGCAAGGCTCTATGGTGTGTATATTAAGACCGTATAAGAACATGAACCAAATCCACACAGGCCTGTTGGGAGGTTCTGTACATTTTTGGCAGTTGATTTGTCTTTCTATTAACGGTTTGATGTGCTTGTAAGGAGGAGTGTGATATGAAGGCAACAACACTGAAGAAGGAATTGAATAGTAAAAAATGAATAAAAAAAGAAAGCAACAGAACAGAGACACATTGAGTTTGTATATTCCGTAACACTATGCAGACAGACAGGTATAATAGGGGTCATACCGGTACATGCTTATGACAAGTATTATCATTAATTACAATCCCATTATAATGAGCTATATCTGTCGGTAAAGGGTTACTTCGTATTATTGGTTGTCTGTGAACTAACAAAAATTATGTGGATATTATTCCGTTACTGAATAACTTATACGTGTTGTACATATTGAAATGTCATTTTCTTATATTAACTTTATGTTAAAGCACTTTGAAGAATAAATAATAGAAAAAATTGTAGTCTAAAGAAACATGGATTAATAATTAAAACAATTTAGACTACCGATAAACCAATTTAGACTACAGACAAACCAGGTTTAGACGATCACTATGCCTTTGGATGAATGCACTCTCAATTCATTGCAATCACCCTGACAGGTGCAACTCCACAAGCAAATTGCATGGGTGTAACATATGGACATTTTCTAAAGGGGCATTTCCTTGTGAAGAAAGCTATTGTTATTATAGGTAGATAGCAAGATGTGTCTGCCTTTGGTCATAGGAAGGATTACTGTATAGTTGGGTGAAAGTCAGTGTCTTCTGTCAACTTATTGCCTATAATTTTTTACAATTATGAAATAAATACTTATTTTCTATAACATTTATTTAGCCTCTGGTTGGAGTAGACCCACACCTCTCTCTCTCTTTGACTATTACTTCATGAAGCACTTTAAATCACATTTTCACTGTTCACACTATGAATATAGCAGCTATATTATGCTGTTCCAATGGGAATGTTGCTTTCAAAAGGAGAACTAAGGTAAGGGTGGTAGTGTGCAAGGCTCGATCGAGTTTTGGATTATGAGATGGAGTTACTTTGGAATGCCGCAAGCAAAGTCTGAAGAAGAGGAATACTGGGACGGGCACAGAAAAGTGGATTTCTGAGGAGGAATGGAGAAGGAAGAAGAGGTCAAAGAGAATGAGGAAAGCCGAGGTTGGATTTGAATTTGAGGAAGATGGAGATGGGGTGTCAAAGAAGACTGGTGTCAAGTGCAAACAAAGTGAGCTGTGCACCAAACTGAATTCTGGAGGGGAAATGGAAGTGAATGAGGGCGAGTTAAGTGAGGTGGAAGTTGTGGTGAAGAGCTCGGAACCTGAGCTTGGCATCAATGGACATAAAGAAGAAACTGTTCTAGTATGAGAGATTTTTGGAGAAAGTAGATCCTTGCCTTTTGGGGCATACATGTTTGGTTTCAGGGTGGGTGAAAGTAGTTGGGTGCAGTTGAATCAGTAACTTGTGAACTTGGGTGTTTCTTCTGCCAGAGGGAGCGGGTGCTCCGTGTCACTCAACTTGGGTCAGCTTGCTAGTCAGAGTAGTGCAGAAGGTGTTGTATGCTGAGGCAGTGAAGAAAGTAGAGGAGGATGGGTCAAGGGTGAGGGATATGGAGAGGATCCCTGTGAGTTGTAGATCTGTGCCAGCACAGAGGGATAGGCCAACGAGTGATATATGCTTCTGTAAGGTTGGCTTCTTAGCGTTCATAGCAATGGTTATTAACTGTAACGTAAACAACAGAAAATATATGTTGTGGTGTCAGATGCAGAGAAGCATTTGGGTATATGAGATTTGACTTCAGAAAAGTTACAGGGCGTTATGAGTGGCGGTGTTTCGTCCTCTCAGGTCATTGGAAAGCTGCAGGAGCAGAAAGGGTCAAGGTAGTGGAATGGGATAGTGGATTTTTATTGAGTGTAGGGTTTAGTTGGAAGGGGATTTTATTATTATACATTATAAAATATATGTATTATTTTTTGTTTATGAAAAAGTTGTATAGGTGTAGGGATAGTTGGTGGTGCAATTTGTTGCTTTCCCCGCCTTCCTTTTAATTTTTGTATCACAACATATATCGTACTTGACCACACACTACCGCACAGTAGGTGGCGGCATGCACAAAATAAATGTGTGAACGCCATGATACCAAAGAAGAAGAAGAATTCAAAACTTTCATTCGTCATTCACAGCACATGAATAATAATTGTAAGTGTTGGCTGGCTCACAATCATATGTTTTGCTAACTAACATAGCTAGCTACATTTAGCCTGCTATCTATTTAAAGTTAAGATAGCTGCTATCTGTCAGAAGTGGGTTTTGTATTAAAAACTAAAAACAATGTTTTAAGTGAGAATAGGCATCGGTCTGAAGCTGAAAATACATGAGCACCACAGTGCCTATTTCACCGATGCTCTACCAAGGTTTTCCAGCACACAGCTTTGACCTACTACAGTAGCTAGGTGTAGCCAGGTTGCTTAGGATTCAAATTCTCTCAAACAGCCTAATTCATACTTAGAGGAGGTGCTGCCAAAATAATGTGATTTGTACCACATGCAAGCTAAAGTATTGGATTCCTTACACACCACAGTAAGATATTATCCCATTATGCTAACTTTTCATGCTTTTATTGTTAAATGAAAGCAAACTCTAGTGGTGGTTTCTTTTCAGCAATTCGACCATGGAGGCCTGATTCACGCAGTCTCCTCTGAACAGTCCGGCACCGACAGAGATGGCCGCCTCGCTTCGCGTTCCTAGGAAACTATGCAGTTTTTATTTTTTTTTACATGTTATTTCTTACATTGGTACCCCAGGTAATCTTAGGTTTTATTACATACAGTCGGGAGGAACTACTGGATATAAGAGCAACGTCAACTCACCATCATTACGATCAGGAATACGACTTTCCCGAAGCGGATCTTCTGTTTTTCCCACCACCCAAGTCAATGGATCGGATCCCAGCCGGCGAACAAAAACAACGATGCCGTAAAAGGGCGAAGCGGTCTTCTGTTCAGGCTCTGGAGACAGGCACAACGCGCATCGCTCCCAAGCATACTACTCGCCAATGTCCAGTCTCTTGACAACAAGGTTGATGAAATCCGAGCAAGGCTAGCATTCCAGAGAGACAAAAGAGACTAACGTTCTTTGCTTCACGGAAACATGGCTCACTCGAGACATGCTATGGGAGTCGGTACAGCCACCTGGTTTCTTCACGCATCACGCCGACAGAAACAAGCATCTTTCTGGTAAGAAGAGCGGCGGGGGAGGGGGGATTATGCCTTATGATTAACGAGACGTGGTGTGATCATAACATAATACAGGAACTCAAGTCCTCCTGTTCACCTGACTTAGAATTCCTCACAATCAAATGTCGACCGCATTATCTACCAAGAGAATTCTCTTTGATTATAATCACAGCCGCATATATTCCCCCCCAAGCAGACACGTCGATGGCATCCATATGGAATCCATATATCCTGAGGCTGCATTCATTGTAGCTAGGGATTTTAACAAGGCTAATCTGAAAACAAGACTCCCTAAATTCTATCAGCGTATTGATTGTGCTACCAGGGCTGGTAAAACCCTAGATCATTGTTACTCTAACTTCCGCGACACATATAAAGCCCTCCCCCACCCTCCTTTCGGAAAAGCTGACCACGACTCCATTTTGTCTTCATCACGGATTACAAAAAGAAAACCAGCCCCGTCGCAGACCAGGATGTCTTGCTCCCAGACAGACTAAACAACTTCTTTGCTCGCTTTGAGGACAATACAGTGCCACTGACATGGCCCGCTACCAAAACCTGCGGACTCTCCTTCATTGCAGCCGACGTGAGTAAAACATTTAAACAGTGTTAACCCTCGCAAGGCTGCAGGCCCAGACGGCATCCACAGCATGCACAGACCAGCTGGCTGGTGTGTTTACGGACATATTCAATCAATCCTTATCCCAGTCTGCTGTTCCCAAGGAAGCTAAGGTAACTGAGCTAAACGACTACACTCACTTCAATAGCACTCACTTCAATCATCATGAAGTGCTTTGAGAGACTAGTCAAGGACCATATCACCTCCACCCTACCTGACACCCTAGACCCACTCCAATTTTCTTACCGCCCCAATAGGTCCACAGACGACGCAATCCCAACCCCACTGCACACTGCCCTAACCCATTTGGACAAGAGGAATACCTATGTGAGAATGCTGTTCATTGACTACAGCTCAGCATTTAAAGCCATAGTTCCCTCCAAACTCGTCATCAAGCACGAGACCCTGGGTCTCGACCCCGCCCTGTGCAACTGGGTCCTGGACTTCCTGACGGGCCGCCCCCAGGTGGTGGGGGTAGGTAACAACATCACCTCGCTGATCCTCAACACTGGGGCCCCACAAGGGTGCGCTCTGAGCGCTCTTCTGTACTCCCTGTTCACCCATGACTCCGTGGCCATGCACGCTCCAACTCAATCATCAAGTCTACAAACGACACTACAGTGGTAGGCTTGATTACCAACAACGACGAGACGGCCTACAGGGAGGAGGTGAGGGCCCTCAGAGGATTGTGTCAGGAAAATAACCTCACACTCAACGTCAACAAAACAAAGGAGATGATCGTAGACTTCAGGAAACAGCAGAGGGAGCACCCCCTATTCACATCGACGGGACAGTAGTGGAGAGGGTAGTAAGTTTTAAGTTCCCCGGCGTACCCATCACGGACAAACTGAATTGGTCCACTCACACAGACAGTGTGGTGAAGAAGGCGCAGCAGCGCCTCTTCAACTTCAGGAGGCTAAAAAAATTCAGCTTGTCACCAAAAGCCCTCGCAAACTTTTATAGATGCACAATCGAGAGCATCCTGTTGGGCTGTATCACCGCCGGTAACTCTGATGAATTAATTCTCTGCAGCAGAGGTAACTCTGGGTGTTCCTTTCCTGTGGTGGTCCTCATGTGAGCCAATTTCATCATAGCGCTTGATGGTTTTTGTGCTGAGCTGATCTCTCCTGCGTTCTAGTAAGACGCAAGCAGCAGTAGCTAAAAAGTAGTAAGTAGTTGAAAAAAAAAATGGCTAATTAGCTAAGTTGTCTGTGATGAAATTCAAACTAGCAACCTTTGCGTTGTCTTAAGTAACCATGTCTTTTGTAACCATACCAAAGTTAACATATCATACTAAACTGAGCATCACAGATTTACATACAGAATAATACAGAATGCTTCGAGACCAGGTTGCACCTACACACTTAGTCAATCCGCATTTTTTAAAATCCAATGGTCATTTTATGGGCGCTATAGTCTTGTTTTAATATGACGTCTAGAATTTGAGCTAGGTAGGAGAAAGAAATCCTCTTAAAACTCAATTGCTAAAGACCCTGTTAAAAATTCTGGTATGTGCATCTTGGTAAAGGTAGGATGACGAGAGGTAGGATTGTGTTGTGTACCTCTAATCAAGTTGATTTGTGAATTTTCGGCGAGATTGGTGTCATATTGATATGATGATAGGGAGATTTGAATTTAACACTAAGCTTCAACCAATGCCTATAATAGACGTGACTATTGTCGGGTCTATAATGTGTAGATTGTGGCACTGTGGTATCTGAAGTTCTATTCACCACATGATGTTGGTGGCACCTTAATTTGGGAGGACGGGCTCATGTTGATGACTGGAGCAGAATGGGAGGAATGGTATCAAAAACATTTATTCCGTTTCAGCCATTAATATGAGCCGCCCACCACTCAGCAGTCTCCACTGCTACTCCCCACCACCTGAAGTGAAGACACAGGGCACAGGTAGCTAGTTAACTAACTATGGTTTATCTGTCATCTTCTTAGCTAAACGATGTATGCAGCTGCCTATAAGAATGTGCTTTTCTTCTGAATGTTAGTCAGTAAGGCTTGAGTCTTGGTCTGTAAGGCCATTCAACATCTTTGTCAAACATCATTGTTTGTGACTGTGATTTAGCTAACTGAATACTTTGTGTTTCCTTGTCTGCTTGTTTTGCTCCTGTAGATGTCAGATACAGGAATTGCACAGAAGAGGACAAGACGCTATGCCGGGATCAAATAAAAGGTAGGAACGGCAGTTTCCCTGTAGAGAAATACTACTACTGTTTCCTTCAACTTGCTGTTGAGCAACTGACACAATGTGAGGGTTGGATATGACAAAATACTGTGTCTTTTAATAATGTTTGGCTGACAATACTGTATCACTTCTTTAAAACAGGCATACACCTGGTGCGTGCTCTCTGTTGCATTCTTAGACTTACCTTTCTCATGGAAGAGACTGCAGAGACCTATTTGAAGCAGTCTAATGAGCACCTTAACTTAATCCTGGTCAGCCTGCAGAAGAAAGAGGCTCTGGTGGGATTCTGCGTGCTGGCCCATCACAATGGGTACCATGAGTTGTCTCATCGCAAAGGGATCCATGAGTTGTCTCATCGCAATGGGCACCATGAGTTGTCTCCTGGAGACAAACCCCAGGCTGATAGGCGTGGTCTACCAGGAGATGGGGAAGACTCTGAAGATAATGGCTCCACCACCACTATCATTGAACAACTGGAGACACACTGTCAGGCGTAAGTGTGTAATCATTCACCTCAACTGTAAGCATTAGCCTTGATTGCCTGATAAATACATTTCCTGACTAAGTACATGTTGTTGTTATTAGGCAGACATTTGATGCTTATTGGGCAATTCCATGGTAACGGAATTACACTTTGACTCAGATGACGGCTGATTTTTTATGGAATATCTACTTAGGCATACAGAGGCCCATTACTCCTCATCAGCAACCATCACACCTGTGTTCCAGTGGCACGTTGTGTTAGCTAATCTAAGTTTATAATTTTAAAAGGCTAATTGATCATTAGAAAACCATTTTGCAGTTATGTTAGCACAGCTGAAAACTGTTGGGCTGATTAAAGAAGCAATAAAACTGGCCTTCTTTAGACTAGTTTAGGATCTGGAGCATCAGCATTTGGGGGTTCGATAACAGGCGGCTCAAAATGGCCAGAAACAAAGACCTTTCTTCTGAAACTCGTCAGTCTATTCTTATTCTGAGAAATTAAGGCTATTCCATGTGAGAAATTGCCAAGAAACTGAAGTTCTAGTACAATACTGTGTATTACTCCCTTTACAGAACAGCGCAAACTGGCCCTAACCAGAATAGAAAGAGGAGTGGGAGGCCTCGGTGCACAACTGAGCAAGAGGACAAGTACATTAGAGTGTCTAGTCCTCAACTGGCAAAAACTGGCAGCTAACTATTGCCTCACAAGTCATCAACTGGTACCTTCATTAAATAGTACACGCAAAACACCAGTATCAAAGTCAACAGTGAAGAAGCGACTCCAGGATGCTGGCCGTCTAGGCAGAGTTCCTCTGTCCAGTGTCAGTGTTATTTTGCCCATCTTAATCTTTTATTTTTATTGGTGAGTCTGAGATATGGCTTTTTCTTTGCAACTCTGCCTAGAAGGCCAGCATCCTGGAGTCGCTCATAAAAACCCCCAGTTTAAAAATACAGAAATCATCCCCGTATGATGTATTTTGCAGCATATGATACAAAGTGCAGCATCATGTGAAGCAAAATGCATCATACGGTGAACATGTATATATTTTGAAAGTTACATATCTTTAAAACTTGATTAGTGACAAGTGAAATATTTTGGGACTACGTCAACAATGGACTAATTAATTAAATACCTAAATATAGTTTTTGGGTGGAGTTTTCCTTTAAGATATAATTTTGTTGCATTGGAACCACTGCATCCGCCAATGTCACGCTTCCACATCTGCGGTGAAATGTGACAGAGCAAGGACAGAGTTTGTCAGACCATGAGACATCCTGAAAATCGGTCTGAAGCGTCCGAACGGTTGAGACTCTCATGAATATGATGGTGTTCTCCATTTTGCTCTATGACCCCCACATTTGTCTTGGGACTCTGTCAACTTCTGTCCGAACAGTCCGAACAGTTTGGCTATACACTAATAAGAGTGGCTATACACTCTTTGGAAAGGTGAGACTCTGTTTTGCTCTAGGATGCCCACAGGCCTCACAAGACTCTGAAGGTCCCCTGGTACCAGTTTAAAAAATGATTAGAAGTACATATGTAGACCGTTAAGTGGCAAAAATAAGGGGTTAAATACATGTAAAACAAAATAACATGTGTTTCCTGATCTTTCTTATATCTCTCAGATATAGATAGGACAGACACTTCAGAACAAACTTCATTTTGATAATATTTTTGCCACTAACGTTGTTCCATGTACTGAATTTGTTATTTAATGCATTTGTATAGGCTAATAGGAGTAAGGCATACAATTATTTTTTATTTGTATATCATAATTTGTATTTATTTATTTTACACTTCAAGGTGTCTTAAAGTTCAAAATCAAATGGCTAAATGATCCCTGGTATGACTTTCTTAAAACAATTCCACATAGCTTAGTAGAACCCTCTCCCCCAGCTTAGAAAGGTTGCAGATTTATTTTACCTTTATTTAACTAGGCAAGTCAGTTAAGAATAAATTATTATTTTCAATGACGGCCTAGGAACAGTGGGTTGCCTGTTCAGGGGCAGAACAACAGATTTGTACCTTGTCAGCTTGGGGATTTGAACTGCCAACCTTTGGGTTACTAAATACTTATTTCCCACCATAATTTGCAAATAAATTCATAAAAAATCCTACAATGTGATTTTCTGGATTTTTTTTCCTAATTTTGTCTGTCATAGTTGAAGTGTACCTATGATGAAAATTACAGGCCTCTCTCATCTTTTTAAGTGGGAGAACTTGCACATTTGGTGGCTGACTAAATACTTTTATGCCCCACTGTGTATATATATATATATATATATATATTATTTTTTGGGGGGGGGGGGTTTAGATTGTACAGAAGTTGTGTGTTGGTCATCTAGATTTCAGCTCTCTATAGGCTGCTCACTAAAGGCAGACCAATTCTGATTTTTTTCCCACTATTTGGTCTTTTGACCAATCACATCAGATCTTTTCACATCAGAACTTTTTCATAGCTGATCTGATTGATTAAAAGACCAATGAGTGAAAAATGATCAGAATTGGATTTCCTGTGTAAACGCAGCCTCAAAGTCATTGTTGCTGAATCCACATCGTTCTCAAGTGTGTTTGTTGCTCTCTATGGATTTATTTGGATGCTATTGGGTGGTGTGAGGATTGTTACTGCATAGGCCTAACACATTAACAGAATATAAAATCCCTAATATGTGACCATGGCAACCATACGTGACCACAGCAACCTCAGATGGAATTTGTGGACAGTCATACAGATCACTGTTTACTTGTTTAAATAAAATATTAGTTTTTTGTTTACTTGTTCTTGGATTGTTCTCTAGTTAACTGCAGTCTTGCCTCTAAATATTCCATTTACTCCTTCTCAGTCTATTCATTATGGTATTTACGTCTACAAACTATGCCTAAAAACTAACATTGCATTTAAGTGATATAGCCTAATAAGTGTATATGAATCAGTCCTGTGTAAATATTGTTCTGTGCTGTAATTTGATTTAATTAAGTTTTTAATGATTTAAGACATTTGCCATCTGTAATACATTAAGCTTATTAGCTTTTTTTTCAATCAGCAATTGGCCAATTCTCAGTGTTTGTTTATTCAGAATTTTACACATAATTGCATGCAATCACTTAAGGACAGACATTTTATATGGCATGACACAATCCACAGAAGGCCATTTATTAGGCACCATGACATTTCACTAAATGTATTGAAAGTGGGGAAGGTTTTTTGTGGTTGATCTAAAAACCATTAAGAATCAACACCTCAGTTAAACTATAATGCAGTCATTAATGCAAGCATGAAGTGGGAAGCATGACCTCAGCAAATGCCTAACAAACACTTAATTACATTAGAGTTTTTTCTAATTTTATACCATTTTTCTCCCTAATTTCGTGATATGCAACTCCACAACGGGCTAGGGGGAGGCAAAGGTCGAGTCATACGTGTCCCCCCGTCCGTCCGTCCGTCCGTCCATCCAAAACCTCCCCTAACCCGGTCAACGCTTGGCTAATTGTACGCAGTCCTATGGGACTCTCGGTCACGACCGATTGTGACACAGCCTGGGATATAACCCTGGCAGTAGTGATGCCGCAATACCGCGATGCAGTGCCTTAGAACGCTGCGCCACTCGGGTAGCAAACAATTCTAAATGACTATTTTCAGAAGCGGTGTACGTTCCCCAGAGACAAAGATGGGTAACAGACTGATAAGACTGCAATAAAAATAGGGATGTAACCATGGGGGAACAAACACTACCTACTGTTTTATTAAGCATGTTTATTCACAGAGTGGAGACCGAGATTATATCTGTATTCATGTCATTAAGCATGTCATCCACTGCCAAACACCAATCTGGGGACCAAACCTGCATTGACTATTTACATTGACATTTTAGTCATTTCGCAGACGCTCTCATCCAGAGCGACCTACAGTTAGTGCATTAATCTTAAGATAGCTGGGACAACTACTACCCTCTAACCTCAGCAGACAACTGTCCACCTGGAGTTATGGGGGATATCGCGTATGTAGAAGCAACTATTGTGTGAACAGTGCTTAGCTGCCTTGAAATTATCCACCAAACCTCTCATTTTTGGCAGATGAATCTCCTGCTTGCTGATGTTTCCTGGTGTTAAACATTGACTGTGGCTGTGCATAATGGCCTTCAAAATAACATTTGTTTGGTGGTCCTGTCACCTCGCCTCCTCTTTCTCCCTCTCCTTCCCTCTCCCTTTATTCTTTCTCTTGCTTTTTTCTCTCTTGTGTTACCTTCATATTATTGGCATTCAATCAGTACATTCATTCTTTCCAGGCAATCACCTCATGCATGTTCAATTGATTTGTTCATCGAAAATTACTAGGGAACCACCTAATATCTCTGTTATCAGCTGTAATTCACAATTAACTCTTGTCATATCCACATTAGGTCAATAGCAAATAATCAGAAAATTGGACCTAAAACATGTTTACACTGGTATCAGAGATCTTCTGTCTCTTCTCTCTCCTTGTCCCTGCACAGTCACAGGGCCACGCTGGCTGTCGCACAGTGGTTGGCAGGGATGCCGATGCGGCGGTGGCAGGTGAACATCTTCCTCAGTTCGGCGCGGAAACGGTCGTGCAGCCAGGCGTACAGGAAGGGGTTACAACAGGATGAGCTCATGGCACACAGATGGCACATTAGTTGGATGAGCAGGAAGTGGCGCTTGTTGATGAGGCGGATGTCAATGTCACGCAGTACGTTGAACACGTGAATGGGCAGCCAGCACACCCCAAAGGCCGCCACAACCAGCGCAACCAGACGGAAGATCTTCCGCTTCCGGGCTCGCTGTGCCTCTGCCTGGTCCCGGGTCCGATGTCCCGGTGCCACACAGTTCCTCAGTTTGACAGAGATGCAGAGGTAGGAGACACAGACGGCAGAGAGTGGCAGGACGTAGGTAACCAGCAAGGTGCTGTAGGCGTAGGCTAGCCTCTCCTTCTCCTGCCCCAGCCAGAACTCCTCGCAGATGGTGAGGCCCTCCTCTCTGAATTCCACGTGGTAGGTGTGGGCCACAGCTGGAGCCACCAAACCACAGGACAGCAGCCAGATCCCTGACAGCACATAGGCACAGGTGGCCACCGAGGTGCGCTTCTTCAGAGGATGCACAGTGGCATAGTACCTGGCAGGGACACAGAGGGACAGTAATATTGATTTATTCATTGCTTTGAAAAACATTTTCATAAAGATCAATAATTACAATTGTATTATTTTACATACTTTTTGGTATTTCAGTTCATTTGAAACTATCCAGTCAAAACCGATGGGCTTTTTGTTATCTCAAGACAGAGGGACCCACCCACCTGTCGACAGCAATGGCGGTGAGGGTGAAGACAGACACGTAAACTGTGACTGGCTGGATCAGGAACACCAGGTAGCACATAAACCTTCCAAACACCCAGCCACGGGGGTTGAAGGCATAGGCCAGGGTGAATGGTACACAGGTCACACACATCAGCATGTCTGAGAAGGCCAGATTCCCGATGAAGAAGTTGGAGACATTGTGCATCTTGCGGGTGCGGCAGATGACGTAGAGCAGCAAGTAGTTCCCCAACACACCCACCACCACCACCAGGGCGTAGCATGGGATGATGAGCAGCTTGAAGCTCTGCAGCAGAACCACGTCTGCAAACAGGGAGCTGTGGTTGGCCAAGCCGTTCTGGACAGCCACCTCAAAGACTGAGTGCTCCTTAGTTGCCTCTTCGCCTACAGAGGGCAGCAGACCTCCAGTCCATCCAGTGCCACTGCCTTCCATACTGTAACCGATTAACTACACAGCAGTAGGGAGCCCTGGGTACCAGCCACTTAGCAGCTTACCATGGAAGAGGCAAAGCACAGGGGTTGGGGAAGTTTTAGTGACAAACAATGAGAATAAAATGCTCATAACTGGAAAACAATGACATTCAAACAAGTGAATGATGTAGATCCTAAATTATTGTACACTGAACAAAAATGTATAGGCAACATGTTAAGTGTTGGTCCCAGGTTTCGTGAGCTGAAATAAAGGATTGTGCGGCCTGTACAGGTATTAAAAAGTGCCACACCTTCAGATCTTTCGTCACAAATAAAGAATACACCATCAATAGATTAATTACATGTCGATCTAACAATGTAGTGCATCTACTGTCTTGTCCATGCGCTCAGACAACTGCAGTTACGCATCAATGAGCAATGCATTACTATCCGAAGAAATTACCTAAAATCACCAGTGGCCAGACATTTTCAAGGGCCTAATCATGCTGTGACTGATCTTAAGTTCAGTGCCATTGACCATGTTTGGTCAAGCCACAGATGCCGCAATACGGATGAGCGCCTACTCCAGTGGGAAGCGAGATGGATCTTCTACTTAAAAACTCTACACCCCAAAGGGCTTAATGAGGAATTGGACTGTGTATGTTTCCAGTAGTGTTGTCTACACGCACCAGCAGTCTCCCCAGTATTTCATATCTATTGCTTCTGATATTGCTATGTAGCCCAGACTGTTGTCTCTTTCCAGTTATATGTGACATTTGAATTGTCCAATTTTGATACTGTTCTATATATTCCTTGTTAATATGCATTGACTCCCGATTCGCCAGTCTCTAATTAACTATCTGCTTGCACCTGTTGCACCTGTTACACACATCAGGTGTGTCTTCTTAAGTACGTGTCTTCTTAATTTGTTTGTACAGCACTGATGAAGGCATAATGCCCAAACGTATGCTCCTTCCTTTTTATTTGTTACAGTATATAGCTCCTTGCACTTTCACGTTTGTATTCTTTCGAGCATGTATTAAATTAATGATATTATTTTTGCATCTTGGACTCCTTGGGTTAATCCTCTTCACGGTTTTGAGTGAGAGTACTTTTTTAACTCTATAGATATTTTTCACTCCCACGCACCCGCCGACCTTTCATTCTTGCCTGAGCCTAAACCTCATACTGACTTTCTACTGAAGTAAACGATCCCAGAAATTTTCCATAAGCACAAAAAGCTTATTTCTCAAATTTTGTGCACATTTGTTTACATCCCTGTTAGTGAGCATTTCTTATTGATCAAGATAATCCATCCTCTTGACAGGTGAGGCATATGAAGAAGCTGATTAAACAGCATGATCATTACACGTGCATCTTGTGCTGGGGACAATAAAAGGCCACTCTAATATGCAGTTTTGTCGCACAACACAATGCCACAGATGCCATTCATCCGCCGCCATCACCTCATGTTTCAGCATGATAATATACAGCTTTATGTTGCAAGGATATGTACACTATTCCTGGAAGCTGAAAATGTCCCAGTTCTTCTGTGGCCTGCATACTCACCAGACATGTCACCCATTGAGGATCAACATGTACGACAGCGTGTTCAGTCATTGAAGAGGAGTGGGACAGCCTTCCACAGGCCACAATCAACAGCCTGATCAACTCTATGTGAAGGAGATGTGTCGCGCTGCATGAGGAAAATGGTGGTCACACCAGAAACTGACGGGTTTTCTGATCAACGAAGGTATCTGTGACCAACAGATGCATATCTGTATTCCCAGTTATGTGAAATCCATAGATTAAGGCCTAATGAATTTATGTCAATTGACTGATTTCCTTATATGAACTGTAACTCAGTAAAATCTTTGAAATTGTTGCATGTTGCGTTTATATTTTTGTTCAGTGCACATGAGGTTGGTGGCATCCTAATTGGGGAGAACAGGCTTGTGGTAATATCTGGAGCAGAATAAGCAGAACAATATGAATATATGGCTTTCTCCTTTCCTTCTTTTCCTTAAATGTCTTCTATTCTGCATGAAAACTAATCATGCATGCAGCATGATTGGTTGAGGACCGCAATGAAGCCCATCAACAAAGTTGAAGCAATCATTTCAATAATTACTTGTGGTAATGGACATTTTATAAGAAAATGTCAAAGCTTTTACTATTTTTTGAAGGCTTTCATACAACAAAATAATTCATGAAATAATAATTTTCTGAAATAACACATGATTATACAGTACTGAAGGTATTGGTAAAGGAAGGACAGTCACATTTTGAAATCATTAGAAAGGAGATTAAATGACAAAATAAAGTCCTAGGCAAGACAACAAGCTTTATGGATTTCTCAAAGATGCCTGACAGACCCCCTTAAAAGAAAGTATCACCATGATTAGAGTTGGCACTATTGTCCTATAATCGTGTAACCGACAATTATGGGAAAAAAACATGAACTTTATTGAACTCTCCTTTATTTTTTTAAGTGTTCCACTCCGCTAGCCAGCACCTCGCCTAAATAGGTGTGCGTTTCTTTCGCCTCTAGATTATTCTGAGAAAAAAAAACTGCCATAATAGTCTTAATAAATGTATTTTAGGGGTGGGTTAATCTTTATTTTTAAGTAGATATAATATATTCAATACCATTTGTTTGTTGTTGACATGAAGTGAGTAATGTTGGTAATCATTTTACAGCATTTTTTATTTAACCTTTATTTAACTAGGCAAGTCATTAAGAATGGTATTTTATTTACAATGACGGCCTACCCGTTGGGAGGAGAAACTACTCATTGTATACATTAGGTATATCGTAGCTAATTTATAAGGATGCATTATGATGCATTTCAAGCAAAATATATATTTTTAATATTACAATTATGATTAGAACTGTCAACATTTGCATCACACTTAGTCATTACCCTAAATTTCATAATCGTCACACCACTAACTGTGATTGGATACGAGTGTGACATTTGGTTTAATGGTTGAGTTTAATTGTTGTGGTTTTCTCCAAACTATTACAGTGACCATGGGCCAAAAGCCAAGTTTTCAGATGACCCCTGAGAACACAGACACAACCAATAGATCAATCAATATGGACATTACATTAATCAATCAAAACATATGTTTGTAGGCTTTCTACAGTATGCTAATTAAAGTAGATTCATTCTGTAGTGATTAATGAGAAAATATTCTAAACCCCTTCATAAATTTTCCTTTAATTTACTAAACGACTTGAAAAAAAGAATATCATGAATCCATTCCCATGGCAGCTGTACCATATTTAAATAGCTTTAGGGAAACACGTTTTGAGGAGAGGTAGCTCTTGTGAAATGTATAGAACTTTCCACGAAACTGATATTTTATAGTATAAATGCAGGGCTGGCCCTAGCCTTTTGGGGGTCCTACGAGAGATTTGGTTGGGGGCCCCCCACCTCGCCGGCAAAACATTTTAGAAGACCCCTCTTGATGGCATAGAGATAAGTATTATTAGTATACATTTGTTTTAACGCACATTTCCTGAAATTCTACAAATTTTGTCCATGGGGCATAGATAACATTTAACAATTTTACAACATATTTCATGGAATTCTACTAATTTTGCCTCAGGGCGGAAAGAAAAAACTTCAGTTTTACAGCATATTTCCTGAAATTCTACACATGCCATGTTAATATGATATCTGAGTAAGAGTGACTAACACTATCAATGGGGACCCCCTAGAAGTCGGGGCCCCTGGACATGTGCCCTTCATGCCCGGTCAGTAATTTTGGCCAGTTTAGATTTAAAAAATGTTAGCTGACATGGGCTATTTGAGTGACTGTCAATGACTTACATAAGAGGAAAACTGCTGATTCACAACCGCACTTTGTGTATTACACTATCCTAACAGTAAGTTGAGACCCCGACTGATTTCCTACACGTATTTATTATATTTTTTGGTCAGGGGCCCCCTAGCCTAAGCAACCTCATGTCGCCTATGCCCAGGGCTGGCCCTGTATAAGTGCATGCCTGGCCACTCAAACAGCTGTAATCCCTCCCCCAGCTAGAAATGGTCAGTGTTTTAAGACATCAAATATACAGTATCAGTCAAGAGTTTGGGCACACCTACTCATTCAAGGGTTTTTCTATATTTTTACTATTTTCTGCATTGTAGATTAATAGAGAAGAAATCAAAACTATGAAATAACACATACAGAATCATGTAGCACCAAAAAAGTGTTAAACAATATATAGTTTATATTTGGGATTCTTCAAAGTAGCCACCCTTTGCCTTGATGACAGCATTGCACACTCTTGGCAGTCTGTCAACCAGCTCCACCTGGAATGTTTTTCAACGGTCTTGAAGGAGTTCCCACATATGCAGCACTCCATCACTCTTCTTCTTGGTCAAATGGCCCTTACACAGCCTGGAGGTGTGTTGGGTCATTGTCCTGTTTAAAATGAGTAGGTGTGTCCAAACGTTTGTCTGATGCTGTACATAGAGCAGTGGATCCAATTAATATCTGAACTATCCCATCCCATGCAAGCTTACCACCACATGTAAGCCTTATTAACTTAGTGCCTTTGGACTTTAATGTAATTGCTGATAGTTCAGATTGCTGACATGCCTGCATGACCATCAATTTTATGTACAAGTACCTCTGGTTAATAAAATAAAAATAATGAGTGTTGTAAAATCCTTAATAAATACCTTTAATATGATATGATGTAAATCTCCACATATCATTCAGTAGCTTGGATATGCAGAGTCAGTCACACTCAATATAAACTAGTTTATGGTAAGGATTGCGGCTGACTGGATAGATCAGTGATTGGAGGAGTAGAGAATGCAGACAGTCAGTCAGAAGCATTAAACCTATTGTCCAAGACAACACAGACAATTTGACTTGGATGAAAGATGTATATGAGTCTTTATGCTGAAGATACAGATATCTTCAGAACAAATCTGCAATGTTTAAAACCTGCATTTAATAGATCTGTACCCAAAAATATTATTACAATGTTCAAATAAAGTAAGGTTTAATGAGGTTTGGCTGTTAGTCATTTTAATTAAAATCAGATTGATTGTCTCCTGGGATATTTTTTCAGATTTGCTAAATGGACAACTGTAGGATGAAGGAAATAAAGGTTTAGACGTGTATTCAATGTGGGATCTTGTTCTAATAAACATGTCAAACAGATTGTAGTTGTACGATTGTTATACTCCTATTACTACAACAACTTACTATACAGCTGCAAAGTAACCTGTTAATGATAACCACAACAACAGTAGCCTAATATTCTGATTATATCACCAACAAATCAGTGGGGGAAAACACTTGATCAAACCCTGATTATAGTAAAGATAATAATGATAATAATAGTAAATAATAACTGAACTCAACCTAAGTCTTACCTTGCTAATGAAGTAAAAACGAAAGCTGCAATTCTTCACAAATGAAAGAAACAGATATATTTGATCAAAGACGTGGTACTTCAAGTGCAGTGAGCAAAAGGTGAAGTGAACTCCTTGAAAGACTGCGAACGTTCGCCAAGTGCGCTCTCGACACACTCATATCCTGAAAAGTGTAGAGTATACTGTTGCTGATATGAAGCGAGAGAGAGCGCAAGAGAGAGAGAGAGAGAGAGAGGGAGAGAGAGAGACGGGCGGTTTATCTCCAAGTTAGTGGTGGAGATTTTATTTTCTCCAGAGTCAGACTCGATTATACATTTTATTATAGTTTTAGTAGGCCTACCTGTAATTGGCTGCCCATAGGCTATATAATACTAATATCAGTTGCCTGAAATCATCTGCACAACTTTCCCTGACGGCAATTTATATTCAATTATCCAGGCGCAGAGCCGTCGGCAATACAATAAAAATATTCAACATGCTCATTGTAATCATGCCTTTGAGCAAACATTTCTACGGAACCTTTCAGATTGTTGTTAGATGGTTTTGGGTAAAATACAAACCTAAACCCCATTTGAGCACCGTCCACGGCACCGTGCACTTTATTATATTTTGTGTTGGCCTATGTATGCGTGATATGATGATGATGCGTTGGATGTTGATGTAATGCCGCGTTCACGTGCTAGCCGAAACTAGGAAACTTAGAAATTTTCGACTTGCTAACTGGTTGAACGTGGTACGTGAATCACTATTACCAGTTAAACACTTGGACATTTCAATTTCCTAGTACCGACTAGAACTTAAACGCGACATAACTCCACAGTTGCAGACTCGGCTACCTGCTGAAGATGTTAAACTCGGGAAGCTCATTACAAAGTTCTCACAAAATTAACCCCATCTTTAAAACAATTGCTGAATCTCGGCCACAAAAAAAGGAATCCTGGCATTACCAGGATTCCCTTTTTTTGTGGCTGAGATTCAGCAATTGTTTTACAGACCCTGCAGGGTGTGTTTTGACGAAACCAATTTATTGGTCAAGATGTATCTGTTCAAGTCCATTACTTACAGACACCACATGGTCCTCTTGTGTCAGTCCTCAGTGTGCACAGTGATGAGGCTGTTGTTCCAATTGTTCAGTTGGTTGGAGAATGCTCCTGGCAAATCCAAGCTTTTTCTGCAATGCTCAAGTGGAAGGGACACCTTTGAATATAGATATATACATAATGTGCCTCAACACTAAGGGCTCTATTAAATCTGTAAAGCTCAAGTGTTAGAAATCGAAAGGTAATTTCCAGGGGTGCAACTTTGGTTTTAGAAGTGTGGGGGGCAGCATAACTTGGTGGGGTTTTCTGGGGGTCCTCCCATTTTTGGTGGCATATAAAGCTCCTTTCCTACATTTCTACACAATCTAATATGACCCATGGCCCTTCTAGCTGTCTCTATTTAGAACAATAAAGTAAGCAAAAATGTCCAGTCATAAAGATAAGTAAGAGATCATTGTTAAATCTGTTTAAGTGAGTGATAAGACTGAACTAGATCAATGATAATTAAATAATCACTACTGTGTTGCACCTTTAATCAATACCCTAACAAATGACTAGCTCTTACAAAAAAGTACAAAGACTGTTGATTGTCTTTATTAATTAAGACATCCTCGATATCAAATTTCAGCCAGACCGCCAAACCAGCCCGAGCCGCCTGCATGCCCATCCCCCACCAGTCTAGTCAATAAATCAACTCTCTCCCCCACAAAACTTTCTTATATGTCTCAAGGAATGGTTTGGAAAACAAAAGTTTTATAAAAACACATATTCACCTACACATTAACACACAAAAACAGTACACCATGCATATACAGTTGAAGTTGGAAGTTTATATACACTTAGGTTGGAGTCATAAAAACTCATTTTTCAACCACTCCACAAGATTCTTCTTAACAAACTATAGTTTTGGCAAGTCGGTTAAGACATCTACTTTGTGCATGACACAAGTAAGTTTTCCAACAATTGTTTACAAACAGATTATTTCACATATAATTCACTGTATCACAATTCCAGTGGGTCAGAAGCTTACGTACACTAAGTTGACTGTGCCTTTAAACAGCTTGGAAAATTCCAGAAAATGATGTCATGGCTTTAGAAGCTTCCGATAGGCTAATTGACATCATTTGAGTCAATTGGAGGTGCACCTGTGTATGTATTTCAAGGCCTACCTTCAAACTCAGGGCCTCTTTGCTTGACATCATGTGAAAATCAAAAGAAATCAGCCAAGACCTCCAAAGAAATGGTGGGACCTCCACAAGTCTGGTTCATCCTTGGGAGCAATTTCAAACGCCTGAAGGTACCACGTTCATCTGTACAAACAATAGTACGCAAGTAGGAACACTATGGGACCACGCAGCCGTCATACCAATCAGGAAGGAGATGCGTTCTGTCTCCTAGAGATGAACGTACTTTGGTGCAAAAAGTGCAAATCAATCCCAGAACAACAGCAAAGGATCTTGTGAAGATGCTGGAGGAAAAGGGTACAAAAGTATCTATATCCACTATCCACAGTAAAACGAGTCCTATATCGACATAACCTGAAAGGCCGCTCAGCAAGGAAGAACCACTGCTCCAAAACTGCCATAAAAAAGCCAGATTACGGTTTGCATCTGCACATGGGGACAAAGATCATACTTTTTGGAGAAATGTCCTCTGGTCTGATGAAACAGAAATAGAACTGTTTGGCCATAATGACCATCGTTATGTTTGGAGGATAAAGGAGGAGGCTTGCAAGCCAAAGAACACCATCCCAACCGTGAAGCACGGTTCATGTTATGGGGGTGCATTGATGCAGGAGGGACTGGTGCACTTCACAAAATAGATGGCATCATGAGGCACAAAAATGATGTGGATTTATTGAAGCAACATCTCAAGACATCAGTCAGGAAGTTAAAGCTTGGTCGCAAATGGGTCTTCCAAATGGACAATGAAGCATACTTGCAAAGTTGTGGCAAAATGGCTTAAGGACAACAAAGTCAAGGTTTTGGAGTGACCATCACAAAGCCCTGACCTCAATCCTATGGAAAATTTGTGGGCAGAACTGAAAAAGCCTGACTCAGTTACACAAGCTCTGTCACGAGGAATGGGCCGATGGGCTACCCAAAACGTTTGACAATTTAACGGCAATGCTACCAAATACTAATTGAGTGTATGTAAACTTCTGACCCACTGTGAATGTGATGAAATAAATAAAAAGCTGAAATAAATTATTCTCTCTACTATTATTCTGACATTTCACGTTCTTAAAATAAAGTGGTGATCCTTACTGACCTAAGGCAGGGAATTTTTACGAGCATTAAATGTCAGGAATTGTGAAAAACTGAGTTTAAATGGCTAAGGTGTATGTAAACCTCAGACTTCAACTGTATTTCATATCATAGGCCTAATACTATTGTAGAGCTCTTTTTATCTGCACACAATATAGCTGGTCAACCCGTCCTGTCCCTAGGGGTCTACAGCCCTGCAGCGCCCCATCCCAAGTCACCCCACTCAGCTTTAGGATCTTAGTAAAACATTCATGATTGGTTTCAGATGTGTTAGGTCAAAGGCCAGAGTGACAACCAACAGTACGGCAGACCCCCAGGGCCACGACTGAGCAGCCCAGCAGATAGGGATTGCCTAAATAGTTATCTCTCCTGACGTGGGCATGTTTTCAATACAGGGCATGTTTTCTTGGACATGTTTTGGGCATGTTTTCAATACTGTATTCCATATAAGGCATCCAGACCTTATGAAAGTTGCTCAGTATACCCTTAATCTTGTAATAATTAAAGTCTAGTGATACTCAACTTGACATTTCTTCCATCCACTGCGGGAGGATAACCAACCTTCCAATTAATGACAATGCATTTCTTAGCCACTATAAATGATGGATTACAGTCTCCAGTATCAACATTTTCAAGCAAACAAAAACAGGGACAAGGGATAATCTGTAGACATGCTGAGATGGAAGAACATACTCTTTGGCAGAATTCAGCCAGCCTTCACAAGACCATTACATATGCAAATATGTCCCCTTTTGTGTTTTACACCTCCAGCTGTCACGTTCTGACCTTAGTTCCTTTGTTTTGTCTTTTGTTTTAGTATGGTCAGGGCGTGAGTTGGGTGGGTTGTCTATGTTAGTTTGTCTATGATTTTCTATTTCTGTGTTTGGACTGGTATGGTTCTCAATCAGAGGCAGCTGTCAATCGTTGTCCCTGATTGAGAACCATATTTAGGTAGCCTGTTTTCCATTGTGCTTTGTGGGTGGTTGTTTCCTGTTTAGTGTTTTTGTTTCACCTATCAGGACTGTTTGTTTGTCGTGTTTGTTGTTTTGTCTAGTGTTGCATATTTAATTCAATAATATTAACACTTACCACGCTGCACCTTGGTCCTCCTCTCCTTCCCCAGACAACAAGTGTTACAGAAGCAGAATAATCACATTTCTGTATGCATAATACTGTATCAATTCACTGATTACTTTAATATACTGCAAAATTCACCTGAGCTCTGTAAACTGGTCTTCCTTGGCTGTCTGACCCTGCAGGGACACCTGTCAACATTTGATCCTGCTAGACATGATGCGCATAGTGCTGTGTAGTGACTGTGTACCATGACAGTGAAGCCTGTACAGCTGTTTTTACTGTGTCAGTGTAAAAAGTAGGGAATTAGTTAGCGAAACTAAAAGATTAATAATGTTATATTGCTATACTAACTAAACAATACACACTGCGCTGAAACAAAATGTCAGAATATCGGTATTCAATTGTTTGGCCGCTTGTTTTATCATTTGATTCAGGTCTAGTGTGATTGATGCAAAAATAATAGCTAAAGTTACTGAGCTAGCTCGCTAGCTAATGTTAGACAACTTTTGGCTAGCTCTGCTAGCTAATGGTACAATGGTACATCATCAAATGTACTTATGTTAAAACGGGACAAAACAAAGGCTACAAAACATTTCCATACACACAACAGCTGTTAAATACTGCTACCTGACAGAAAGCTAGAGGCTAGCTAGAGCTGAACTGGCTGTAGTAGCTGCTAGCTAACTAGCTTCTAGTAGTTCATTCACTTCATTCAAGAGGGGATGAAACATTAGCTAACGTAAAATGTCAGTTACACTACTAGCTCGACACTGGGAATAAATCGTATTTTCTTCTGTCAAACGGCAGTTACCTTGCCAGCTAGATCAGTCAACTAAAGAGTAGCCAGTTTCTGCTCTCCTTGCTTTTACAACTCTGCGAGAAAGCACAAGACAGACAGCAGCTGCCTCTGTTCATCTTTTTATATTTAACCCTTATTTTACCAGGTAAGTTGACTGAGAACACATTCTCATTTACAGCAACAACATGGGGAATATTTACAGGTGAGAGGGAGCCAATTAGGTGGCCATGATGGTATGAAGGCCAGATTGAGAATTTAGCCAGCTCACCAGGGTTAACACCCCTACGATAAGTGCCATTGGATCTTTAGTGACCACAGAGAATCAGGACAACTGTTTAACATTCCATCTGAAAGACAGCACCCTACACAGGGAAATGTCCCCAATCACTGCCCTGGGGGGATTGGGATGGTTTTTTTAGACCAGAGGAAAGAGTGCCTCCTACTCAAATCAAAGTTTATTTGTCACGTGCGCCGAATACAACAGGGGTAGACCTTACAGTGAAATGCTTACTTACAGGATCTAACCAATAGTGCAAAAAGCTGCACAATGGGTAAATAAAGAAATAAAACAACAGTAAAAAGACAGGCTATATACAGTAGCAAGGCTATAAAAGTAGAGAGGCTACATACAGACACCGGTTAGTCAGGCTGATTGAGGTAGTATGTACATGTAGATATGGTTAAAGTGACTATGCATATATGATGAACAGAGAGTAGCAGTAGCGTAAAAAAGGGGTTGGGTGGATGGTGGGTGGCAGGACACAATGCAGATTGCCCGGTTAGCCAATGTGCAGGAGCACTGGTTGGTCGGCCAAATTGAGGTAGTATGTACATGAATATATAGTTAAAGTGACTGTGCATATATGATTAACAGAGAGTAGCAGCAGCGTAAAAAGAGGGGTTGGGAGGAGGCACACAAAACAAATAGTCCGGGTAGCCATTTGAAAATCTGTTCAGGAGTCTTATGGCTGGTGGTAAAAACTGTTGAGAAGCCTTTTTGTCCTAGACTTGGCACTCCGGTACCGCTTGCCATGCGGTAGTTGAGAGAACAGTCTATGAATGGGGTGGCTTGGGTCTTTGACAATTTTTAGGGCCTTCCTCTGACACCGCTTGGTGTAGAGATCCTGGATGGCAGGCAGCTTAGCCCCAGTGATGTACTGGGCCGTACTCACTACCCTCTGTAGTGCCTTGCGGTCAGAGGCCGAGCAATTGCCATACCAGGCAGTGATGCAACCAGTCAGGATGCTCTCGATGTTGCAGCTGTAGAACCTTTTGAGGATCTCAGGACCCATGCCAAATCTTTTCAGTTTCCTGAGGGGGAATAGGCTTGGTCTTCACGACTGTCTTGGTGTGTTTGGACCATTCTAGTTTGTTGTAGATGTGGACACCAAGGAACTTGAAGCTCTCAACCTGCTCCACTACAGCCCAGTCCAGGAGAATGGGGGCGTGCTCGGTCCTCCTTTTCCTGTAGTCCACAATAATCTCCTTTGTCTTGGTTATGTTGAGGGATAGGTTGTTATTCTGGCACCACCCGGCCAGGTCTATGACCTCCTCCCTATAGGCTGTCTCGTCGTTGTCGGTGATCAGGCTGTTGTGTCGTCTGCAAACTTAATGATGGTGTTGGAGTCGTGCTTGGCCATGCAGTCGTGGGTGAACGGTGAGTACAGGAAGGGACTGAGCACACACCCCTGTGGAGCTCCAGTGTTGAGGATCAGCATGGCAGATGTGTTGCTACCTACCCTCACCACCTGGGTGTGGCCCGTCAGGAAGTCCAGGATCCAGTTGCAGAGGGAGGTGTTTAGTCCCAGGATCCTTAGCTTAGTGATGAGCTTTATGGGGGTACTATGGTGTTGAATGCTGAGCTTTAGTCAATGAATAGCATTCTCACATAAGTGTTCCTTTTGTCCAGGTGGGAAAGGGCAGTGTGGAGTGCAATAGAGATTGCATCATCTGTGGATCAGTTTGGGCAGTTGTCATTGTGTTCTTGGGCACAGGGACTATGGTGGTCTGTTTGAAAGATGTTGGTATTACAGACTCAATCAGGGACATGTTGAAAATGCCTGTGAAGATACCTGCCAGTTGTTCAACACATGCCCGGAGCACACGTCCTGTTTAAAGGTCTTACTCACGTTTGCTACGGAGAGTGTGATCACACAGTCATCCGAAACAGCTGATGCTCTCATGTATGCCTCAGTGTTGCTTCCCTCGAAGCGAGCATATAAGTGATTTTGCTCGTCTGGTAGGCTCGTGTCACTGGGCAGCTCGCGGCTGTCCTTCCCTTTGTAGTCTGTAATAGTTTGCAAGCCCTGCCACATAATACGAGTGTCAGAGCCGGTGTAGTATGATTCAATCTTAGCCCTGTATTGACGCTTTGCCTCTGTGATGGTTCGTTGCAGGGCATAGCAGGATTTCTTTTATTAAGCTTCCGGGTTAGAGTTCCACACCTTGAAAGCGGCAGCTCTACGCTTCAGCTCATTGCGAATGTTGCCTGTAATCCATGGCCTCTGGTTGGGGTATGTACGTACAGTCACTGTGGGGACGATGTCCTCGATGCACTTATTGATAAAGTGACTGATTTGGTGTACTCCTCAATGCCATCGGAAGAATCCCGGAACATGTTCCAGTCTGTGATAGCAAAACAGTCCTGTAGTTTAGCATCTGCTTCATCTGACCGCTTTTTTATAGTCACTGGTGCTTTCTGCTTTCATTTTTGCTTGTAAGCAGGATTCAGGAGGATAGAGTTGTGGTCGGATTTACCAAATGGAGGGCGAGGGAGAGCTTTGTACGCGTCTCTGTGTGTGAAGTGTCGGTGATCTAGAATTTTTTCCCCTCTGGTTACACATTTAACACATTGATAGAAATTTGGTAGAACTGATTTAAGTTTCCCTGCATTAAAGTCTCCGGCCACTAGGAGCGCTGCCTCTGGGTGAGTGGTTTCCTGTTTGCTTATTTCCTTATACAGCTGACTGAGCGCGGTCTTAGTGCCAGCATCTGTCTGTGGTGGTAAATAAACAGCTACGAAAAGTATAGCTGAAAACTCTCTAGGCAAGTGTTGTGGCCTGCAATTTATCACAATGTTCTCTACTTCAGTCGAGCAAAATCTATAGACTTCCTTAGATTTCGTGCACCAGCTGTTGTTTACAAATATACACAGACCTCCCCCCCTCGTCTTACCGGAGTGCGCTGTTCAATCTTGCCGGTGCAGTGTATGTCCCGCTGGCTGAATATCCATGTTGTCATTCAGCCACGATTCCGTGAAACATTGGATATTACAGTTTTTGATGTCCCATTGGTGGGATATTCGTGATCGTACCTCGTCTAATTTATTGTCCAATGAATGCACGTTGGTGAGTAGGATTGACGGTAATGGCAACTTTCCCACTCGCCTTCTCCGGGTCCTGACCAGGCATCCGGCTCTTTGTCCTCTGTACCTGTGTCGCTTCCTCTTGCAAATAAAGAGGATGTCGGCCCTGTGGGGTGTTTGAAGAATGTCTTGAGCGTCGTCCTTGTTGTAGAAATAATCTTAGTCTAATCCGAGGTGAGTGATCGCTGTCCTGATATCCAGAAGCTCTTTTTTTGCCGTAAGATATGGTTGCAGAAACAGTATGTACAAAATAAGTTACAAATAACGTGAATAAAAGCACATAATATCACAATTGGTTGGGTGCCTGTAAAACTGCTATCATTTCTTCCGGTGCCATCTTCCACTCTACTGGCACTCCAACACCATCTGCTCTCCCATCCAGGGACTGACCAGGACCAACCCTGCTTAGTTTCAGAAGCAAGCCAGCAGTGGGATGCAGGGTGGTATGCTGCTGGTCTCTCCTGTGCGGGTCCTATACGCCAGCCTTTCAGAAGCTTTGCCTTCACACAGCCTGTCCGTACGCTCTGTGATGTCTGTGAGGTCCTAAATCCAGCCAGCTCAAACTGGAAATAAGCCTACCTGACCACTCTGAGGCATCCACATGATCCTAAAGCACACCGGATCCGAGTTTTGTATCATAGTGCAATGACAAAAATGGGGGGGTCAAAAATGCAATTTCAGAAAGTAGGGCAGTGGGGGCATGTGCCCCTCATCTCCAGTGAAAGTTGCGCCCCTGGTAATTTTGGATTTAGCTGATATATGCAGTTTTTACTGTGAATGCAGTCTCCGATAAAGCAGGAACATTGCCTTTAAATTTCAATCACGCTATAAAGCTGAACTTCTGCGATGTGGATCGAGTAGAGTCCTAAGTCACATGAATAAAGGTGCATTTGACCAAATGTTATATGGCAAGCCAATCCTGGCTCACCTATTGTCAGTCTAGAGATGGGATGGGGTTTAGTGCTAATAGAGTTTAGAAGGCAACATACTACACTTGCATATTCATGAATTTTACCCTGCGAAACAAGCATACCTGTTTAAGTCTGCCCTGGTCTGCTCTGCTGGTCTGTGAAGTGAAGAAAAATTGCCTGGACAGATGCACTGGGATCTTTTGGAGGATTAAATATGGATGACCAAAGGTCAGGCTGTGACGTTACAGTGCCCTTTGGCTAGAGAGGAGTTTTCTAGTTATCTGTGTCTATTCAGACCTCTCCAACCAACACCATGTTTGAAGAACATGCTGAGCATTAATACCTCTTCCATAAACACCAGAAAAGGAGAATGGAACAGAACAGGCAAATACTTCCTGTTTCCTTGGCTTGGTTAGTCTTAGGCAGGTTTTTACCTTATTTGATACCTTTGTACAATTACGAATCCGGTCAGTATGAAAAGTGTATGTAATGCCGTTTCCATTTCTCTTGAACACGTTTTATGTTTTCATAGGTACCTATTTGAGTGCTGCTTAACTATTGGGTTGTTACAAAGCCATAAACAGGTAATTTCAGGTTGCAAGGTAAAACTCCACAGGAGGCCATCTCCTTTGAATCAATTGATCACATTCATCTCTCTACCTTGAAGGTATTATTGAGCCATGGCTAACCTCTGTGAGGTGCTAATGGTTTTCTCACAGCCCACTCTGTCCATCAATACCCATGTTGTCTTAGAACCATATGGGAAATGCTAGCCTACTCATTGGCGGTGTGTAATCATTTCTATGGTGTAATAATGACCCTTTCCCCAGTATAACCAGAGGATGCATCAGTAAGAAAGAGTCAAATAATGACGAGTTGAAAGCAAAGCTTTTACTAACCGTAGCAGGTGTAGTTGACAGGAGCCTGAGGTAGTAGAATAGGACTTAAATAATTATATTTGTGTAGAACACCTGTTTGTCATGGTGTATTCAGAGAAAGCCTATATTCTGAGAACCATCAGTGATTAAAAAAAAGCAACCCAGTTCACAAACGCACAGTTTGAATGGTTTCCAAGAATACTGTGTGGATAGCTCTGTAAAAGAAAGAAGGAAAGCTGTTCCAATGGTTCTGTTCTGAGAAAACTGGTAGTGGTTCCTCTCTGAATCATGAACCAGTGGATTGGATAATAAGAGCAGCCTGATCACTGTGGTGAATGCTATCCACCCCATGTAACCAGGGGCTCAATTTGTAAATGCATTCATTACTTCAACAATCAACACATCTTATCACCCAAAGCATCTCTGCCCATGTCCATTAGAAGAACATACTCTCTGCATCTGTTTTCATGTCATATAACAACGTAGATTGATAATTGAATCATACTAAAAGAGACAGCTAACTTGACTGTTTAAACATATGTAACTAATGGATCTGTACTGTTAAGCTGCCACACTTTGTGTTGTGTGAAAGGTAGGCCTAATTATATTTCCAGCTGGCATCTCCTTGTTCTTTGAGAAGTACACTCTAATTTTACATTGTCATTGCCCCAGCATGGATTTCAAGTGTGCCTGTTCATTTTGCTGTCTGTGTGACCAGATCAAATCTCCAGTGTTTATGGATTGAGAGAGAGGCATTTTCCACTTGCCCGCATTTCCCCATACCTCTACTCCTTCCTCCAACTCAGAGACAGGGTGACAGCTACATTAGGCAAATGCTGCATACTGCTTTATGCATGGAAGTACCCCTCGGCACCAGCCAACATACACTACATGACAAAAGGTATGTGGACACCTGATCGTCAAACATCTCATTATCATGGGCATTAATATGGAGTTGGTCCCCCCTTTGCTGCTGTAACAGCCTCCACTGTTCTGGGAAGACTTTCCGCTTGATCTTGGAACATTGCTGCTGGGACTTGCTTGAGATCAGGGCTCTGTGCAGGCCAGTCAAGTTCTTCCACATCGATCTTGACAAACCATTCCTGTATGGACCTCGCTTTGTGCATGAGGGCTCCCGAGTGGCGCAGCAGTTTAAGGCACTGCTTCTCAGTGCAAGAGGCATCACTACAGTCCCTGGTTTGAATCCAGGCTGAATCACATTTGGCTGTGATTGGAAGTCCGCACAATTGTCCCAGCTTTGTCCGGGTTTGGCCTGAGTAGACCGTCACTGTAAATAAGAATTTGTTCTTAACTGACTTGCCTAGTTAAATAAATGTTCAAATAAAAAGTGTAATTGTATTGCTGCAACAGGAAAGGGCATGCCAAAAAGTTGGAAGCACAGAGTAGTTTAGCATGTCATTGTTATAGCTATTGCTATAGTGTTAAGATTTCCCGTCACTGGAACTAAGGGGCCTAGCCCGAATCATGAAAAACAGCCCAGACCATTATTCCTCCTGAGTGTTGGAACCGAGGACAGATGATTTTTACTTGCTACTCGATTCAGCGGTCCCATTCTGTGAGCTTGTGCTGCCTACCACTTCGTGGCTGAGCTGTTGTTGCTCCTAGACATTTCCGCTTCACAATAGCAGCACTTACAGTGGCGCTGGGCAGCTCTACCAGGACAGAAATTTGACGATCTGAGTTGTTGGAAAGGTGGCATCCTATGACGGTGCCACGTTGAAAGTCACTAAGCTTTTCAGTAAGGCCATTCTACTGCCAATGTTTGTCTACTGAGATTGCATGGCTGTGTGCTCGATTTGATACACCTGGGTGTGGCTGAACGGGTGTGGCTGATATTGCCGAATCAACTAATTTGAAGGGGTGTCCACATACCTTTGTATATATAGTGTGTCTGCCTATTTTCTTATGGAGAGTTGACATACAATTGAATGTGTTAACATGTACATATTACCTCAATTACATAAACTACCTCGTACCCCTGCACATTGACTCTGTACTGGTACTCCTTGTATATAGCCTCGGTATTGTTATTTTATTGTGTTACTATTTCCACATTTTATTTTGCACATTTGCACAGTCAACATGGGCCAGCGTCCCTGTGAAATGCTTTCAATACCTTGTTGAGTCCATTCCCCGATGAATTGAGGCTGTTCTGAGGGCAAAGGGAGGTTCCCAATTAGGATTCCCAGAGATGTAGGTGTGTAGGTGTCAACCCTACCTACCTCCAAATCAAAATTAAATGCTTTATGTCTCCCATTATTGGCATGAAATGCATTCAAGGATCTCTCTCTCTCTCTTTCTCTCTCAGCTGTGATCAAAGTGTTGCTGAGCAGCACGTCTCTCTGGTCTGTCTGGTTATCAAACACAATTTGTTGCTTTTTTAGTTAAATAGATTACATCTCAAAATGATATTGGAGCCATGTGATTGGCTTTATTGCTCATTCAGTATTTCATAATTGCCATATGGCCTTTATTATGCCCACATATCATCGTCCCTCTCCACTGTGCTTGAGAGAGAAAAAGAGAGAGGCCATTCGTTGGAAGTGCAACTACTTATTATTCCCAAACAGGCAACGCAGGCAGATATCTATCCACATCTATCCCCAAGGATTTCAGTAGATCCTATTGGGAATGGGCTGTCCTATAAAGAGACTAGATTCAGTAGATTCACCTCTGATCAAGGTCTTGCATAACACAATATGTACAGTTCAGGTCTCTAATAGTCCATTCACTATAAAACTCTAACACAACTCTTAGATGTGCTGTGGGATTCTTTAAGATACTCTTTAAAGAGGTAGTGTTTCAGATGTTTTGATGGGTAAGGACGCAGGGGGAAGCTGGTTCACCGATTGGGATGCCAGGACAGAGAAGAGCTTGGACTGGGCTGAGCGGGAGCTGCCCTCCCGTAGAGGTAAAGATACCAGAGGTGGCAAAAGGGAGTGCTCAGGACGGGGTGTAGGGTTTGAGCATAGCCTGAAGGTAGGCAGTTCTTCTTGCTGGTCCGTAGGCAAGTACCATGGTCTTGTAGTGGATGCAAGCTTTGACTGGAAGCTTGTGGCGTGTGCGGAGGAGCTGGGTGATATGAGTGGGGTCCTTACAATGGCACCGGAAGGGATGGCTGCCGTTTTTACGCGCTCCTAACCAACTGTGGTATTTTGTTAGTTTTTTTGCATTGTTTGTAACTTAAATTGTACATAATGTTGCTGCTACTGTCTCTTGTGACCGAAAAGAGCTTCTGGACATCAGAACAGCGATTACTCACCTCGAACGGGACCAAGATTTTTTCTTTAATAAGTCCGCCTCGAAGGATATACTGCTTTCCCGAGACCAGGCCCAAATCCCTGTCATTCACGTGAAGAAAAGTTGGGGTGCCTTGTGGGAATTCATAGGCGAGTGGGTAAACCGCCACTACCATCCTTTCTATTGGCCAACGTGCAATTATTGGGGAAAAAAACTGGATGATCTATGATCAAGACTATCCTACCAATGGGACATTAAAAACTGTAATATCTTAAGTTTACCGAATCATGGCGACGCAACGGATAATAAAGAGCTGACTGGGTTTTACATGCATCAGCAGGACAGAGCAGCTACGTCTGGTAAAACAAGGGGCGGGGGTGTGTGTCTATTTGTCAGTAACAGCTGGTGCGCAATGTCTAATAATAAAGAAGTCTCGTGGTATTGCTCGAACCTCATGATAAACTGTAGACCACACTATCTACCAAGAGAGCTCTCATCTATATTATTCTTAGCCATCTATTTACCACCACAAACCGATGCTGGCACTAAGACCGCACTTAACGAGCTGGATAAGGCCATAAGCAAACACGAAAACGCTCATCCAGAAGCGGCGCTCCTAGTGGCTGGGGACTTTAATCCAGGCAAACTTAAATCCGTTTTACCTCCTTTCTACCAGCATGTCACATGTGCAACCAGAGGAAACTCTAGACCACCTTTACTCCACACCCAGAAATGCATACAAATCACTTCCTCGCCCTCCATTTGGAAAATCTGACCATAATTCTATCCTCCTGATTCCTGCTGACAAGCAAAAACTAAAGCAGGACGTACCAGTGACTCGCTCAATACAGAAGTGATCAGAGGAAGCAGATGCTTCTCTATGCTACAGAATCCAGGCACAAACTGGCATTGAGGAGTGTACCGCCTCAGTCACCGGCTTCATCAATAAGTGCATTGATGACGTCGTCCCCAGAGTGACCATACGTACATATCCCAACCAGAAGCTATGGATTACAGGCAACATCCGCACTGAGCTAAAGGCTAGAGCTCCCGCTTTCAAGTAGTGGGACACTAATCCAGATGCTTATAAGAAATCCCGCTATGCCCTCAGACAAACCATCAAATAGGCAAAGCGTCAATACAGGACTAAGATTGAATCCTACCTCACCGGCTGTGAAGCTCGTAGTATGTGGCAGGGTTTGAAAACTATTATGGACTACAAAGGGATACCCAGCCATGAGCTGCCCAGTGACACAAGCCTCCCCTTTGTTTTTACACTGATACTTGCTGTTTATTATCTATGCATAGTCACTTTACCCCTACCTACGTGTACAAATTAAGTTGACTAACCTGTACCCCTGCACATTCACTCGGTACCGGTACCCCCTGCACATAGCCTCGTTATTGTTATTTTATTGTGTTACTTTTAATTGTATTTTTTACTTTAGTTCATTTAGTAAATATTTTCTTAACTGTATTTCTTGAACTGCATTGTTGGTTAAGGGCTTGAAAGTAAGCATTTCACAATAAGTTGTATTCGGCGCATGTGACAAATCAAATTTGATTTGATATATGAGAGAACTAGGGAAGGTTGAACACCAGGCAGGCTGTAGCGTTCTGGATAAGTTGCAGGGGTTTGATGACACAAGCGGGGAGCCCAGCCAACAGTGAGTTGTCCAGAAGAGAGATGACAATTGCCTGGATTAGGACCTGCGTCGCTTCCTCTGTTAGTTAGTGTCGTACTCTTCGGATATTGTATAGCATGAATTTGCAGGAGTGAGTCACTGCTTTGATGTTTGCAGAGCTTAACAGGGTGTTGTCCAGGGTCACGCCAAGGTTCTTTGCACTCTGGGATGGGGACACCATGGAGTTATCAACTGTGAATGAGTGGTCTTGGAGCGGGTAGGCCTTCCCCGGGAGGTAGAGCAGCTCCATCTTGTCGAGGTTGAACTTGAGGTGGTGGGTCAACATCCAAGCTGAGATATTTGCCAGGCACATATAGATGTGTGCCGCCACCTGGGTGTCAGAAGGGCAGAAGGAGAAAAGTAGTTGAGTGTCATTCGCATAGCAATGATAGGAGAGACCATGTGAGGATATGACAGAACCGAGTGACTTGGTGTATAGAGAGAAGAGGAGAGGGCCTAGAGCCGAGCCCTGGGGGACACCAGTAGTGAGAGTACGTGGTGCATATACAGATCCTCTCCACGTCATCTGCTAGGAGCGGCCTGCAGGGTAGGATGCAATCCAACAGTGTGCAGAGCCTGAGATGCCCAGCCCTGAGAGGGCGAAAGGAGGATCTGATGGTTCACGGTGTCGAAGGCAGCGGCTAGATCTAGGAGGATGAGAACAGAGGAGAGAGAGTCAGATTTGGCAATGCGGAGAGCCCCCGTGACACAGAGAAGAGCAGTCTTGGTTGGGTAACCCGTCTTGAAGCCAAATTGGTCAGGCTCAAGAAGATCATGGTGAGAGAGATAGCTAGAGAGTTGGTCAGGGACAGCACGCTAAAGTGTTTTCGAATGAAAAAAATAAATGGATACTAGTCCGTAGTTTTTGATGTCAGAGAAGTCAAGTGTTGGTTTCTTGAGGAGGGGAGTGACTCTGACCATTTTGAAGACAGAGGGGACACAGACAGTGGTCAGGGATGAGTTGATTAGGGAAGTGAGGAATGGGAGAAGGTCTCCAGAGATGTTCTGGAGAAGGGAGGAGGGAATGGGGTCGGTAAGGCAGGTTGTCAGGTGGCAGGACCTCACTAGATAGAGAGGGGAGAAAGAAGTCAAGGCATAGGGTAGTTCTGTGTGAGTGAGACCAGTGGACTTAATTGACTGAGTGAATGAGGAGCGGATGTCGTCAACCTTCTTTTCAAAGTCTTGACAAAGTTGTCTGCAGAGAGGGTGGAGGGAAGGGGAGGGGTGGGGTGGAGGATTAATGAGGGAGGAGAAGGTGGGAAATATATTTCTAGGGTGAGAGGCAGAAGCTTGGATTTCAGAGTGATAGAAAATGCGTTTAACAACGGATACAGAGGGAGAGAAGGTAGAGAGGATGGAGTGAAAGGATGATAGGTCCTCCGGAAGTTTACTTTTCCCGAGGCTGAGACATCTCAAGATGTGGAATTAGCTAAAATAGAATAAAACATGGTCAATGAAATGGTTGCAATTAAGAAAAGTCCACTCATTTAACCCTCATCTTCTGCCCTGACAACATATTGAATATAGCTTGTGTAACCCTCTCACCAAAGACTGGGATAGATCCGCATGGGAATAATGGTGAAAAGGACATCTCAGTAAATTAACTATTTATGTATAATAAATAAAAATTAATTCACGCTATAGAAATAAAAAAACCTGGTATTTGAGTGCACTCTGATAACTCAGTCTTGCACCCGTTGGAGCTCAATGAAGATATAATGATTCAGCAAATTAATGGGAAACCCAATGTTACTCACAATACCGTAGCAAACTCCTTGAAACAATCATTCCAAGGCTGATGCCTATCTATAATCAATGGAGGAAAATACACTGCATGAAATAGAAGAGATGTCCATCGTCACAAAATAAGTTTTCAGGTTGTCTCGGAACAAAAACCACTCTTGAAGCGACGATGGCAAAATTATCCACAACCGGTGAATTCAGGTAAATTTCATAGATAGATGTTTAACTAGACTTTCTCTAGACTTGTAACAGGTAATTAAAATTAAACAACAGTCTTTTTGCTAAATGCAATTCATAAATCTTCCCAAATGTAAAAGTTTAAGTTCAACAACAGTGTTGCCTCTTTTCTCTCATGTCATGAATAGCCTCAAGGTTCATATAAAGAGATCACATGATTGGCTCAAAAACTTAATAAGACTTCTTATTGGCTAAACCAAACCAGGTTACTTTAGTTCACATCAATGTGACGGCACATTAAATAATTAAACCTAGAGTACCTCTTAAAATATTGACAGATTGTTTCTTTGAAGCTTTCACATGTGTTTGATGCAACGCAAACAACATAGTCTCAATAGCAAAGGCTGTAATAAAATGTAGTGTTTCTAATACATGGTTTTAACAGGGTATTACACTTGTCTGCCTCCTTCACCAGCAAACCCTGTGTTAGATGACAGCTCTGCTACCTTCAATCCCCTCTCCGCTCCTCATTTTGGTGGAAGCTGGGAGCATGAAATCAAACTTGTGAAAACGGCCCTTCATTTGGTGCTAGGGAATCAACAGCAGAAGCAGTCTGTGTTGGTAGAGGTAGAGGGAATCCTTAATTCTTAACCACTGGGACATGCACAGTATCCTCTGACCTGGCTGACCCAGATCCAGTCACACCAAACATTTTGCTAATGTTGCAGCGCGATTCCTCTCTCCCACAAGCCATCTTTTACTCTAGTGACCTTCTTGGTTGTCAACTTCTGAGCTGCTTTCATCTGCAACTATCTCCCTACTCTTCAGACACATCAGAAATGGGAAACTGGCAGGGTAAACCTTGATGTAGGGCAGATTGCTATGATTGTGGACCCTCAGTAGCCTCAGGCTTCATGGCCTATAGGAAAGATCACTGAAACGTACCCTGGGGTGGATGGCCGAGTTCGGACCGCAAAGATCTCCATCAAGGGTCAAGACTATGACACAGAGTACTAAACACAGATGTGCTGCTCAAATCTGGGGGCAGCTGTATTGAACTGTGTCCATAATGTGTCTAAGTGTCTACCAACGGGAAGATTTACATTGCTAGCTGGGCAGATGCGCTGTCCACTCTGTGTGGATTGTTTAGTTCTATTTGAACCACAAATCTCCTTCAGGTATCATTTATTTATCCTCCAAGAACGGTAAGACGAATGGTAATACACATGACATGGGTTTCTTGAAGTGTTCGTTGTTTTGACAGGCAATCAAATGTAGAATTCCTAAGTTGAACTATTCACATCAGCAAAAGCACGAGATGACAAACATCCCAGGTCTTTCAGCGCGTAGTGGCATACACAGACACACTTGTTATGTATTTTAATTTCAAATATATCTATTCAATATATTTTTTAATATAGTCTGTGTTTTTGTCTTGTGGTCTCAAAATGAATTATCTTCTGTCTGCCTCAGGCTACTACTGAGGTATGAGCTGAGGGGGAGAATGATCAAAGAGAGAGAGAGAGCCCAGTTAAATTGAAAAAAAAATAATGTAATTATGGAATAACATTAGCATGCACAGCTGCAAAGAATCCAATTGAGAGAAAAGCAAAGTAATCCCACACTTTTGATTGTTGGGTTAAGTATAATCTTAACTTGTCAGCACTAATCACACGATTGCTCTTACCATATTCACACACTGAGCTTAAACTCATCTAGAGTCTTTTGAAACTACAGTATAGTGAATATGCAGACAGGTAAAGACTTCTTGGTTATCTGTGCAGAGCCAAGAAGGGCAGAGAGCTGACAGCTTGTCAGTCATGATTCACAGAGCATCTCAATCGCTTCTCTTCTAGATCGCCTCAACCTTCCTGCCTACTCACAACTCAGTTTTTAAACTCAACTGTTGCCAAGCTACCATTCTTGGTTCTCACAGTTCTCTTTTCAAGTTTCAAGTTGTGATACAGTTTCAGTTTCAGTCTATTTCAAATCAAATCAAACATTATTTGTCACATGTGAATACAACCATACTGTGAAATGCTTAATTACAAGCCTTTAACCAACAATGCAGTTCAAGAAAGAGTTAACAAAATATTTACCAAATAAACTAAAGTTAAAAAAAACTATAAAAAGTAAGACAATAAAATAGCAATAACGAGGCTATATACAGGGGGTACCGGCACCGAGTCAATGTGCAAGGATACAGGTTAGCCTAGGTATTTTGTATACATAGTGTCAATGTACCGCTTGCCGTGCGGTATCAGAGAGAAGAGTCTATGACTTGGGTGACTGGAGTCTTTGACAAATTTTTGGGCTTTCCTCTGACACCGCCTAGTATATAGGTCCTGGATGGCAGGAAGCTTGGTCCCAGAGATTTACTGGGGCGTATGCACTACCCTCTGTAGCGCCTTACAGTCAGATGCCGAGCAACTGCTCCTTTGTCTTGCTCACATTGAGGTAGAGGTTGTTGTCCTGGCATCACACTGCCAGGTCTCTGACCTCCTCCCTATACGCTGTCTCATCGTTGTTGGTAATCAGGACTACTACTGTTGTGTCGTTAGCAAACTTAATGATGGTGTTGGAGTTGTGTTTGGCCACGCAGTCGTGGGTGAACAGGGAGTACAGGAGGGGACTAAGCATACACCCCTGTGCTGAGGATCAGCGTGGCAGACGTGTTGTAGTCTACCCTTACCACCTGAGGACGGCCCGTCACAAAGTCCACGATCCAGTTGCAGAGGGAGGTGTTCAGTCCCAGCGTCCTTGGATTATTATTAAGCTTTTTGGGCACTATGGTGTTGAATGCTGAGCTGTAGTCAATGAACAGCATTCTCACATAGGTGTTCCTTTTGTCCTGGTGGGAAAGGGCAGTGTGGAGTGCGATTGAGATTGCGTCATCTGTGGATCTGTTGGGCGGTATGGGAATTGGAGTAGGTCTATGTTATCCGGGATGATGCTGTTGATGTGAGCCAGGACCAGCCTTTCAATGCACTTCATGGCTACCGACGTGAGTGCTATGGGGCGGTAATCATTTAGGCAGGTTACCTTCACTTTCTTGGGCACAGGGATTATGGGGGTCTGCTAGAAACATGTAGGTATTACAGACTTGGTCAGGGAGAGGTTGAAAATGTCAGTGAAGACAGTTGCCAGTTGGTCCGCGCATGCTTTGAGTAAACATCCTGGTAATCCGTCTGGACACGAGGCTTTGTGAATGTGGACCTGTATAAAGATATTGCTCACATCGGCTACCAAGAGCAACATCACACAGTCGTCCAGAACACCTCGTGCTCTCATGCATGCTTCAGTGTTACTTGCCTCGAAGAGAGCACAAAAGGCATTTAGCTCATTTGGTAGGCTCGCGTAACTGGGCAGCTCGCAGCTGGGTTTCCCTTTGTAGTCCATAATAGTTTTCAAGCCCTGCCACATCCGACGAGCGTCAGAGCCGGTGTAGTAGGATTTAATTTTAATCCTGTATTGACGCTTTGCCCATCTGAGGGCGTAGAGGGATTTCATATAAGCATCCCGATTAGTGTCCCACTCCTTGAAAGCAGCAGCTCTAGCCTTTAGCTCAGTGTGGATGTTGCCTGTAATCCATGGCTTCTGGTTGGGACATATACTCCTCAATGCCATTGGATGAATACCGGAACATATTCCTGTCTGTGCTAGCAAAACAGTCATGTAGAGTTGGGTGAATTTTGGCCCATTATTCCTGACAGAGCTGGTGTAACTGAGTCAGGTTTGTAGGCCTCCTTGCTCGCACACACTTTTTCAGTTCTGCCCACACATTTTCTATGGGATTGAGGTCAGGGCTTTGTGATGGCCACTACAATACCTTGACTTTGTTGTCCTTAAGCCATTTTGCCACAACTTTGGAAGTATGCTTGGGGTCATTGTCCATTTGGAAGACTCATTTGCGACCAAGCTTTAACTTCCTGACTGATGTCTTGAGATGTTGCTTCAATATATCCACAAAATTTTCCTACCTCATGATGCCATCTATTTTGTGAAGTGCACCAGTCCATCCTGCAGCAAAAGACGTCCAGAACATAATGCTGCCACCCCCGTGCCTCACGGTTGGGATGGTGTTCTTTGCATTGCAAGCCTCCCCCTTTTTCCTCCAAACATAACGATTGTCATTATGGCCAAACAGTTTCATCAGACCAGAGGACATTTCTCCAACAAGTGAGATCTTTATTCCCATGTGCAGTTGCAAACCGTAGTCTGGCTTTTTTTATGGCGGTTTTAGAGCAGTGGCTTCTTCCTTGCTGAGCGGCCTTTCAGGTTATGTCGATATAGGACTCGTTTTACTGTGGATATAGATACTTTTGTACCTGTTTCCTCCAGCATCTTCACAAGATCATTTGGTGTTGTTCTGGGAGTGATTTGCACTTTTTGCACCAAAGTACGTTCATCTCTAGGAGACAGAACGCGTCTCCTTCCTGAGTGGTATGATGGCTGCGTGGTCCCATGGTGTTCATACTTGCATACTATTGTTTGTACTGATGAACATGGTACCTTCAGGTGTTTGGAAATTGCTCCCAATGATGAACCAGACTTGTGGAAGTCTGCTATTTTTTTTCTGAGGTATTGGTGATGTCAATTAGCCTATCAGAAGCTTCTAAAGCCATGACATCATTTTCTAGAATTTTCCAAGCTGTTTAACGGCACAGTCAACTTAGTGTACATAAACTTCTGACCCACTTCTGACCCACTGACCCACCCAGTGAATTATAAGTTAAATAATCTGTCTGTAAACAATTGTTGGAAAAAGTACTTGTGTCATGTACAAAGTAGATGTCCTAACTGACTTGCCAAAACTATAGTTTGTTAACAAGAAATTTGTGGAGTGGTTGAAAAACGAGTTTTAATGACTCCAACCTAAGTGTATGTAAACTTCCGACTTCAACTGTATAATACTAATTGTAATTTGTAACAATTCATGCTCGACATCCAGAAATTAATACATACCCTATCAAACGTAACATATCACACTAATTTGAGTGTCCTGGATTTTTGTTTGCTATGTTCTTGCAACCTGGTCTCAGAACATTTAGTATTCTACCCCTGAGTCCAGGTTGGTACAGTAAAGACGACAATGACCCTGTGTACTCCTGATTCAAAACAGTCGGTTTTAATGGCTTTCTACAATTGATGTTTGTCTCCCAATAGGGGTTGTTATTTCTCACAGAGGTTATTGACTGTATGTGACATATGTGTGCATCTTGTCACACCCTGACCATAGTTTACTTTGTATATTTCTATGTTTTGGTTGGTCAGGGTGTGAGCTGAGTGGGCATTCTATGTTACATGTCTAGTTTGTCTATTTCTATGTCTGGCCTGATATGGTTCTCAATCAGAGGCAGGTGTTAGTCATTGTCTCTGATTGGGAACCATATTTAGGTAGCCTGGGTTGCACTGTGTGTTTGTGGGTGATTGTTCCTGTCTCTGTGTTTTCACCAGATAGGGCTGTTTCGGTTTTCGTTACGTTTGTTGTTTTTTTTAATCGTTTTTGTATTGATTCGTGTTTTACGTTTGTTGATTAAACATGGATCGCAATCTACACGCCGCATTTTGGTCCGACTCTCCTTCACCAAAAGAGAACCGTTACACATCTACTGTTTTTTTCTCAGTTGCCCAGTGTGAAACTGCACATTTTGAGTCCATTTAGGTCACATGGCGCATCATCTACTTACTATTCACCATTACATTTTGTACTTTTTTTATTAACCTTTATTTAACTAGGCAAGTCATTTAAGAACAAATTATTATTTACAATGATGGCCTACACCGGCCAAATCTGGACGATGCTGGGCCAATTGTGCCCCGCCCTATGGGACTCCCAATCACAGCCGGTTGTGATACAGCCTGGATTCAAACCAGGGTCTGTAGTAATGGCTCTAATGCCTCACTGAGATGTGGTGTCTTAGACCGCTGCACCACTCAGGAGCCCAAATAAACACTCAACACTCCATCAGAGACAAGAACTTGTTACCCTGCTGAGAGAGTCTGTTCTTTCAAAGAGGGAAGGTCTGTATGACTGAATGAGAGCAGGGAAGCAGTGTTAAAAAATAAGTTTTGTGAGTTTCCTGAGGATATTCACATAGAGGCAGAAAACACGTTGTTGCAATTGAACAAAGGGGAGATTGAAAGATTCTGCTTGTAAAACGTTGACATTGCTCAGTATATTAAAATGTACTAAAACTGAGTGCAGTGCTCTTCAATTAAATTTAACCTCATGCCGAGTACAGAGTAGGCAGCCTAGGCAGCAGGTAGCCTAGTGGTTAGAGTGTTGGGCCAGATAACCAAAAGGCTGCCAGTTTGAATCCCTAAACCGACAAGGTGAAAAATCTATCAATTGAACAAGGCACTTAACCCTAATTGATTATTGCAGAACATGGTTGTGAGCCCCACTCTCTGAGGGTGTCTCAGGGGACTTTGGATAGAAAAAAAATGTTTCCAATTCACACATGTCTATATTACAAATATAAGCACACACCAAATGTGTATTTTACTTACAATAGCTGCATACAGCTAACTGATAAAAGAAAAGAAACACCAACATAAAATAAAATGTCTTACTAGGGCATTGGGCCTCTAAGAGCCGACAAAACAGCTTCAATGCACCGTGGCATAGATTCTACAAGTGTCTAGAACTCTGTCACACCCTGATTTGTTTCACCTGTCATTGTGCTTGTCTTCACCCTCCTCCAGGTGTCGCCCATCTTCCCCACTTATCCCCTGGGTATTTATACCTGTATTTTTCTTCTGTCTGTCTGAGCCAGTTCATCTTGTTTGTTCTAGTCAACCAGTGTTTTCTCTGCTCCTGGTTTTCCCCAGTCTCTCTTTTCTCGTCCTCCTGGTTTTGACCCTTGCCACTCCTGACTCTGAGCCCGCCTGCCTGACCACTCTGCATGCCCCTGAGCCTGCCTGCCATCCTGTACCTTTGCCGCTACTCTGGATTATCGACCCCTTCCTGCATTGACCTGTCGTTTGCCTGCCCCTGTTGTTGCAATAGACATAGCCTAGCGTTGGGCCAGTAACCGAAAGGTTGCCAGATCGAATCCCCGAGCTGACAAAGTAAAAATCTGTTGTTCTGCCCCTGAACAAGGCAGTTAACCCACTGGTCCTAAGCCATCATTGTAAATCAGAATTTATTCTTAACTGTATCCCTAATTTACTCATGTTTTCTTTATTTTGGCAGTTACCTGTACTATGCTAGTCAACTGTCCATAATGTAATTATAAAATATTCACTTACAGTAGCAGGCACTGTAAGTGACATAGAAGTTTAGGAGCTGCATATAAAACAGGACTAAATGTTCTTTGCAAAACTTCCTGTGTTACTTTGTCCAACAAAGAACCTAGATTTGTCATTCCTTTGGGGTGCAGTCTGTCAAGGCACACATCTTGTTCGAGTAGCAGTTTGTTGCTGGCGAGAACAGGCTGTCAAACAGACCCAGTACTAATGGGGCTATTTAAGAAACTACAGTATCATGGAAACCAATAGTTTGTTACTCTGACCATGTGGAAAACAAACCTAACATGAAATATACATTGTCTTTAATTATCACTTTCATATTTTTCCATGATTGAAGAAAGAGCAAGCATTTCAACAGAGTCATAGCTCTACTACTTATACTCATTGTCTACTAGTGTCACGCACTGGCCATAGAGAGGCTTTTATTCTCTATTTTGGTTAGGCCAGGGTGCGACTAGGGTGGGCATTCTAGTTTCTTTATTTCTACGTTTTCTATTTCTTTGTGTTTGGCCAAGTGTGGTTCCCAATCAGAGGCAGCTGTCTATTGTTGTCTCTGATTGGGAATCATACTTAGTTAGCCTTTTTTTTCCCACCTGTGTTTTGTGGGTAGTTGTTTTCTGTATAGTTTATTTGCCTTACAGAACTGTTTGTTTTTTCTCTTTGTTATTTTGTTAAAGTGTTTTTTTGAGCAATAAAGAATCATGAACACTTACCACGCTGCGCTTTGGTCCGATCCTCATTCCGACGAGAGCCGTAACAACTAGTGTTTCATGTTTTCTAAAACATAATTGCAAAGCAGCTTTGTCTGGCTGAAAGGATGGAATACTTTGTCCATGATCCCATCTCATTCAAAGGCTTTTTGGTCGCTGTCAGAATTTATGAAATAGCTGCTAAATTAACATGTTTTCGGTTGTCCACAAGATTTCTGTGAATTTATTTGAATCAGGTACGCATCCAAACCAAACATGTTATATATATATGCAATCATCAGATCATGCCAGTTTAGTCTATGTCTCATGTTGTATAACTCTGCTGTGTGTCTTTCACAGTAAACAACACATTTGCTCATTTCTTCCTGGTCTTTATTATTTTTCTAAATTGGAGTCATTCGCAGTTGCCTGTTTTTCCATTTATCATAACACTCTTCACACTGTTCAATACCAGCAATCTTATCCTTTACTTTCTACTCAAGATGGTCTTTCTACTTAATGTCAACAAACAGGCCAACTCAAGAGCATCTGACATTGAATGTAGAGACCAAAGAGATTCCTGATGAATGACCAAACTATATATTATCTAATTTCATCTCATATTTCATGACAATAATTCTCTCATGTTTTTTTAATCGCAGTGTCAGATAAAAATACAACTTCTGACCTGGCTGAGAATCACTGGGGAAGCAGCAGGAATGATTGATAACAGAGCTCATGATCTTTCGTCTCCTGTTTCTCCTGTTTCTCTTGCACTCATGCTACCAAATCCTTAGATCATTTTGCTCTGCTTAGTCACCTCACATATGCACTCTCTTGGGTTCTCAGTTCAGCCTGATGGACACAATCAGAGCTCAGATTCTGATTGTGAGTAATCAGAAATTTCAATAGCTGCTTTCTCCTCCCCTCTGAGCAGCTAGAAATGTTTCCCACTTGACAGTCAGCAGAACCACTGCATTGCATTCATCAGAACAGAATGGAGTAGAATCAATGCTTCCTCCAGCCCATGCCCAGCATAGCCCATTCACTTCACGTCACACTATCTTGGTGGAAGGAGTATATTACTTTCCCCAGCAGGACATCTGATTGATATATCCATGTGAACATTTGAGCTGTGAATGTAGTCATGGGAGATTGGAGAGATTGAAATTGTATATAAGATGGGTTATGAAATGTGACTATTTTCTAGTCATACACTCAAGACAATTTTCTGTTTGATGGAACATGTCTGTAAAAGGAGAGGAGTAGAATTCTGATGCCGTCATTTACTCCCTCTGGTTGGTAGACATAATGCATACAGTCTTGTCTGCCATGTGTCTTCCTGTGACAGGTCACCTTAGATGGGTCGTTTAATTTGAACATCAATAGTAGATGTATTTTTGACTGGGTCATTCTCTGTCTAGATGGAGTTGGTGCATATAATGAAGGCTATGTGGAAAAGGTCTGACCCTGTCCTAAATAAAGAACTTTGACTAAGATTAGTTGTGGCTGCAATCTCCTCTGGACTCTTTTGATGGGGATTCTGTTATTACTCTTTTCCTAAAATGTAATTATTTGTTCCTCAGTGTTGCCAGGATACCAGTTCTTAGATTTATCAGCAAATTACCCTCGTTATTGTATTCTTAAACACAGGCATTAAGATTTTGTCAAGGGTTCTGTGTGGTCAGAAAAGTTGCACTTTATTTTAATTCCTCTTACCAAGTGTGAAGAATTAGCATTCCTTCATGTCTACACAAGTGTAAACCATAAGCAAAATATGCACAAAGAGTAAACAGTATTTTACATCCAAATCATACCTCTTTCTCTCTCTCTCTCACACACACACACACACACACACACACTCCTACCAAAACACACCAATCTAGATGACCTGATTTACCTCAACACAGAATCATTCATTCTGAATCAGCAATGACAGCCATAAACTTAGACATTATAGCCAGCTATCTGTGGTACACAGACATGTAGGCCTACTACTGCCAAGACACTATATTTTATATGAGGGACGTCTGGTAGACAGATAAACAACAAATTAATGAATGCTTCAAAGAGGCAATGAATTAAGCGATTGCACAGATGGTTCCTTGACTCATCTGCCCCAATCCCATCTCTCACCTTTTTAAAAGTAATTCATTTGGACAAAGAAAAAGATGGTAACATCTCCATTTAAGTGGTCCTTACTACAGTGTAATTACATGTGTAATTACACTGTAGCAAGTATTGACGGTAACTGTAACAACTCATAGTTACTATGTAATAACAACATGTAACTGGTAGTAATTGCTGTCTGTAATTATAGAAGTGTAATAACGAATGCTTGTTACAAATGGGCAAGTTTCCACTAAATTTACAAACTTATACAGTACATTACCCATCATGACATCCTGGCCCTCATTTTCAAGCTTCTGGAAGTGCGATCCAAGTGGGATGATAAAAACAAGTAATATCTGCAAGTGTACAATATAATTGCTAGGTGTACACAAGATTTGGCTAGTTAAAATGGAGTGTATCTTGAGGGGTACTTGTGATTATAGTTTACCAACATCCAGTGGTGGAACTCATTGTTCTCTCTTGCTCTATACAGTTTATATTCCCAAATCTAGAATATGTTATGAACAGACTCAGTAGACTGAGTTTTTTAGACTTTACAATTTGCCAGAGTTTCTAAAACTGGTGTTGTTCAGAAGGAGTGTGAGGGCAAATTGAGTTATTGCCCACACGCACTTCACAGATTAGGTGTTACCTAATGGAAATATGCAAATTTAGTTAGTTGGTGTTAGCATGCACGCTTATAGCTATCTGGATAACACAAGGACTAGCTAGGTAGCTAGCTAGGTAACATGCGCCGAACACAACGAAACCTTACCATGAAAGGCTTACTTACAAGCCCTTAACCAACAGCGCAGATCAATAAATAGAGTTGTGAAGATATTTACTAAATAAACTAAAGCAGAATTTTAAAATATTTTTTCAAGCAACACAATAAAAAAACAACAACGAGGCTATATACAGAGGGTACCGGTACCGAGTCAATGTGCGGGGGTACTGGCTAGTTGAGGAAATTTGTACATGTACTGTAGGTAGGGATAAAGTGACTATGCATAAATAATAAATAGCGAGTAGCAGTACTGTAAAAACAAAGGGGTGGGGGATAGCAGTTTTATGGCTTGGGGGTAGAAGATGATATCTAGTATTGGGTAAGGTAGTGTCTAATGCTGAATTGTCATAGGCTACAGATTTGAGTAGTGTCTTATTCCTCACCTGGGATGACACTCATAATAGATCTGTTTTCATAAGCTCAACCGACTTAACCCATATGGCTTTATTTTGGGGACAAGTGCTAGCAACAACTTTGACTGCCGATATATTTTCAGCAGTTCACATTCATGGGTAGGCCATAATAGCATAGGCTATAATCTCCCAGACACCCAGCACAACCACAAGGGATCCCAACCTCAGTCACACTTGTTAATGAATCAGATGCAGCTGAGAAAACCCAGAAAAGTAAGTTGGTGATTTCAGTGGAAACCTGTCCATTTGTAACATACATGATAACAAGAATTTGTTGTTACACTTCTGTAGTTACAGACAATAATTTGTGGTGAGGTGCGTACTGGCGGCAGAGAAGTCAGAAGCAGGAGAGCGAAAACTGATTTACAACAGTGTCATTTAATATCCATAAACCACCGTCAACAGAACAATACAATAAATGGGTCAAACAAAATCCGGTAAATACCAGAATACCGTGCATAAGCACTACAAGAAACAATTACCGACAAGGACGTGAGGGGAAACAGAGGGTTAAATACACAACATGTAAGGCTGTAACATGTAACATGTAAGGAAGTAAGGCTGATCGAGACCCCAGACGTTCCATGAACGCCTTCCAGACCCTAGACGTGAACTGGGGACCCCGATCAGACACTATATCCTCAGGCACCCCGTAGTGCCAGAAGATGTGTAAACAAGTAGGGCCATAGGGAGACCAGGCAGAGGGAGGAGACAACAGGACTTAGAGAAGCGATCCACAACGACCAGGATCGCGGTGTTACCCTGTGAGGGTGGAAGATCAGTCAGAAAATCCACCGACAGGTGCAACCAAGGCCGCTGTGGAATGGGTAAGGGGTGTAGCTTACCTCTGGGCAGGTGCCTAGGAGCCTTACACTGGGCGCACACCAAGCAGGAGGAAAGGGTTAAAGAGGGGTTAAATACACAACATGTAATTGATGGAATTGGAACCAGGTGTGATGGAAGAAAAGGCAAATCCAATGGAAAATGAAAAGTGGATCAGCGGTGGCTAGAAGGTCGTCGACTTCGACCGCCGAACGCCGCTCGAAAGAAGGAGAAGGACCAACTTCGGCTGAAGTCGTGACAGTAATTACTACCAATTGCATGTTGTTATTACATTGTTTCTACGAGTTGTTACAGTTAACTACAATACTTTTTACAGTGGAGTTACACATGTAATTACACTGTAACAACAACCCCTTAAAAGGACATGTGAATTATTATGTGTATTATAATTAACTGACATTTTTGTAGGGCTCAATACATTTTTAGTTAGGATAAATCAAGTCTGACATTTTAAAGTGGAAATTACAAACTTTAGAAACCTTTTTAAACCTTGAATAACCTACAATTTGCATTTCCTGCTGCACAGGAAAATTATCTGTTGTAGCAGAGTGATCAAATTAAGATAGTACATCTGTGTAGAGGCCAACAACCATTGCAAGCTCAACTCAATGGGCAAAGCCCATAGAGAATGATAGAGGCCTCTAGTGGCCAATAGGCCGTGTTAGCATGGGCATGCCTTGCATGGGCATGCCATTTTAATGTAGCCAACTGGGTGGGACTCAAAACGGTGCTGCCCATGCTGTCACAGACGCAATACTGGTACAGATACCAGTATGGCAAAGCCATACTCTTAAGCACCACCCCATGGGGAAATTGTATATGTGCTCACATTCTGAGAATGGTGGTCAAATCTGGAGGAGGTGGTGTGGCAGCCTAACATTTCACAATCTTGTTAAAGGCTCAGTTGTCCAAAACAATCTTGGGAGTAGTGGAAAAATAAGACATTAGCATAGTGTTGGTCAAATCCCCCCTCATAAGTAAACTTACTCACAGCTCGTAAAGCAGTGTTGTAATGTCGGACGCAGATGGATTGATGATTGAACAGATGGGTTGCAGGCTTTTAGTACTGATGCTTTTTAGCCCACTCATTACTTGTCTTGGAGCCATTGGTTGTATGACCCTGGCAAATACTGCAGTGATTGAACTGATGATTAATTGATGCAACGCTGGAAAATAGAGGTAGAGATACTTTATCATACATAATTCCAGCTGTCATTATGTATTTTTAACGAATGCTAAATTGTCATACAATTTACAATTTGTCATACATATATATTTAAAAAAAAAAAAAGTTTAGTCATTATTATTTTTATTTGTTCAAGATATTAGACCTTTCCTGTGACTGGAATGATAATTGGATCATTTATTTCAGCATGTCCATGCAAAGTCGTGACAAAAAAAGAAAGGAAAAAGTTAGCCGTTCTATTGCTAATCAACAAGAGAGAAACGTGCTTATAGACAACTGCCATAACTACACTTGGCCTATGGATAATATCATGCTTTCGAATGCTGAAGATGACGAATTCCCCTCTTTACCGGTTACTCCGTGCAAACCTCCACCCTCCAAAAAACCCAACATGAACTCTGACATCGTGGCTACCCTCTCCTTACTCATCAACTCCAGGTGTGACGCCATTGAGAAAATGGTAGGCGCGAACACCATGGTTATCGAAGGCTTGAAAAAGACTGTGGAGTTTGCATGTGGTAAAATTAATGAGGTGAAAACGAGAGTGGCAAAAGTTGAAAAAAATGTGGAAAGGGTGGAAAAGAATAACAATGTCTACCATAGACGTCTCAATGATCTGGAACAATACACAAGAAAATGGAACCTGAGACTCTACGGCTTGCCAGAGGTGGAGAAGGAAGATGTGCGAGGAGCGGCTATCTGTATCTGCCAAGAAGTTTTGCCTGCAGAGAAGAACAAAGTTGGTGATACCATCGACGTTGTACATCGCCTCGGCAAGAAGCAACAGCAAAGCGATTCAAGACCCAGGGGTATCATCATCCTATTCACTACCAGATTCTACAGGGATGCTGTCTGGAAAGCTGCTTGGAAGAACACCTTCCTTCAGAGCCATGGTATGCGTTTCGCCGAGCATCTCAGCCCGGAAGACATAGAAAGAAGGAACAAGTTGTGGCCAACGATCAAGATAGCACGAAGTGAGGGGAAGGCTGCTTACTTCGTCGGAGGACGAGGTTTCATCAACGGTTCAGAAATCCATATTCCTCCCTAAAATCTCACCAGAAGGAACAGGTTGATGGTTTCAGCCATGGTATTCTCATTTTCCTTATGTGGTTTACCTAACAAGCATCAGGTGACTATTTTACAGGAATACTCAGGTATTTCAATTCATTAGTTTGTTCTTGTATGACCAGAAGTCCTATTTTGTTTACAAACTTACGAAGAAGATTGAAAGCTGAATTTATGTTTTATGTATAAAGTAACTAAGATACTGTTTTAAATGGCATACAGGTCTGCTCTGACTTTACACGGTTATTGTTCTATTTAGTTATTAATACTTATTTCCAAAAAAGGTCTTAGGAACGTTTATATGTGAAACATTTTGTTATTCAATTATTTTATGATCAGTTTTCATATGTACTTAAAATAGTAGGTACCCTTTTATTTAAATTATTATTTGTTGTTTTATTTCTCAGAATAGTTCCTGATTACACTAAAGAGGGTTTTTAGTCTCTCTTACTACAAGAACCCTTGGTTTGGTCTTGAACATAATTTCCAGTTGAGTTGAATTTCAAAGGTTATGGAATAAGCTATTTTCACTTTAAATTGACTTAAATGGTGCAGATCTCGGTTCCTTATCGTTTATGTTCACTGCTCCTACGTCTTTGACCCATCCTACTACAGTTTATACTTTTATATAATCTTTGCTGTTTTGTCTTTGTCTATATTATCTCTTAATGCTAGGGGGTTACGAAACAGTGTGAAGCGTAAAGCCTTCTTTTTATTTGCTAAACAATTTCAAACAGATTTTTGCTTTTTTTCAAGAGTCTCACTCAATGTCTGCTGATGCCAACTTCTGGAGGTCACAGTGGGGCAACGATATTTGGCTTTCCCATGGATCTGAACGCTCTGCTGGTGTCACTACAATGAAAAATACCTTTGGTGGTAATATTCTACACTCGGAATGTGACCCCTTTGGTCACTTTATTTGTCTTGTGATCAGTTACAATGACATTACGCTCATTACTGTAAACTTCTACGGGTACAACACCAAACATGAGAATGATGAGTTGCTTGAATCTATAGAGAACTTCATTCGTTATCTAAATTTCCCAATTCGTTATTATTGATAGGAGGGGACTTTAACATTACAATAGATAATTCAACTGATAGATGGCCCCCAGGTAGGCCAACCAATCAGAATTTGGGTTTAATACTTTTTATGGAAAAGTTTGATCTTACTGATATATGGAGAGAGAGGTTTCCGGCCGAAAGATCATTCACTTGGAGTAACAAAACAGACTCCAGACAATCCAGAATAGATTTTTGGCTTATATCCAAATGTATTGATAGTGAGTGTGTTACTACAAATATTTGTACTACTCCCCTCACAGACCATAAGGCTATTTACATTGATATCAAAATATTTACCCCTGATACGAACCTTGGTAGAGCATCCTACTGGAAGCTAAATAGCTCATTATTAAATAATGATATAGTTACATTTGAGGTTAAAGATCTGCTCTCACACTTTTGGGAAAGGGCTTGTGAAGAAAAATCTTATTGCAAGAACTGGGAGCTCTTTAAATTTGAGGTGTCCAAATATCTTAGAAAATATGGTAGTAATCTTGCTAAGACCAGAAGAGCTGAGGAGGAAAAGGTGATCATTAAGATAACTTCCCTTTCTCAGAGGTCCCCAGCTGACCTCTTGGGGGAGGAGAAGATGGAACTAATTACAAAATAAACTGGATAATATATATAAAATAAAAGCAGAAGGAGCCTTTATTAGATCTAGGAAAAAATGGATTGAGGAGGGAGAACAGAATTCATCCTATTTCTTTAGACTTGAGAAATTTCACTCTAAAAATAACACTATCCATAAGTTAGACATTGATGGTGTTATTACAGATGACCAAAAATGTATCGCTAAATACTGCAGCAATTTTTACAGAAAATTGTATAGCTCTACGTACTGTCAGGAATCCACATATATGTTTTTTAACTCACTGAATAATGTTCACTCTATCAGTGATATAGAATCTTTTCAACTTTCTTTGGAGAAACCGTACCCATTACATTAGGAAAACTGTTGTAATGAACACTTATGAGAATGGTGGACTGAATTTTCTGGATTTTACTACTTTAAATAATACTTTCAAGATCAATTGGATAAAACAATTCCTAAGAAGACCCACTTCTATCTGGAATTTTATTCCTCGTCATGTCTTCTCTACTTTTGGTGGCCTTAACTTCATGTTGTTTTGCAATTATAATATTGACAAAGTTCCAGTGAAACTTTCTGCTTTTCATCGGCAGGTTTTCTTGTCATGGTCCTTAATTTATAAACACAATTTTTCTCCACACAGATATTATATATGGAATAATCGGGATATATTGTATAAAAATACCTCTCTGTTTTTAGAATATTGGTTCAGGGTCTTTTACTCAGTTATAAAGAATTCTTATCACTTTACAAGGTCCCTGTAACACCTAAAGATGTTGCAATTGTTTTAGATGCCATTCCCTCAGGTGTTGCTATGTTATTCAGGAACATGTCAAGACCTGACCCTCAGAGCCTACCTTCTATTGACCCTGTTGACTCATCAGTAGGAAAGATTTGTTTCTCTTTTGGTCCATTCAACAACAGAGCGATACAATCCTTGTTTCAGCAGGATGTTGTATCTATACCTTATGTCATGCCTTATTGGAATGGATTTATTGATAATATCTGTTGGAAAAAGTCTGTATTTTGCCACACACATACCTACTTATTAACAAAATTCAATAAGTTTCTTTTTAAATTATTCATAAATATTATCCTGCCAACCACTATATGAAGAAGTTTAAGGAAAACATCAACTCAAATTGCTCCTTTTGTAATGACCACCCAGAAACAGTTGTGCATCTTTTTGGCATTGTATGCATGTAAGAAAACTGTGGCAAGACATCAGTAGGTTTATAATTGAACACATTTATGAAGATTTTACACTATTGTGGAGAGATGTACTGTTTGGATTCTTTACATACAATAGAAATAAGCGGAATCATTTTTATGTAATTAATTTCATTATTCTTTTGGCCAAATTTCATATACACAAATGTAAATTTACAAACAGAAAACCACATTTTCGTACCCTACAAAAAGAAATTGAACTGTATTTTAAGACGGTTAAATGCTCTACTAACAAAAAGCTGTTAGAATTGTAAGTATATGCATGTCCCTTAAGGTCCTTGTGTAATTGTAATGTGATATTGTACCCCCTAGCGTGATTGTCCTTTGTTTGTAATCTATGTATGCTTGTGTTCCCTCATGTGCTTTATGTGTTGATTTGTTGTTAATATTTTTTTTTACAAAAAAAAAAAAAAAAAAAAAAAAAAAAAAAATTGGCATTACATTCTTCCTCTAACACAGATTTCCACAAGGTCTCAGACTCTAGGGTGGAAAAATGCTTACAAGAAAGAAACAGATGAAGACAAACAGAGTTGTTGATTTCCATTGTTACTTGTAAATGTTAAAAAGGGGAGAAAAGGACAATCCCATTTTCTAAATTAGCTATCTAAGCTACTCACTCTATAGGCTACAGATTTCAGTCACCACTAGAATAGTTATTTTTTATGTTGTATCTTTGTATCATCTAATTCATCAAATTATTAATCTAACAATAAAATCCTAATTGTTTTGTAAGATGTTCCAGCTCATCTATTGTTTGTATGCATTTTCACATGGTATTGAGTAATTATACAGAAATTTTACTAGGCAAGTCAGTTAAGAACAAATTCTTATTTTCAATGACAGCCTAGGAACAGTGGGTTAACTGCCTTGTTCAGAGGTAGAACGACAGATTTGTACCTTGTCAGCTCAGGGATTTGAACTTGCAACCTTTTGGTTACTAGCCCAATGCTCTAACCACTAGGCTACCCTGCCGCCCCTGTATATTTGCACTTCTGTAGATATTACATTTACTCTGTGGAAAACAATGGACAATGAACACATTGAAAAATCTATGACACACATAACATCTTATACTCACATTCTAATATCTTCCAAAACAGCAAGTGCAATCATTCAACATACTTGTATAACCTTTACTATTGCAATTGACCTTTCATACAATCTAATATTCAGGTTAATTCCAACATACACTGTATCACTGGCTGGCTGGTAATTCATTGACTGCAGTATCATGCCATTGTTCATACTGTCAAACCACCCAGCCTATAACAACAGTTCATCTTTGGAGAGTTAATTTCCCTGTCTGACTCCAGTCGCTTACATTCTGCCTTGACCAGGCAGCAAACATCAGACTTAGTGCCTGTGATAACTCTGCTGTCATTCTGTCAACTGAATCATTTGGGGTTGCACTATCTTGACAAACCATAGACCTTTTCTGATTTGATGGATTGGCCACAAGATGACGTTCTACGACATGTCCAATGACGTCCTGAAGTCCTATGATGTGAGGACTTGTCTGGCCATCTGTCACTAAGCCATTCCCAGATGATTTGTAGTTTCTCCAGTGGGTATCCTAGAGACACAAATATTATTTGAATACTACATTTATCCTTGTTCCATCCTTCACACTCCCATTCCTAAGTGGACCTTGTAATGCAGCTCAATTATCATTCTAAAAGACATAGCACATTAATATTGTCACACCCTGACCATAGAGAGCTTTATATGTCTCTATTTTGGTTTGGTCAGGGTGTGATTTGGGTGGGCATTCTATGTTCCTTGTTCTATGATTTCTCCACCGTGGAGAAATGCTCACCCAGACCCTCCCCTATAGGTTCAGGTTTTGCGGCCGGAGTCCGCACCTTTAGGGGGGTACTGTCACGCCTTGACCATAGAGAGCTTTATATGTCTCTATTTTGGTTTGGTCAGGGTGGGCATTCTATGTTCCTTGTTCTATGATTTGTATTTCTGTGTGTTTGGTCAGGTGTGGTTCTCAATCAGATGCAGCTGTCTATTGTTGTCTCTGAGAACCATACTTAGGTAGCTTTTTTCCAACATGTATTTGCGGGTAGTTGTCCATGTATAGTTGCCTGTGAGCACTACGTTGGCTTCACGTTTTCGTTTGATGTTTATTGTTTTGTTGGCGACTGTAACGGTTCTCTTGTGGTGAAGGAGAGTCGGACCAAAATGCAGCGTGTAGATTGTGATCCATGTTTAATCAAACAAACGTAACACGAATACACACAAAACACTACAAAACAATAAACGTAACGAAAACCGAAACAGCCCATACTTGTGTCAACTAACACAGCGACAGGAACAAAGACACTAAGGACAATCATCCACACCAAACTCAAAGAATATGGCTGCCTAAATATGGTTCCCAATCAGAGACAACGATAAACACCTGCCTCTGATTGAGAACCACTTCAGACAGCCATAGACTTATCTAGAACACCCCACTAGCTTCAATCCCCCATATATACACACCACATACAAAAACCCATGCCACACCCTGGCCTGACCAAATAAATAAAGATAAACACAAAATACTTCGACCAGGGCGTGACAGCGACAGCTTAAAATAAAGAAGTATGTACGCTCCCCACGCTGCACCTTGGTCCACTGTTTCCACCTTAGACGATCATGACAAATATTGGCAACGCTGTAATAGTGGCATTGATGTATCTACATCCTTGGAAAGACTGCTCTCATGAAACATGTACTGCCAATTAATGTAAACTAACTTTTGTTGCCTATTCTCAAATTATTTATCACAATTTCAAAATTAGACAATTGTCTGTGACAGTGTATAATCATTTAAATGTTTCTCACATACATTAGACATGCTGTCATTATGAAGAGAATAAAATGACTCCGTGTTGTAAGTTGTCTCGATCGATACCTCTTCTGCTATGCTCAAGGCATTCTGCAGCTAACTAGTCTAGTGGCCTAATGAAACTTCTAGGAATTAACTAGACAGGGTTTCCTCTGATCTACAGTACGATCCAAACCACAGAGTAGTGAGTGCCCAATTAGTCTTATATGAGAGCACAACAAAAACAAGATGTACTCACAGCTATAACTAACAAACATTATTCTGTCTGATCCCTGGTGTTAGAAATCGATGCTCAGAATAAACGGAAAGTTGTGGTGTTTTATCTGAGTTTGAATGTATGAAAACTTCTCTCAGATACACTGATGTATATAGGTATAGATAGAGAGGCTCATATCTGAACACCATGTGATAGAGATAAAAGAACAGATAAAAATACACCTTATGGATCAGATGGGACTGTGAACAAACATACACACACACACACACACACACACACACACACACACACACACACACACACACACACACACACACACACACACACGACAACATACGCACTATATACACATGTACACCTGGATTTTGTGTTGTAGATATTGTAGTGTGTGCTCTCAGGCCACTACTCTACTACTACATATTATGTGGTAGTAGAGTAGTGGCCTGAGGGCACACACTTAATGTGTTGTGAAATCTGTTGTGCAATGTATTGTAATTTTTTTAAAATTGTATAACTGCCTTAATTTTGCTGGACCCCAGGAAGAGTAGCTGCTGCCTTAATAGATAATAAATACAAATACACACCTTTAATAACAGATCACACAAAGGATTTCCAAATATTCCCCCCCAACAGGTCTTGACAATTACTTACAGTACTTATCAGCAAAGTAGTGATATTCCCTGCTTCCAAATGAAAGATTAGTTTTATACCCTTACGAAAACACAAAGTTCATTGGCCCTACAGGGCTTTCTTACGTCTGTTAAGCCTGTTATACAATGGGGCAAAAAAGTATTTAGTCAGCCACCAATTGTGCAAGTTCTCCCATTTAAAAATATGAGAGAGGCCTGTAATTTTCATCATAGGTACACTTCAACTATGACAGACAAAATGAGAAAAAAAAATCCAGAAAATCACATTGTAGGATTTTTTATGAATTTATTTGAAAATTATGGTGGAAAATAAGTATTTGGTCAATAACAAAAGTTTATCTCAATACTTTGTGATATACCTTTTGTTGGCAATGACACAGGTCAAACTTTTTCTGTATGTCTTCACAAGGTTTTCACACACTGTTGCTGGTATTTTGGCCCATTCCTCCATGCAGATCTCCTCTAGAGTAGTGATGTTTTGGGGCTGTTGCTGTGCAACACGTACTTTCAACTCCCTCCAAAGATTTTCTATGAGGTTGTGATCTGGAGACTGGCTAGGCCACTCCAGGACCTTGAAATGCTTCTTACGAAGCCACACCTTCGTTGCCCGGGCGGTGTGTTTGGGATCATTGTCATGCTGAAAGACCCAGCCACATTTCATCTTCAATGCCCTTGCTGATGGAAGGAGGTTTTCACTCAAAATCTCACGATACATGGCCCCATTCATTCTTTCCTTTACATGGATCAGTCGTCCTGGTCCCTTTGCAGAAAAACAGCCCCAAAGCGTGATGTTTCCACCCCCATGCTTCACAGTAGGTATGGTGTTCTTTGGATGCAACTCAGCATTCTTTGTCCTCCAAACACGACGAGTTGAGTTTTTACCAAAAAGTTATATTTTGGTTTCATCTGACCATATGACATTCTCCCAATCTTCTTCTGGATCATCCAAATGCTCTCTAGCAAAATTCAGACGGGCCTGGACATGTACTAGCTTCAGCAGGGGGACACGTCTGGCACTGCAGGATTTGAGTTCCTGGCGGCGTAGTGTGTTACTGATGGTAGGCTTTGTTACTTTGGTCCCAGCTCTCTGCAGGTCATTCACTTGGTCCCCCCGTGTGGTTCTGGGATTTTTGCTCACCGTTCTTGTGATCATTTTGACCCCACGGGGTGAGATCTTGCGTGGAGCCCCAGATCGAGGGAGATTATCAGTGGTCTTGTATGTCTTCCATTTCCTAATAATTGCTCCCACAGTTGATTTCTTCAAACCAAGCTGCTTACCTATTGCAGATTCAGTCTTCCCAGCCTGGTGCAGGTCTACAATTTTGTTTCTGGTGTCCTTTGACAGCTCTTTGGTCTTGGCCATAGTAGAGTTTGGAATGTGACTGTTTGAGGTTGTGGACAGGTGTCTTTTATACTGATAACAAGTTCAAACAGGTGCTATTAATACAGGTAATGAGTGGAGGACAGGGGAGCCTCTTAAATAAGAAGTTACAGGTCTGTGAGAGCAAGAAATCTTGCTTGTTTGTAGGTGACCAAATACATATTTTCCACCATAATTTGCAAATGTGATTTTCTGGATTTTTTTTCTCATTTTGTCTGTCATAGTTGAAGTGTACCTATGATGAAAATTACAGGCCTCTCTCATATTTTTAAATGGGAGAACTTGCACAATTGGTGGCTGACTAAATACTTTTTTGCCCCACTGTATATACACTGCACATGCCCAGGTGGCACTGAAGGGACAAACAGAAGCTACTGTGGTTTATCAACTGAAACTCACCCACTGAGTTTCCACCCACATACACATATTGAGGCGTGGGAAGTTGATGTATTTAACATTCTCAGCACTCAACCACTTCCTTTATTAGAATGCTAAGATATGTACCGGTAATATGGTGGCACTAAAATTATTGACATGCACAATGCAGTGTAACTACAATATTGGTACCAAGGTTATTCTATTAAATGAAAACTGCAACTAAAATAAACACTCAAATTCAATAACTATTTAGTAAACTAAAGTAAAAATTTAAATTCAAAAACATGTACTGAAAGTACTATATTTGACTGCAAATTGAACTAAAATCAAATAAAAACCATCATAAATTATGTTTAGTTTTAGTTTTTTTCTACCTGGCTAAAATCAAATGGGGTTTACAAGCATTTTTTCTAATGGGGTTTTTGAGCTTGTAAATATGGTGGGTAAATGCTGCAAGTTAGATGCAAATATTTCAAATAGGCCTAGTTTGTGCATCATCATCACTAGCTATCACTAGCTATCACTAGCTATCACTAGCTATCACTAGCTATCACTAGCTATCACTAGCTGTCACTAGCTGTCACTAGCTATCACTAGCTAATGGAAGAAATCCGAGGGCGAGCACAGAGCTTGACTGGGGCAAGCTAGAGCAGCTTGTGAAGTTGCTGGAGCTGTTTACAATCTACATCGACCAACTTCAAACTGAATCCTCTGGCAGCCAACTTCGATCCAACCCCTGCAGCAGCTTGCTTGATGGACCCAAGAGTGTCTCTGGCACTTTGCTCAACAGAGATGGAGCCACTGATGAGGGAAGCAGAGTCTTTGTACTTCAGCAAATCAGAGAGTACAGCCGTGGAGCAGCAGGACCCCCAAAGGTGCCAGCACCTTGAATCCAGCAAGCATCTCGACCACAGTTCTTCAGAAATATAGCTTTGTTGCATCGAAGATTGTGTCTTAGGGGGAGGGTCAACCTGGCAGGGAATTAAGTGCCCAGTGTGAGCTGCGGAAATACCTGGAAGAGGTAAATGGGGCATGGTTACAGATTCAAGTCTCCAGTTTTGTCAGGCAAGGATGGCTGTTTATCCAAAGCTCTACCCTGTGGTGCTGGATCTGGTTTCTGCCCCTACATCCCAAGCGTTTGTGGAGAGAATATGCAGCCTGTCATCATGCTTGAGAAACCGAACATCCACCTGTCTGGAACGCAGAGTCTACTTGAAGATAAACCAGAAAATCGTGTTTGGTTAAACAAACAAACAAACAAACAAACAAACAAACAAACAAACAAGACAAACAAACACACACACACACACATACACAGACACACACACACACACAATTAAATCATGGCACATTTGACATGTTGTGTTTACAGAGCATTCGGAAAGTATTCAGAGCCCTTGAATTTTTTCACATTTTGTTACGTTACAGCCTTATTCAAACATTGATTAAAAAAATATATACATATATACAGTTGAAGTCGGAAGTTTACATACACTTTAGGAAAATACATTTAAACTCAGTTTATCACAATTCCTGACATTTAATCCTCGTGAAAATTCCCTGTTTTAGGTCAGTCAGGATCACCACTTTATTTTAAGAATGTGAACTGTCAGAATAATAGAAGAGAATGACTTATTTAAGCTTTTATTTCTTTCATCACATTCCCAGTGGGTCAGAAGTTTACATACACTCAATTACTATTTGGTAGCATTGCCTTTAAATTGTTTAACTTGGGTCAAATGTTTCGGGTAGCCTTCCACAAGCTTCCCACAATAAGTTGGGTAAATTTTGGCCCATTCCTCGTGACAGAGCTGGTGTAACTGTGTCAGGATTGTAGGGCTCCTTGCTCGCAAACGCTTTTTCAGTTCTACCCACACATTTTCTATAGGATTGAGGTCAGGGCTTTGTGATGGCCACTCCAATACCTTGACTTTGTTGTCCTTAAGCCATTTTGCCACAACTTTGGAAGTATGCTTGGGGTCATTGTCCACTTGGAAGACCCATTTGCGACCCAGCTTTAACTTTCTGACTGATGACTTGAGATGTTGCTTCAATATATCCACATAATTTTCCTACCTCATGATGCCATCTATTTTGTGAAGTGCACCAGTCCCTCCTGCAGCAAAGCACCCCCACATCATGATGCTGCCGCCCCTGTGCTTCACGGTTGGGATGATGTTCTTTGGCTTGCAAGCCTTCCCCTTTTTCCTCCAAAGATTACGATGGTCATTATGGCCAAACAGTTCTATTTTTTTCATCAGACCAGAGGACATTTCTCCAAAAAGTACGGTCTTTGTCCCCATGTGCAGTTGCAAACCATAATCTGTCGTTTTTATGGCGGTTTTGGAGCAGTGGCTTCTTCTTTGCTGAGCGGGCTTTCTGGTTATGTCGATATAGGACTCGTTTTACTGTGGATATAGATACTTTTGTACCTGTTTCCTCCAGCATCTTCACAAGGTCCTTTGCTGTTGTTCTGGGATTGGTTTGAACTTTTCGCACCAAAGTACGTTCATCTCTAGGAGACAGAATGCGTCTCCTTCCTGAGTGGGATGATGGCTGCGTGGTCCCATGGTGTTTATACTTGTGTAATTTTGTTTTTGGGGTCTTGACTGGTTTCTTTTGATTTTCCCATGATGTCATGCAAAGAGGCACTGAGTTTGAAGGTAGGCCTTGAAATACATCCACAGGTACACCTCCAATTGGCTCAAATGATGTCATTTAACCTATCAGAAGCTTCTAAAGCCATGACTTCATTTTCTGGAATTTTCCAAGCTGTTTAAAGGCACAGTCAACTTAGTGTATGTAAACTTCTGACCCACTGGAATTGTGATACAGTGAATTATAAGTGAAATAATCTGTCTGTAACAATTGTTGGAAAACTTACTTTTGTCATGCACAAAGTAGATCTCCTAACCGACTTGTCAAAACTCTAGTTTGTTAACAAGAAATTTGTGGAGTGGCTGAAAAACTAGTTTTAATGACTCCAACATAAATGTATAAACTTCCAACTTCAACTGTATATATATGTATATTCTCTCATCAACCTACATACAATACCCTAAAAACAGGTTTTTAGAATTTTTGCAAATGTTTATAAAAAAACAACTGAAATATCAAATTTACATAAGTATTCAGACCCTTTAAGTGGTACTTTGTTGAAGCACCATTAGCAGCGATTACAGCCTCAAATTTTATTGGGTATAACGCTACAAGCGTGGCACATCTGTATTTGGGGAGTTTCTCCCATTCTTCTCTGCAGATCCTCCCAAGCTCTGTCAGGTTGGATGGGGAGCGTCACTGCACAGCTATTTTCCGGTCTCTCCAGAGATGTTCAAACGGGTTCAAGTCCGGGCTCTATGTAGTCCACTCGAGGACATTCAGAGACTTGTCCCGAAGCCATTCCTGCGTTGTCTTGGCTGTGTGCTTAGGGTCGTTGTCCTGTTGGAAGGTGAACCTTCGCCCTAGTCTGAGGTCCTGAGCGCTTTGGAGCAGGTTTTCATCAAGGATCTCTCTGTGCTTTGCTTCGTTCATCTATCCCTTGATCCTGACAAGTCTCTGCCGCTGAAAAATATCTCCACAGCATGATGCTACAACCACCATGCTCCACCATAGGGATGGTGCCATGTTTCCTCCAAATGTGATGCTTGGTATTCACACCAAAGATTTCAATCTTAGTTTCACCAGACCAGAGAATCTTGTTTCTCATGGTCTGAGAGTCCTTTAGGTGCCTTTGTCAAACTCCAAGCAGGCTGTCATGTGCCTTTTACTGAGGAGAGGGTTCCGTCTGGCCACTCTACCATAAAGGTATGATTGGTGAAGTGCTGCAGAAATGGGTGTCCTTCTGGAAGGTTCTCCCATCTCCACAGAGGAACTCTAGATCTCTGTCAGAGTGACCATCAGGTTCTTGGTCACCTCCCTGACCAAAGCCCTTCTCCCTCGATGGCCCAGTTTGGCCAGCCGGTCAGCTCTAGGAAGAGTCTTGGTGGTTCCCAACTTCTTCCATTTAAGAATGATGGAGGCCACTTTCTTGGGGACCTTCAATGCTGCAAAAATGTTTTGGTGTCCTTCCCCAGATCTGTATATGAAATATGAAGAATGGTACCCAATGATGTGTTGTGTTGGATTTGCAACAAACATACCACTTTGTGATCAGGAGAAAAGGTACATTTCTTTGCCACATTTTTTGCAGTATTACTTTAGTGCCTTATTGCAAACAGGATGTTTTGGAATATTTGTATTCTGTACAGGCTTCCTTCTTTTCACTCTGTAATTTATGTTAGTATTGTGGAGTAACTACACTTGTTGTTGATCCATCCACCGTTACTGTATCTCCAGTGTTGGGGAGTAACAGGTTACATGTAATCCATTGCATGTAAGGGATTACAAAAAACGGTAACTGTAATCCGTTACATTACTAGCAGAAATATTGTATTCAGATTACAGATACTTTGAAAAACTAGAGGATTACTTCGAGGATTACTTTTAAATTAAGAAACGATGTTTGCGGAAAAAAAATCTTTGACACTTCTGTTTTCTCAATGATATTCAAATCAGCATTGACAAAAGGCGCAAGTTTAAGTTTGTTCCACCTCAGCAGAGATTGACCACAAGTCAGAGACCCCTATGATGACACAACCAATGTGTTTGATGGATCGCGAGGAAAGAGGAAGGAACAGTATGTCTTCCAATGGAGCGACTGCTGTCCGACTGCTGTCGGCATTCAAAGATTATCCAATTTGAAAAAAACTTTTGGAGGTAATGATGACAGCAGTGGTGAAGTCTACTGCGATACGGATATAACTTATTATTGATATCTACATATCGCATTGATGTGAATCACACTATTGCTCTCTCAATTAGCTATTTGCGGCTTATTGATTGGGGTTGTTGTGGATGGCTGTTTGCAAATCTAAATGTGTATTTGAACCCAATAATGGTTGAATTGAAAAAGTTTAATCTGCCTATTGTCATGACGTTGGCCTGGGGGTAGGTTTATGACAGTCATAAATACCTCTTCCCCCCTTTTTCCTCTCTCTACCCTACTGATGTTACATTTGCAAACCCCTTTGGTTAACATAGAGATTCTGGGAACATCAAAAGGTGGGGGGAAATGAACTATATTCTGGTAATCCGACCAATTGAACATATGCGGTGGTACTTAATGAATATGATGTCAGTTCGGTTGTCATCTGAGACATTCTCATCAATAATAAGATGACATAAACTCTACAGTGGAAAGTCTACACATCAGAGTTATCGGATTCACATGGAATTGTTGTTCAATTTAAATGTTTGAATATGAAATTATTCTTGATGGGATGAAATGTGATTTTAGCTTCTAAAATGTGAGATTTGGGTTTTCATAAGGTAGGGCTCTGCTCAATCAGTGGCCCGCCCCTGTGAAGGGACATGGGCTATAAAACTTTTCAAACACACCCTCCTCTCCCTTCCGATATAAAGCCTTGATGACAATGTAACCTCCTGTTCCGAGGACGTGAGGACGACAGTCCGATGTCAGAATGGTTCAGATAATAACTACAGAATGAAGCCAACATCAGCGTGAGCTTTGGTTGCGAATGGTATGAACTTTGAACTCTTATTCCCTACAGAAGTGATATCTCCTAGCCGTTGAGTTAGCAACAGCAGATGCAAACGAGGGTTAGGAAGGAACAGACAGAGTATCCCGTCTATCACACAACGACGTTACTACAACGTATCCAATTGACAACCAGAGACATTCTTCAAAGGACAAAGGACAAAGGACTCGGTTGAACAACACGGCCTTCCATCTACCACCAACCTACCGAAGCGCAGCTCAGAGCAAATATTTATTGCATTTTCCTTTTCCAAATGGGCGGTAATTTAGAATGCATAAGATACTGTATTTATGATAGCACAGCTTCACCCTTCGTTCCTCAGTCTTCCCGCTCTTTCACTCAAACCCAGCCACTTTTCTTTTGTGTAACAAGCTGTCATATCTGTTCCGCCCGCTAGGGACATTTTCCTTTATGACGTAATTTGTAATCAAGTTATGATTTAATTATGTGTATGTGTAATTCTGTGTGATTAGTTAGGTATTTAGTAAATAAATAATTAAACCCAATTTTGTATTGCTGGTTCAACTTGTTCGCCAGGGTTCGTGAAGATAACCAAGAATTTACAACTTTCAGATGAGACTGAATTAAGATGACGATTAATATTGACTGCTATTGATGTAAAATATTACTAGGTCTTTAAGAGTTTATTCGGAAGATAACAGCTCTATAAATATTATTTTGTGGTGCCCGACTCTCTAGTTAATTACATTTACATGATTTGCTCAATCAGGTAATATTAATTACAGAGAAATTATTTTATAGAATAGCATGTCATATCACTTAATCCGGCATAGCCAAAGACATGACATTATCAATCATTGTTTTTGAAACCAGTGCACAGCCAGTACAAAATATGCCCTTGCAAGAGCTGCATAGTGCGGATTCAAGCCAACGGAATAAAAGTGGGGCTTTCCTTCTTAATGTGTTTGAGCCAATCAGTTGTGTTGTGACAAGGTAGGGGTGATATACAGAAGATAGCCCTATTTGGTAAGAGACCAAGCCCATATTATGGCAAGAACCGCTCAAATATGCAAAGAGAATATGACAATCCATCATTACGTTAAGACATGAAGGTCAGTCAATGCTGAACATTTCAAGAACTTTGAAAGTTTCAAGTGCAGTTGTAAAAACCATCAAGCGCTGTGATGAAACTGTCTCTCATGCGGACCGCCACAGGAAAGGAAGACTCAGAGTTACCTCTGCTGCAGAGGATAAGTTCATTAGAGTTACCAGACTCAGAAATTGCAGCCCAAAAAATGCTTCACAGAGTTCAAGTAACAGACACATCTCAACATTAACTGTTCAGAGGAGACTGAGTGAATCAGGCCTTCATGGTTGAATTGCTGCAAAGAAACCACTACTAAAGGACACCAATAATAAGAAGAGACTTGCTTGGTCCAAAAAAACACGAGCAACAGACATTAGACCGATGGAAATCTGTCATTTGGTCTGATGAGTCCAAATTTGAGATTTTTGGTTCCAACAGCTGTGTCTTTGTGAGACGCGGAGTAGGTGAACAGATGATCTCTGCATGTTTTGTTCCCACTGTGAGGCATGGAGGAGGAGGTGTGATGGTGTGGGGGTGCTTTGCTGGTGACACTGTTGGGGATTTAATTAGAATTCAGGGCACACTTAACCAACATGGTTACCACAGCATTCTGCAGCAATACTGGTTGGTAGGTGATTAAATACTTATGTCATGCAATAAAATGCAAATTAATTACTTAAAAATCATACAATGTGATTTTCTGGATTTTTGTTTTAGATACCGTCTCTCACAGTTGAAGTGTACCTATGATAAACATTACAGACCTCTACATGCTTTGTAAGTAGGAAAACCTGCAAAATCGGCAGTGTATCAAATACTTGTTCTCCCCACTGTATATGTATATATACTGTACCACTTGGCAGTTGTTATGTACATCTTGTTGTTTTATTCCTTTTGCTTATTTTCCGAATAACTGTAAGATGTAAATATTGTTTCGTTCCTGGAAGCTGTTGCTGTAGTGATAATCAGAAGATACCTGTGTATATATATATATACAGGTATTTGCATTTGTTCCTTATTCCTCATCTCTAAATGTGTGAATTGTACACTCTTAAAAAAAGGTCCTATATGGAACCTAAAAGGCTTCTTTTGCCTTCCCCATAGGAGAACCCTTTGAAGAACCCTTTTGGGTTCCATGTAGGACCCTTTCCACAGAGGGTTCTACATGCAACCCAAAAGGGTTCTATATTGAACCAAAAGGGGTTCTCTCTGGAACAAAAAAAGAGTTATCCTATGGGGACAGCCGAAAAAACCTTTTTGAACCCTTGTGTATCATGTAAATTTGATGAAGCCAACAATGCAATCAACCAAATAGAGCTAGTGCATTCATGCTGTATATACCATATAGGTGTGACTTTCTCTCAGACTGTCGCTGTGTCAGTGACATCCATTCCGTCTGGACTGTGTTGAATGGGTGTTAGCGGCAGAGACAGTCCCTCCTGCCCCAGTCCATGCTCCTGCCTCTGCCCCTGCCTCTGCCCCTGTCTCAGGCCCTGGCAGCTGTGTGTCCCTGCATTGGCTCTACTCTCCTCCAACATGGAACTAGTCCACAGCCCCTTGAAGACTCTGTTGAGCCCCACCTTAGAGAGCCACAGGCAACATAGAAGGTTCCGGAAGGCTGAGCGAAACTCTGGGCTGTGGCAGTAGATGATGGGGTTGAGGCCTGAGTTCAGGTAGCCCAGCCAGTTGAGCAGAATAAAAACTTCCCTGGTGGGGATATCTGGGTCAAACACCTTGATGATGTTGGACACAAAAAAGGGCAACCAGCACAGAGTAAAGGTCCCCATGATAATCCCCAGGGTCTTGATGGCTTTGTGTTCCTTTATAACAGTTACCCGAGTGTGCCTGCGGCCCTGGCTTCTCCACTGTATGGAGTCGAAAATGAAGCTGCTCCCAGCCCTGCCGTTGTTCCCAGTCCTGTTCATGCTCCCAGCTCTGCCAGTGGTGCTCCCAGCCCTGCCAGTGATACTACCAGTGGGACTCACAGCCCTGCCAGTGATGCTCCCATCCCTGCCATTGGGACTCCCAGGGCTGACTATTTGACACTCTGATGGGGGGATGTCACACCAACAGAGGAAACGCAGCTTGTTTTCATTCATAAGCCTGACCTGCCGTGTGGCGATGAGGAAGACTCTGCTGTAGATGAAGATCATGATCAGCAGGGGGACGTAGAAGGACACAACAGAGGACACGATGGCGTAGGGCATGTTGGTGATGAAGTCACAGCAGTGTGGCTCCTCGTAGCACTGCATGCTCCCGGTGTCGTTATGAGCACGCCACGACTGGCTCATGATTGGGACTATAGAGATGAGGGCTGCCACACCCCACACCACACACACCAAGAGCCACGCCTGACGTTTCCCAAGCAGAGACTGGTACCTGAGAGGCCGTGTGATGGCGATATAGCGATCCACAGCGATGGTGCACAGCGTCTCAATGCTGGCTGTCACACAGAGGACATCCATGGATGTCCAGAGCTCACAGGCTGTGCCGCTAAGGAGCCAGTCCCCCGTCACCACTAGGGAGGCCCCCAGAGGCTGCACCAGGCAGCCCATGATAAGGTCAGCACAGGCCAGGGAGATGACAAAGATGTTGGTGGTGGTCTGGAGGTGGAGGGTGCGGGCGATGGTGAGGATGACCAGTAGGTTGCCAGCAACCGTCACGAAGATAATTACCACCAGAACAGGCATCACCAATGGTTCAGCCGGAAGGTGGTACGATCCAGAACTGTGGTTGTTCATACTCTACACAGTCAGTCAGACGACCACTCAGAAAGCCCTGAAGGACACGAGAGGGAATAATTTAATCACATGTTAAGTGATTGCTCAGTTTCTAGTTAGCAGGTCAAACAGGTGAAATAAAAGCATGCAGTCTGTTCCTCAATAGCTTCTCTCTTACTCTCCTAATCCACTTTCAGTTCTTTCAGAGTTTTACATTATATTCTTGAAGTGATATGATTTTGATGAGCAAAGTGCATAATATGCTTGCATCATAGCACTTTGACTAGGTGGAATCCAGATTTGATGGCTTGATCATCAAGACGAAGGAAAATAAGGAGAAGTTTGTCAAACTGCAGCAGCTCACAGCAGACAAGTTAGATCTGCCGCAACATGTCTTCTCCACTGTTGGACCTTGTTCAGTTTTTTTCTTGACAAAGAGAACAACAATAGCAAGACAAAAAGCAAGGTTTGGATAATCCAAAAGCGTCCTAAATAAATAATGCTTATAAGTAAACTTTTAGTACCTCCAATTTTTTTTTTCATTTGAATTTATTAAACTCAAGCATTTTAATATGTACACTGTATGTCTGTTTTCTACTGACTCTATTATAGATGATTAATTATGATGAATGAACTGTTATAAAATAAACTAATACTCCAATAATAACAACTCTATCAGTAGAGAAAAGTGAATACATCACAACAACCATACCTGAGTGAAGGTGCTCCCGGAGAGTTTGTTTGTTGGTTTGATGTCACCTTGGTGGTGGACATAATAAAAAAACAGTCCCACTTCAAAACATTCAACAAGTTATGATCTCTGGTACGGAAGTTGTTCATGCAGAGCAGCCTTCTAGCTCATCTCTCTCCATGCACATGCAGTGTGACCTAAATGTATCTTGCAGAGCCAACTCTGTGGTTTTGTCTATTGCAAAAGGGCTTCTCTTATTTTTGCTTTCTGTGTGACAGATGAAACAACATCGAAGTCTTCACCAGTTTTCCCATGGTATAAGCTGATGCTATAGGTTGACAGTCTTCAGAAACTTCAGATAGCAAACTGATGATTCTTCCCATTTTCTTCTGCCTTGGCTTTTGGAGACTTTGACTTCTGTTCCATGGATATTTTATATGCCTGACTTTTGTTACTATCTCCAGTCCACCAGTGTGCGGTTCAGGTTCAGGCTGTGGATAAACTTTCCTCACAGACCATTTCAAATCAAATGTATTTATAAAGCTGTTTTAACATCAGCAGATGTCACAAAGTGCTTATACAGAAACCCAGCCTAAAACCCCAAATGCAGAAGCATGGTGGCTAGGAAAAACTCCCTAGAAAGGCAGGAACCTAGGAAGAAACCTAGAGAGGAACCAGGCTCTGAGGGGTGGACAGTGCTCTTCTGGCTGTGCCAGGGGGATAAGAGTACATGGACATTAAGACCAGATCATAGCCTCCAGCAGGGGGAAGAAGTCAGTGTGTGAAGGTTCACACAGGGAGGAGAGACAGAACCCAGGCACACCATTTTCACTGACCTTTCAACCCTTATCTTAAGAGTTCAGACTTTCCCCCCTCAGACCTCACGGTGACTGAAAAACTTAAATTGAAGATTGTTTTCTTTTTTTGCTGATGGTATTGACCTTATAATCTCATGTGAATTCAATGACCATAGCTATTCACATCTCATCATGGAGTTAAGCTGCAGTTACGTTAAATTAGGCAGCAGTTCTCAGTGCAGAGACAATCTTGCATTTGGTCTTCTTAATCTTTTGAATAAACTAGAGAGTCTTACGCTTCATGCTGCATGTCTCCTCTGTGGAGGAATTCAAATCAAGTGTTTGCCTGTCTGGCTTCCCTTTCTGAGACATGTTTGTCTTAGTGGTAATTGTACCCCGACATGGAACACCAACCCGGGTATCCATCACCTGGTATAAAGATGGACATACAGTATCGACCCCATATTGTGTGAAGTGCAGAAACGACATGGTGTAATTAGTGCTGGTTAACACTGGATCATCCAGCTGCAGACCCCAAACCCTGTTGGAAATGTGTTGTTCTGGCTATTTGTGTCAACAGGATGTTGACTGTAGGTGTGATAGGGTGGTGGTCTGATCAGGTTCATTACAATAGCCTGTATAACAGCCTGGACTTGGAACTTGATATATAGGAACCTCGCAGAACACTAAAACCCAGGTATGATTCAAAACAACCCAAACAAAACACAAAATTCCCATTGAGCTTTGGCATTGTGAAAACAAACCACAAAATATGCTTATAGAATGAAGTTAACTAGATGCGTGTACTGATGAAATTCCTGTTAAATTCCCAACAAGGCTGTGTACTTGTACAAAAGCTTGAATTCAAGACAATTTACCATATAGAATGATGCAACTGTTTCCGAAGTCATGCAGTTTAATATTTTAACAGTATAAGGTCTCTCTTCTCAGAGCCAGTGAAGTGATCCACCAACTGTAAAGCTTATGGAATAATCTTTAGTTTAGACCCAACAAATAAACTACAAATTATGTTTCCAGCCACCTAAGATTTCCCGAAAACAGAGAAGCTGCATTTAGATCAATCTTAACTCGTTCCTGAGTTTATCCCACACCAGAGAATGGTAACGGCGCCACCCCATGGTATTAACAGGTACTACCACATCTTCCCTTATAAAGGATTCAACATTTCATAGTTTGATTCTCACAACGCTCTGTGATTAGGCTGTAGGCGTATGAGGGCCTGGGTGAAATGATTAACTACATAGTCTGATTTGGAAGGAAATAAAGAAACATCCAAATAAGTCAAATGACTCAGAGCTGACTCAACAAACGAGCCATTCAAACAAATTCATTAAACGGACTTCAATCAGTCAGAGATGAAAATGTCCTTCTGCTGAGACAGAGTCAATAAGGTCCATATTTTTGCGTCCTGAGATGTGTGGCAACAGCTCTCTCTCTAAACAACATGAATTAAAGCTGAAGCAGGGGATCAATAAAAACATGCAGGCAGCTGTAAAATGTAACTTGTCTTTGGTTTAATTAGTAATACAAACTGTGAAAAAAGGCATCATGGTTAGTCTCTGAAATGTTTGGGCCACAGAAGAGCTGAGGATATTGAGAGAGCTGGAAGCAAAGGAAACAGCAGATAGGAGAGGCACCAATGGTGTTGTTGCAGAGTGAAGTCATCGTTGAATGATGTCCTAGACGTTCAATGCCCTACTCTCCACACAACTCCAGCAAAATTTTGCGGTAATCTCCAGATGAGTCTCCCTTAACAATACAGAGACATTCGGATTACTTCATGATAACAGAAAGAAATGGGCACAAATCTACATTTTAAATCATTACTCAATCTCTAGTGACCAGGGTCTCACATTGATGAAGGAATGGAGAGTCTTCCCATATGCCTTAGAGAACTCGGTCTTGATGTCCAACATGTCAATTTCGGCCCGAGCCACCATGATTCTAATCAGGATGCTGTCTGTAGTTCCCAGACCCTGAGGAGACAGGAGGGAGGGAACGTCAACATTATGACCAATTCTGTCTGATAACCCATAAGTGTAGGCAGATATGCACACTTCATGGGAGAGTATGTAAAAAAGGCTTCACCTTCATGGATTTGTATAACCGCTCTGCAAAGAATGCTGGCTTGTTTCGGAGACACTTCACTGCAAAACCCCCCCCCAAAAAACAATATATCAGGCATGGTAGCTGAACAAGATTTAGTTTCAAATTAGTATTATAAACTGGGTGGTTCGAGCCCCGAATGCTGATTGGCTGACAGCCATGGTATATCAGAACGTATACCACGGATATGACAAAGCATTTATTTTTACTGCTCTAATTACGTTGGTAACCAGTTTATAATAGCAATAAGGCACCTCTGGGGTTTGTAGTACATGGCCAAAATACCATGGCTAAGTGCTGTATCCAGGCACCTTAGTTGCATCGTGCCTAAGAACAGTCCTTAGCTGTGTATATTGGCCATATACCACACCCCCCGTGCCTTATTGCATAATTATAGCACTGTGCCCTTAGTCTGGTTCAGGATACTCTTTATGTGCTTATTTTCATCAAAACTGATCTGTTTCTCAGTCAAGGCTTATCCCACTTGGCACAGATGTCAGTTCAACGTCTAGTTTTGATTTACAGTTGGTTGTGTTGTCAACTAATGTGAATTCATCGTGAAATCAAGTAAAATGTAGTTTTAAAAAAATGTTGGTTAAAAGTCGGGTGGGAAAAAAAATGTAATAAATATTCCACGTTGATTCAAAGTCAACACAGTGAATTTTTCGGTTGAAATTACGTGGAATCATCGTTGATTCAACCAGTTCGACCCCCAATGGGATCTGTCTTCAGTACATTATTACAAGAGGCAGTGAAACAAATTGGACCAGTCTGACAGACCTATTGCCAGGAAAACATCCTCCAGAGATCCAGACATCTCCCTCTTAATGCTATCCTCGATGTCCCTCCCAGAGATCTTCTGATACTCCTCAAACACTGAGGGAACGAGAGAAGGGCAGAGATGTGGAATCACTGTTTGAATGAGTAAGCCGTTATAAAATATTTGTTCCTCAAATCACCACAAGAGGACAGCAGAACCGTGTCTGTACATTAATTACATTTCTGTAGCAAAATCAATTTGGAAGTATATTTTCTTTATTAAAGTAGAGCACTGTAAAGAATAATGAACAATTGGAATGTTGCACTGAATCATAAAACAAAGGGAAAATTCGATCACTTCCCACTCCCAAAACAAGATCTAACAAACTCCGCTATAATGTGGGGGCAATTACCTCGGAGTAGGTGGTTTCTGTTCCTCACACAGAGCACAGTGAGGAACTTGACCTCATCTGTTCCCCAACAAGCCTCCCCAGCCTCGTAGATATCCTGAGAACCCACAGCAAAAGCATTTCACAAACCCAAAAGGACAATCTCAGAACACTGTTTTTGGGACATACAGTGGCTTCAGAAAGTATTCACACTCCTTTACTTTTTCCAGATTTTGTTGTGTTACAAAGTGGGATTTAATTGTGATTTTTTTGTGAATGACCTAAACACAAAGTGGAAGACAATTTTTAACATAATGTAAAAAATAAAACACTAATATGTCTTGATTGGTATTCAACCCCCTGAGTCTATACATTTGGCAGCAAATATAGCTGCGAGTCTTTCTGGGTAAGTCTAAGAGCTTTCCACAAAAATTGTCAAAGACTCCAACCATCCTAGTCATAGACTGTTCTCTCTGCTCCTGCACGGCAAACGGTACCGGAGCACCTCGTCTAGGTCCAAGAGCCCCCCCAGGTTTTCCTCTAGAATTTTGCCTATGCTCCATTCCATTTATTTTTATTATGAAAAACTCCAGTCCTTAACGATTACAAGCACATGACAGTTACCGCTATCCTTGAAAATATGGAGCGGCATGACGTAATGTGTTGTATTGGATTTGCCCTAAACATAAAACATTGTATTCAGGACAAAAAGTGAATTGCTTTGCCACTTTTTTTGTAGTATTACTTTAGTGCCTTGTACAAACAGGATGCATGTTTTGGAATATTTTTTATTCTACAGGCTTCCGTCTTTTCACTCTGTCAATTAGGTTACTAATTGTTGCTGATCCATCCATCACAGCCATTAAACTAACTGTTTTAAAGTCACCATTGGCTTAATGGTGAAATCCCTGACCGGTTTCCTTCCTGTCCGGCAACTGAGTTAGGAAGGACGCCTGCAACTTTGTAGTGACTGGGTGTATTAATATACCATTCCAACTGTAATTAATAACTTCACCATGCTCAAAGGGACAGTCAATGTCTGCTGTTTTATTTTTTTACCCATCTACCAATAGGTGCCCTTATTTGCGAGGCATTGGAAAACCTCCCTGGTCTTTGTGGTTGAATCAGTATTTGAAAATCACTGCTTGACTGAGGGACCTCATAGATAATTGTATGTGTGGGGTAGAGAGATGAGGTAGTCATTATAAATCATGTTAAACACTGTTATTGCACATTGATCCTGATACCCCAGCATGTGCTACTGAGTTAGACAGCGCCAGATCACCTCATCTCTGGGTCCATATCCTCACCTTAGCATCCTGCACGGCCTGAGTCTCATTCACAGTGTTGCTCTCATCTCGCCCTGCCTGTCAGTCAAAGCACAGAGGCAGAGGCAATGTTAGCAATGAGTCAGACAATGACATGATTATTACCTGGTTATAAGAGACCTCTAAAAACTACAAATCATCCACTATGTGTTAAACTGTACATAATGGATGAAGTGAGGGAGGACAAACTATTTCCCTTACAACAATCCATGTACTGTAGTTCTGTTTGCTTTCCTTTGACTGTTGGAATGCATTTAGAGAGATCAATACTGGAAGATTCTCACCGTGAGCAAAGAGACCAGAACCCTCTTGAACATTCCAGAAGTATCAGCCTCAATATCATCCTCCAGGCTCGTCCCATGTTCTGTCGTCACATGATTGAGTAAAATTAAGTAGAAGTTATGAATTATCTAAGTCCCAGTGGTCTGACTAGGCAGTTCTAACCACAACACTTGAAACGGTTTGTGAACACCCTGTCAATAACTTTGGCAGGTAACAAAAGTTTATTATTGCTGTATAGAAAACAATAATTCTCAAACACTCTAAAGAGGACTAGACACCGATATCTTATATCAGGTTTATTCTTTATGCACAGTGATCATTACTAAGGTATCGACTTCTACCATACACCGCATGTGATAAATGGGCTGCATTTACAAAGGCAGTCCAGTTCTGATATTTTCTCCACTAATTGGTCTTTTGACCAATCACAGATCTTTTTCAGAGCTGATCTGATTGGTCAAAATGCCAAATATACAGTTGAAGTCAGAAGTTTAAATACACTTAGGTTGGAGTCATTAAAACAAGTTTTCAAGCACTCCACAAATTTCTTGTTAACAAACTATAGTTGTGGCAAGTCGGTTAGGACAGCTACTTTGTGAATGACAAGTCATTTTTCCAACAATTGTTTACAGACAGATTATTTCACTCATAATTCACTGTATCACAATTCAAATGGGTCAGAAGTTTACATACACTAAGTTGACTGTGCCTTTAAACAGCTTGGAAAATTCCAGAAAATGATGTCATGGCTTTAGAAGCTTCTGATAGGCTAATTGACATCATTTGAGTCAATTGGAGGTGTACCTGTGGATGTATTTCAAGGCCTACCTTCCAACTCAGTGCCTCTTTGCTTGACATCATGGGAAAAATCAAAAGAAAATCGGCAAAGACCTCAGAAAAGAGATTGTATACCTCAACAAGTCTGGTTCACCCTGGGGAGCAATTTCCAAACGCCTGAAGCTACCACGTTCATCTGTACAAACAACACGCAAGTATAAACACCATGGGACCACACAGCCATCATACCAATCAGGAAGGAGACGCGGTCTATCTCCTAGAGATTAATGTAGTTTGGTGCGAAAAGTGCAAATCAATCCCAGAACAACAGCAAAGGACCTTGTGAAGATGCTGGAGGAAACCGGTACAAAAGTATCTATATCCACAGTAAAACGAGTCCTATATCGACATAATCTGAAAGGCCACTCAGCAAGGAAGAAGCCACTGCTCCAAAATCGCCATTAAAAAAAAGACAGACTACGGTTTGCAACTGCATATGGAGATAAAGATCGTACTTTTTTGGAGAAATGTCCTCTGGTCTGATGACACAAAATTAGGACTGTTTGGCCATAATGACCATCGTTATCTTTGGAGGAAAAGGGGATAGGCTTGCAAGCTGAAGAACACTATCCCAACAGTTAAGATATCAGTCAGGAAGTTAAAGCCTGGTCGCAAATGGGTCTTCAAAATGAACAATAACCCCAAGCATACTTCCAAAGTTGTGGCAAAATGGCTTAAGGACAACAAAGTCAAGGTATTGGAGTGGCCATCACAAAGCCCTGACCTCAATCCCATAAACAATTTGTGGGCTGAACTGAAAAAGCATGTGCGAGCAAGGAGGCCTACAAACCGGACTCAGTTACACCAGCTCTGTCACAAGGAATGGGACAAAATTCACCCACCTTATTGTGAGAAGCTACCCGAAAGGTTTGACCCAAGTTAAATAATTTTAAGGCAACGCTACCAAATAATAATTGAGTGTATGTAAACTTCTGACCCACTGGGAATGTGATGAAAGAAATAAAATCACTATTATTCAGACATTTCACATTCTTAAAATAAAGTGGTGATCCTAACTGACCTAAGACAGGGAATTTTTACTCTGATTAAATGTCAGAAATTGAGAAAAACTGAGTTTAAATGTATATGCAAACCTCTGACTTCAACTGTGTGTGTGTGATATGCGCCAAAGGCAGGGTAGCCTAGTGGTTAGAGCGTTGGACTAGTAACCGAAGGTACAAATCTGACAAGGTACAAATCTGTCGTTCTGCCCCTGAACAGGCAGTTAACCCACTGTTCCTAGGCCATCATTGAAAATAAGAATTTGTTCTTAACTGACTTGCCTAGTTAAATAAAGGTAAAATAAATAAATATCTGATTGGGCTGCCTGTTTAAATACAGCACTCTTACACAGATGGAGATTCAATACATTGCACAGAGAGGCTGTGTGCTGTGATGTACCTTTCATGTAGACCTCCGTGATAGCTCTAATTTCAGCATTTGTCCTTGAGGCCAGGATATCAATGAGAGCAGCCTCCTCTGTTCCAGAACCCTAGCATTCAGTAAAAGAGATGTGGAGAGATATGTTAATACTTCATTGAGTAGTGTGAGGCAACACATGGGTGGTGGATGAGGTGAATAGCCCCATACAATGTCAATAGCTCTGAGACGTACAGTATAGAATAGTGTTACATACAGTGGGGCAAAAAAGTATTTAGTCAGCCACCAATTGTGCAAGTTCTCCCACTTAAAAAGATGAGAAAGGCCTGTAATTTATCATCACAAGGTACACTTCAACTATGTCAGACAAAATGAGAAGGAAAAAAATCCAGAAAAATCACATTGTAGGATTTTTAATGAATTTATTTGCAAATTATGGTGGAAAATAAGTATTTGGTCAATAACAAAAATGTATCTCAATACTTTGTTATATACCCTTTGTTGGCAATGACAGAGGTGAAATGTTTTCTGTAAGTCTTCACAAGGTTTTCACACACTGTTGCTGGTATTTTGGCCCATTCCTCCATGCAGATCTCCTCTAGAGCAGTGATGTTTTGGGGCTGTTGCTGGGCAACACGGACTTTCAACTCCCTCCAAAAATTTTCTATGGGGTTGAGATCTGGAGACTGGCTAGGCCACTCCAGGACCTTGAAATGCTTCTTACGAAGCCACTCCTTCGTTGCCCGGGCTGTGTGTTTGGGATCATTGTCATGCTGAAAGACCCAGCCACGTTTCATCTTCAATGCCCTTGCTGATGGTAGGCTTTGTTACTTTGGTCCCAGCTCTCTGCAGGTCATTCACTAGGTCCCCCCGTGTGGTTCTGGGATTTTTGCTCACCGTTCTTGTGATCATTTTGACCCCACGGGGTGAGATCTTGCGTGGAGCCCCAGATCGAGGGAGATTATCAGTGGTCTTGTATGTCTTCCATTTCCTAATAATTGCTCCCAAAGTTGATTTCTTCAAACCAAGCTGCTTACCTATTGCAGATTCAGTCTTCCCAGCCCGGTGCAGGTCTACAATTTTGTTTCTTGTGTCCTTTGACAGCTCTTTGGTCTTGGCCATAGTGGAGTTTGGAATGTGACTGTTTGAGGTTATGGACAGGTGTCTTTTATACTGATAAGTTCAAACTGGTGCCATTAATACAGGTAACGAGTGGAGGACAGGGGAGCCTCTTAAAGAAGAAGTTACAGGTCTGTGAGAGCCAGAAATCTTGCTTGTTTGTAGGTGACCAAATACTTATTTTCCACCATAATTTGCAAATGTGATTTTCTGGATTTTTTTTCTAATTTTGTCTGTCATAGTTGAAGTGTACCTATGATGAAAATTACAGGCCTCTCTCATCTTAAGTGGGAGAATTTGCACAATTGGTGGCTGACTAAATACTTTTTTGCCCCACTGTATATTCCCATTGTGACGGTCTCCCTGGCAGTAATAACCTCTGACCTTTATAGCGGTCCTCAGCTCGTAAGCGTCATACTTAGGAGCGATCATCAGGAGGCCCAGCACCACTTTCTCAGTGTTCCCCGTCAGCTCTCCTTGCAGATCACCTGCCAGGTCCTACAGTGGCATTACACAGACATTTAAAATGGGTCCAATGGACACAATCCCCTGCCGAGTGCTCAACCTAGCATTCACGATTTCTCAATACACTCATATTAACCTAGCACATTCTAGATACAATTCAACTGCCAGAAGGGTGTGGTTGCAGAGGAGTTGAACAAACGACACAGCTAGTGACCTCGTCTGTCTGGGCGTCCACACACACTATATGTCTCCCTGTTTCCCAGGAGCATTCCACTAGCAATATTTGCCCTTCCCTTTGGCAAGCATTCTCATTCAACCATGGGTCTTTATAACTTTAATTAATTTTATTGTATTTTACACCCCAATTTCGATCTTTTCTCGTTGCTGCAACTCCCCAACGGGCTCAGGAGGCAAAGGTCGAGTCATGTGTCCTCCAAAACATGACCCGCCAAACCGCGCTTCTTAACACCCGCTCGCTTAACCCGGAAGCCAGCCGCACCAATGTGTCGGAGGAAACACTGTTCACCTGAGGACCGAGATCAGCCTGCAGGCACCCGGCCCCCCACAAGGAGTCGCTAGGGCGCGATGAGCCAAGTAAAGCCCCCCGGCCAAACCCTCCCCTAACCTGGACGACGCTGAGCGAATTGTGTCCGTCACCCTAAGGGGGGTCTAGATAACTTTATCAACAATTCATTTTATGCCAGACCACATGACAGCTCCTATCTCACTGTTTATGTAGGGCAGAAGGTAAACTAGCTGTTTGAGTGTAACCCGAAAGGTTGCTAATAAGGTGAAAAATCTGTTGATGTGCCCTTGAGGGGCGCTGTTCATAATTGCTGAGACATTGTTTCAGGGAGAGTGAGATACGCAAAAAAGACATTAACAATTCACACATGTAAAATCGACACTTGTACATGTGAAATAGGACAGATAAGCACCCACCAGTAGAGTAAACATTGATCAGACTTCCCTTTCGGTTTTAAATGTCGAGTTAAATAATAACTTAACATAGGGTCTGTCACTTTGTAATCTTCCTACTTCACTTAAACACACAATGCAGTATCCTGACTGAAACTGGTCTTTAACCCTCATGAGGAGTATTATTCACCTAATCTTTGAAGGTAGATCAAATCAAATGTATTTATATAGCCCTTCTTACATCAGCTGATATCTCAAAGTGCTGTACAGAAACCCAGCCTAAAACCCCAAACATCAAGCAATGTAGGTGTAGAAGCACGTTGGCTAGGAAAAACTCCCTAGAAAGGCCAAAACCTAGGAAGAAGCCTAGAGAGGAACCAGGCTATGAGGGGTGGCCAGTCCTAGATAATCCTCTCTCTATCCTCTGTCCACAACACAATCTGTTTGTAAGAGTTAATGATGAACCCGAGGCATCAACTGTCAACACAAAGCAAACATTAACATCAGACAGACACCACCACACCCATAGTAACACACAAAACCACACACCAGGAACGAAGATGATAAATGTAACTATTTACACAATCCCTGCATACTCCTGCCATGCACTTGAACTATATCTAATATAAGAATATCTAAATAGTCTTCCTCAATTACTGGAGCTGGCATTGTTTGGCTTTGGAAAACTTAAGAATAGTCTGATAATTCAAACTGGGATAGGAGAAATGTCATAAACACAGGCAATGGACAATACCTTCGACAGGTGCGTCACTCCATCTGATATAAGTAAATAGTAACACTTATTACCTTCCCCACGGTCAGCTTGTATGCCTCCTTGATGCGTTGCCTCTGAGCAATGGTACGACGTGCCAGGACCTCAATGACAACTGCCTCATCAGTGCCTATAAGAAAACATCCCAGACTAACATTACTGTATACCTTCACATTATAATGCTGCATTATAAGATAAAATAACTTGCTATTGACAAAACAGCGTCGATCACCATTGTAATTAAGAATACAATATTTCACACATTGGTTGAGATGTCAATGTTAAAACTTGACACTGACAGAACTTTGACATTAAATGGCACTTAGTGTCCATAGTGTGGCTGCATTTTCAATAGAAATAATGGACAGAAATATCTCCCTGATATCACAGCTAGAAAGTGCTCAACCAGAGTTCAACATGAATGCTGAACTGACACACTTCCTGTTTCCAAGCTCCTCCCCTTGGACCCATGGGCATACCCGTTTCTCGATGTATGTGCCATCGGTTTCTAATACATCTCACATTAGAGTCAGGTGAAGCATGAGCATTCCAAACATGGTGCCAAGATTCACCCATTTAGAGACAAATTGTGTAAACGATTTTCTACATTGTAGAATAATAGTGAAGACATTACAATTATGAAATAAGACATATGGAATCATGTAGTAATCCAAAACATATTATGTATTTTTATTCTTCAAAGTAGCCACACTGCCTTGATGACAGCTTTGCACACTCTTGGCATTCTCTCAACCAGCTTCACTCGGAATGCTTCTCCAACTGTCTTGAAAGAGTTCCAGCATATGCTGAGCACTTGTTAGCTGCGTTTCCTTCCCTCTGTGTTCAGACTCATCCCAAACCATCTCAAATAGGTTGAGGTCGGGTGTTTGTGGCGACCCGGTCATCTGATGCAGCACTCCATCACTCTCCTTCTTGGTCAAATAGCCCTTACACAGCCTGGAGGTGTTTTGGGTCATTGTAGTGGTTTCTTTGCAGCAATTCGACCATGAATGCCTGATTCAAACAGTCTCCTCTCAACAGTTGATGTTGAGGTGTGTCTGTTACTTGAACTCTGTGAAGCATTTATTTGTGCTGCAATTTCTGAGGCTAGTAACTCTAATGAACTCATCCTCTGCAGCAGAGGTAACTCTGGGTCTTTCTTTCCAGTGGTGGTCCTCATGAGAGCCAGTTTCAGCATAGCGCTTGATGTTTTTTGCGACTGCACTTGAAGAAACTTTATAAGTTCTTGAAATTTTCCGAATTGACTGATCTTCACGTCTTAAAGTAATGATGGACTGCCGTTTTCTCTTTGTTTATTTGAGCTGTCGTTGCCATAATATGGACTTGGTCCTTTACCAAATATGGCTATATTCTGTATACCAACCCTACCCTGTCACAACACAACTGATTGGCTCAAATGCATTAAGAAGGAAAGAAATTCCACAAATTAACTTTTAAGAAGGCACACCTGTTCCAGGTGAATGATGCTGGTTGAGAGAATGCCAAGAGTGTATAAAGCTGTCATCAAGGCAAAGGGTGGCTACTTTGAAGAATTTTAAATATAAAATGTATTTTGATTTGTTTAACACTTTTTTGGTTACTACATGATTCAATGTGTGGTATTTCATAGTTTTGATGTCTTCACTATTATTCTACAATGTAGAAAATAAAGAAAAACCCTTGAATGAGTAGGTGAGTCCAACATTTTGAATGGTACTGTACATCAGCAAGGCAACGATAATGCAATCCTAAATTTCAAATAGAACAAGAGAAAGGCTGTAAAGGCAACGGATGAGTCAAGTATAAAGAAAGTACTCTCAGGGCACAATTAGAGGAATAAATGATATCATCAAAATGGAAAGTACAGGAACTACAGTCGTGTAGGGCGCCTGTATTGAGGTCTAGAAGAAATACAAATTGTGACTGCACTTATAGTGCCTTCGGAAATAATTCAGACCCCTTGACTTTTTCCACATTGTTACTTTTGGATTAAATAAAACAAATTTCCTCAGCAATCTACACATACTCTATAAAGACAAAGCAGTTTTAGACATTTTAGCAAATCTATTACAAACAAAAAACAGAAATACCTTATTCATGTAACTATTCAGACCTTTTGCTATGAGATTCGAAATTGAGCTCAGGTACAGTTGTAGTCGGAAGTTTACATACACTTAGGTTGGAGTCATTAAAACCCTTTTTTTAACCACGCCAAATTTCCTGTTAACAGATTATTTCACTGTGTCACAATTCCAAAGGGCCGTAAGTTTACACATATCAATTTGACTGTGCCGGTAAACAGCTTGGAAAATTCCAGAAAATTATGTCATGGCTTTAGAAGCTTCTGATAGGCTAACTGACATAATTTGAGTCAATTGGAGGTGCACCTGTGGATGTATTTCAATATCCAAATGCCTTAAGGTACCACGTTCATCTGCACAAACAATAGAACGCAAGTATAAACATCATGGGACCACGCAGCTGTCGTACTGCTCAGGAAGGAGACGTGTTCTGTCTCCTAGAGATGAACGTACTTGGTGCGAAACGTGCAAATCAATCCCAGAACAACAGCAAAGGACCTTGTCAAGATGCTGGAGGAAACAGGTAATAAAGTATCTATATCCACAGGTACGAAAGTATCTATATGTACAGTAAAAAGAGTCCTATATCGACATAACCTGAAAGGCCGCTCAGCAAAGAAGAAGCCACTGCTCCAAAACTGCCATAAAAAGCCAGACTACGGTTTGCAACTGCACATGGGGATAAAGATCGTACTTTTTGGAGAAATGTCCTCTGGTCTGATGAAACAAAAATAGAACTGTTATGCCATAATGACCATCATTATGTTTGGAGGGAAAAGGGGGAGGCTTGCAAGCCAAAGAACACCATCCAAACCGTGAAACATGGGGGTGGCAGCATCATGTTGTGTGGGTGCATTGATGCAGGAGAGACTGGTGCACTTCACAAAGTAGATGGCATCATGAGGTAGGAAAATTATGTGGATATATTGAAGCAACATCTTAAGATATCAGTCAGACAGTTAAAGCATGGTCACAAATGGGCTTTCCAAATGAACAATGACCCCAAGCATACTTCCAAAGTTGTGGCAAAATGGCTAAGGACAACAAAGTCATGGTATTGGAGTGGCCATCACAAAGCCCTGACCTCAATCCTATAGAATATTTGTGGGCAGAACTGAAAAAGTGTGTGCGAGCAAGGAGGTCTGGAGAAAACCTGGCACCATCCCTATGGTGAAGCAGGGTGGGGATGTTTTTCAGCGGTAGGGACTGGGAGACTAGTTTGGAATGAGGCAAAGACGAACAGAGCAAAGTACAGAGATCCTTGATGAAAACCTGCTCCAGAGCACTCAGGACCTCAGACTGGGGTGAAGGTTCACCCTCCAACAGGACTACTGTTATGCAGCGATCTGTCTGTCCTTTGCTCTGTTCATCTCTGGTCACCTCCCTGACCAATAATCTGATGGTCACTCTGACAGAGCTCCTCTGTGGAGTTGAGAGAACCTTCCAGAAGGACAACCATTTCCAAGGAATTTATTGAATCACAGGGGGAAGATGGAGTGCAGGCCAGGGGAAGCTCGGGCAGGCAGGAAACCAGGTGCCGAGGCAGAGGCTGGAGCGAGAGGGGTTGGGACAGGGTGAGAAGATCCAGAGCGGAATCCAAGGGAGAAGTAGCGTGGGGAATCCAGGGCAGAGTAGCAGGATAAGGAGATGTGAGACTGGAGACAGGGACCAGAGTCAGAGTGGGAAGAATGAGCAGAGATTACGATCTGGCAGGAATGAGTATTTGTTAGAGGTCTTGATTATGGAACAGGTTGCAGCTGGTGGGGATATGCTCTGACCCCAGCACACCTGTCTCCGCTAGAGCTCGACCGATTATGATTTTTCAACGCCGATACCGATTATTGGAGGACCAAAAAAGCCGATACCGATTAAATCGGCCAATTTAAAAAAAAAATGTATTTGCAATAATGACAATTACAACAATACTGAAATAATACTTATTTTAACTTAATATAATACATCAATAAAATCAATTTAGCCTCAAGTAAATAATGAAATATGTTCAATTTGGTTTAAATAATGCAAAAACAAAGTGTTGGAGAAGAAAGTAAAAGTGCAATATGTGCTATGTAAGAAAGCTAACGTTTCAGTTCCTTACTCAGAACATATGACAGCTGGTGGTCTAGATATTATAGGAATTATAGGACTATTTCCCTCTATACCATTTGTATTTCATTAACCTTTGACTATTGGATGTTCTTATAGGCACTTTAGTATATGCCAGTGTAACAGTAACACTTCCGTCCCTCTCCTCGCTCCTACCTGGGCTCGAACCAGGAACACATCGACAACAGCCACACTCGAAGCAGTGTTTCCAATGCAGAGCAAGGGAAACAACCACAGGCTCAGAGCGAGTGACGTTTAAAACGCTATTAGCGCGCGCTACATCGGTTACACCAGCCTCATCTCGAGAGTTGATAGGCTTGAAGTCATAAACAGCGCAATGCTTAACGCACAACTTAGAGCTGCTGGCAAAACACACGAAAGTGCTGTTTGAATGAATGTTTACACGCCTGCTTCTGCCTACCACCGCTCAGTCAGATACTTGTATGCTCAGTCAGATTACATGTAACGCAGGACACGCTAGATAATATCTAGTAATATCATCAACCATGTGTAGTTAACTAGTGATTATGATCGATTGTTTTTTTATAGGATAAGTTTAATGCTAGCTAGCAACTTACCTTGCCTTACTGCATTCGCGTAACAGGCAGTCTCCTTGTGGAGTGCAACGAGAGAGAGGCAGGTCATTATTGCGTTGGACTAGTTAACTGTAAGGTGCAAGATTGGATCCCCTGAGCTGACAAGGTGAAAATCTGTCGTTAAAATAGCAAAAATATCGAAATACCAGTTTTTGCTTTCTCTTTATAGGTACTGTGTGTAGATTGATGAGGAAAGAAAACTATTTAAACCATTTTAGAATAAGGCTGTAACCTAACAAAATGTGGAAAAATTAGAGGGATCTGAATACTTTCCGAAGGCACTGCATAGCATACTGTATAACAGGAAGGTAGGTTAGGGCTTTCATGGAAAGGACAAACTATTTTAGGATATAACGCTTTCTGAGAAGAAAAAAAAGTGACACTAACGCTCACATCCGGCCTATCTGACACCTCATTATGATCACTCACCAGCCCCCTTCATGGCTCCTCTCAGACGGTTCACATCCTCCTCTACATTGAAAGCAGCGGCTTCAACCACGGTTCCACGGTTGCCAATCTACAGTGGGAGAAAGTTATATGGCATACGTTTAAACGGCCCATGCATTGGTATCGCAGTCACTCTGCATTGGTATCGCAGTCACTCTGCATTGGTATCGCAGTCACATGTTTGATGCCATTTCATTCGCTCCATTCCAGCCATTATGAGCCGCCCTCCCCTCAGCTGCCGCCACTGGTATCTACTGGTTACAGTGTATGCCAGACTACCTCGTCTGCTCTATGGCTGATATTTTCAAAAAGCAGGCTTGTCAGCTGGCCTACAGCAGTAAGGATTTTGTGTTTTTAGGGCCTATTTCCATCACCCATCTTTCTGCAAACATGAATGAATACACTGTTGATACAGCATCTACCCCCAAGCTATAAGACTGCAGGACAATTAATCAAATGGCCATCCGGACTATTTACATTGACCCCCCCACCTTTGTTTTTACACTGCTGCTACTCACTGTTTATTATCTATGCATAGTCACTTTACCCCTGCAGTACCTACGTGTAGAAATGACCTAGACTAAGCTGTAAATATTTTCTTAATTCTATTTCTTTAACTGCATTGTTGGTTAAAGGCTTGTAAGTACGCATTTCACGGTAAGGTCTACACCGATTGTATTCGGTGCATGTAACAAATAAAACTTGATAAGAAAATAAACTCCAAGACTAAGCAAACAAAACCTAATTCAAATGTGAGCATGCATGCAAATGTATGGAAATGTTGACCACTATCATTCCTAGTCCAGTCACAAAGCGTACTACAGTACACACGTTGGGTGCTGGGACTTACCGCTGCCATTGTAGAGTTTCAAAACTTAATCAAGAGATGGGAAAGCTATGAAAAGAAACATTGTTATTACTTCTTAGGATTCTTAGTAATGCGTTTTCCTCAATTAGTATTTTGCTGGGTGACTTTTACTTGAGTTATTTTTGTTTGCTTTTACTCAAGTATGACAATTGGGTACTTTTTCCACTACTGACTGTATGCGATTACCCAAAACACATTTCATCATCCAGTCTTCCCAGTGGAACAATCTTCACAGGTCAACTAATTACACACACACCTGTAATTACACTACTCAGTAAGAGAGGGCCAGTGGGTATTTAGCTAGTGTTCTATTCTAAGAGACCAGCTTTACCCACTGAAAAAATTAGCTCACAACAGTTCCCCGAAAGTCCAATTGAGACTAAATACATCAGTCTCTGGGCAGGGCATATTGCCTCAGGCAGTCACTAGTTTATGTTGATAATGTTTCTAATAACATAGGGAGCCAACAATCTTTATAGTCCCACTTCAAATGCAAAAATATATATTTTAGTCCAGGAGTGTTATCCATATTGTGCCGCTGGAACATTAGCCAAGGATAACAACTCTTTCACTGTATACATCTGGTCCGTTAACCCTGCTGCGTTATGTTAATTTGGCGTGAAAATACCTGGTACAACAAGAACCCTTTTGACATCTGCCTCTGTCCAACTGCCACTTAAAAACATTAGAAATAGCCTACTAGATATACAGTACATTATTTCAATATGATCACCCCTGCACATTATGCAGATAATGCTGATGGTTCATTTAGAGCACTTTTACGTCAAAATGACCATTAGCCCACTAGAGTAAATGCAACCAATGAAATGCAGTTCACAAAATTACCACAACGCAGGCACTACAAATCTATCGTAAATATAGGTAAATATGGAGACATTGTTACCCAACACAGTTCTTATAATTGTTTGTTAGTTGTTTCCCTGTTTGTGGGTGTAATGTTAAGGATAAATTAAATCAACCCAACAATAGGTCTCAGGAAGCGATGTCTGTCAGCTGGCGGCCAGCAATGGAAGAATAACTTCTGAGGTTTAGTTTATGTTCGAGACACACCCTTGAATGTGTCAGAAATAATATTCTAAAGCTTCGAGTAAAAACAACAACCGAAAACACAAATCTATAGCTTATTTGTGCCTATTTTAACCTCACCCTAAAATGACAGTAAAATATTTACTTACAAATGAGGAAGAATGGAGTGGTGACAAAACGGAACTCTTCTGAGAACGGAACGTCGGCTTTAAAACGCAGCCCAGGGGCTGACACAGAAAGATTTTCGGTCCCACCCCTTTATACTTACACAGGTCACATTATATTTCAGTCAAGAGCTTCATATCTCTCTTAATGGTACCTTGGCCTTTTGCTTACCACCTAGATCTCTCTGCAACAGACTTATTGTATTTTATTTTATTTGTATTATGCGACAAGAAGACAAATAGCCAGTCATCCCATATACTAGATTGGAATATACAAATAGGGAAAAAACGTAAATTTAATTAACCAGGTTCCCATCCAACCATTTCATGCGAATGAATTACCTGACGCATGAAAAGGTGATGTAAACATTAAATGCAGGTACAATTTATAAAATTGCTGGATATTTATGTCGGTAAAATGTATAACGTGAGAATGGGGGCGGTAGAAACGCCTTTATGCGCAAATATTGATATATTAACCAGAAGTAATAGTGGAGTCACGCGATGAAATGATGTGTTGTTAATTGGGAGAGAGGTGTTGCTTTATTTGTTTTTCAGACCAGGTTTGCGGAAGGTATTCAGACCCTTTTACTTTTTCCACATTTTGTTACATTACAGCTTTATTCTAAATGTAAATATTTTCCTCAATCTACACACAATACCCCATAATGACAAAGAAAAACCAGGTTTAGACATTTTTGCAAATGTATTACAAATAAAAATAAATATTAAATATCACATTTACATAAGTATTCAGACCCTTTACTCAGTATTTTGTTGAAGCACCTTTGGGATTGATTACAGCATCGAGTCTTCTTGAGTATGAAGATATAAGTTTGGCACACATGTATTTGTGTACTTTTTCCCATTCTTCACTGCATATCCTCTCAAGCTCTGTCAGGTTGGATGGGGAGCGTTGCTGCACAGCTATTTCCAGGGCTCTCCAGAGATGTTAGATCGGGTTCTAGTCTGGGCTCTGGCTGGGCCACTCAAGGACATTCAGAGACTTGTCCCGAAGCCACTCCTGCGTTGTCTTGGCTGTGTGCTTTGGGTTGTTGTACTGTTGGAAGGTGAACCTTTTCCCCAGACTGAGATCCTGAGTGCTCTGGAGCAGGTTTTCATCAAGGATCTCTCTGTACTTTGCTCCATTCATCTTTGCCTCGATCCTGACTAGTCTCTCAGTCCCTGCCGCTGAAAAACATCCCCACAGCATGCTGCCACCACCATGCTTCACGGTAGGGATGGTGCCAGGTTTCCCCCAGATGTGACGGTTGGCATTCAGGCCAAGGAGTTCAATGTTGGTGTCATCAGACCAGAGAATCTTGTTTCTCATGGTCTGAGAGTCTTTAGGTGCCTTTTGGCAAACTCCAAGTGGGCTGTCACGTGCATTTTACTGAGGAGTGGCTTCCGTCTGGCCCACTCCACCATAAAGGCCTGATTGGTGGAGTGTTGCAGAGATGGTTGTCCTTCTGAAAGGTTCTCCCATCTCCACAGAGGAACTCTAGAGCTCTGTCAGAGTGACCATCAGGTTCTTGGTCACCTCCCTTACCCTTCTCCCCCAATTGTGCAGTTTGGCCGGGTGGCCAGCTCTAGGAAGAGTCTCGGTGGTTCCAAACTTCATCCATTTAAGAATGATGGAGGTCACTGTGTTCTTGGGGACCTTTAATGCTGCAGAAATATTTTGGTATAATTCCCCAGATCTGTACCTCAACACAATCCTGTCTCTGAGCTCTACAAGACAATTCCTTTGACCTCATGGCTTGGTTTTCGCTCTGACATGCACTGTCTTCTTCAATGAGGTTTATTTGTGGTTGACATCCAATATGTTGCATTACTACCACCTAGTAGATTGAAGTACAACTCCCTTATACTTTGCTTGAAAAAGTAAATACATAAATACCCTACCATCTAACACTACACTCACAAAAAAATAAAATCACCCTACTCCACTATTTAAATCTATTTAGTCCTACCTCAATGCCAACAACAAGAAAGGACGGGACAACACCACTTAACACACCCGGTAACTCTTCTGATGTCAAGTATTGCACACCCAAATACCTCTCTGCAGCTGCCACCACAACCTCAGTTTTCTGTGACTGACCAGCAGCACAGTTGATAACCATTGCTATAAATGCTAAAAATCCAATCTTACTGAAACATATCACTTACTGGCCTATCCATCAGTGACTGGTACAGATCTTTTACTCACACTACTGCCTCACCCTTGACCCATCTTCTTCTACTTTCTTAATTGCCTCAGCATACAACAACTTCTGCACTACTCTAACTCTGGAAACCTCAACCTGCCTCTATTGCACGGGGCATTTCTGATCCCCAGCCCCATGGGCACCCCTACAATGAACACATACCACTACTTTCCCCCATTAATACATATTAATTTGACTCATGCCCTTCTGCACACTTCTCACACCTAGAAACCTCCCTACTATACACTGCTGCCACATGCCAATAAGCTTGACAACTGTAACAACGTGATGTATTCGACACAAAAGCTCATACATCTTAACATCACTTTGTCGGGCAAAGAGACAACATAAAATCTCAAAAGAACAGGCAATGATTCTGTTTCACCAACCTGTCTGCGTCGCACCACACTACGAGCATCACAAACACCGGGAATCTTCTCCTTCAGTTGGTCAACTTTTACATTTACTGCTACCCCAGTAATCACTTCTTTCAATGGCGCCCTTTTGAGAGCGGAAGAATTCACATTTCTTGCCCCCATTCGTTTAACGCCGATCGCCTTCACCCTCTGACCAGCAGAAACACAAACAATTATGACAAGACCACTTCTGGTTACACTCCGATTCCACAGTACCCAATTCTGCTTCCACACACCCTGAAACCACAAATGGATCAGCCAAAAGGCAAGGGTCCACTTTTTCAAAACAATTCACTCCATCGGTCTTCATCCTGACCTGAATAACTTATAGGGGTTCCTCCACAGTTTCAATTTGAAGAACCCCTAAAGGATTACTCGAGGAACCGTTTCTTTTTAGAGCTTATGATAATACTGAACTTCTCCTGACACAATTTATTACTTTCTCAAGGGACGAAATTCCGGCTGTCAATCTCCGTAAAATCAGCACGAACCCTTCGGGATGTAGCGTTCAACAGTGCCATCCCACTTATAATGCAGCTGCTTTGTCTTGATGTAATTTCTTCATCAAAAGCTACCGTGACGCTTTTCAATTTCAAACAAGCGCGCTCTTCCAACCACCATCCCGTGTCGTTCGCTCACCACATGTGATTCAGCCTGCCTTCTCTGTGAAAATGAATCCTGCTGATGAACCAACATCTTCTGAACCACATCCACATTCCTCTGAGATACACTGTCAATTGTGGGACCTTACTGTATATAGACAGGTGTGTGCCTTTCCAAATCTTGTCCAATCAATTGAATTTACCACAGGTGGACTCCAATTAAGTTGTAGAAACATTTCAAGGATGATACATGGAAACAGGATGCACCTGAGCTCAATTTCGTGTTTCATAGCAAAGGGTCTGAATACTTATGTACATAAGTTATTTATGTTTTTAATTTGTAATAATTTTGCAAGCATTTCTAAAAACCTGTTTTCCTTTTGTCATCATGGGGTAGTGTTTAGATTGCTAAGGATTTGTATTTATTTAATCAATTTTAGAACAAGGCTGTAACTTAACAACATGTTGAAAAGTGCACTGTATGTGAAACTGATAGATGCACACACATTACATGTTAATGTTTTTAAATGTAAATAGTAAAGTATTTTGTCTGTAATGTCTTTTTCGTTATATGTCGGACCCCAGTAAGCCTAGCTGTCGCCATTGGCGTCGTCTAATGGGGATCCTAATGAATCCAATCAAAAACAGGGTGGTGAATGTGCAAGGTGATGAGCTTGATGCAATTTTTTCCAATAAATATCGAGGGTCTTATTCTGGTGACATGATGATCGAAGCTTGGCTGCTGTTTGAAATATATAAATAATATCGCTCACAATCATTATACATTCATAATGGGGTAGCCTACGCACTTTATCTGCGAGTTGTTGGCTAGAGCGCATGTGCCAAGAAAGATTGGGCACATTTTCAATATAACAATTTTATGACAAAACCATCAGTAGAATTGAACATGCGATGGAAACCCATTTAACCTGTATTTTTCATTCGGTAACCTACATGGGAATGTAACGGTAAAAGTTTTATGTGCACTACGTCATCCCGCACTGCCTTTCATCTGTAAAAAGCCCGTTTGATATAAACATATCTCTGGTGGGGAAATGTGCATATTTTTTATGCATTTGAGAGTATTCGCATTAAAATCTGTCGCAAATTGGATAGAAACCTAGCTATAGATGCTCCCCACCAGTGCCCCCCCCCCAATCGTAGAAATGCAGATATCATGACTCCACTGCTGTAAGCCTTAGCAGCTGCTGCTATGTTAATGTTGTCGTAGTAGCCGAAGCTTGTATTAGCCTAGCTTGCGTACATAACATGAACTACTAACTAGCTGGCTATTATTTATCTATATTTTCTAACGGAGCTATCAAACCAAACTGAGATCGAAAGTATCTAGCTCCAATCGGTACACTCAGTATCGGAATGACCATTTCCTGTCAGTTTGATATTCATTTCCGGTTGCGAAATAGCTAGCTAGCGGTTCGTGTGCAGCCTGCTAGCCGTTAGCTAATTGTAGCTAGCTAGATGATGTGTTGTAGTAGGCTTGGAAATAATCATATTTGCCGAAAGACATTGAATATGGAAGGATCGTGTAACATTTGCACGTTGCACCGGGGATATATTGCAACGGACATAATTTTTAGAGGATAACCTGGATAACCTTAGCTACATGAAATGTCATAAACTAGCCGCGGAGTTGGAGGGACCCACAACCTCCTGAACAGCTGTATTGATGGAGAAATGTCCTCCGAGACGATAGCAAATATAATACTGCACAAGGTTTAGCGGAATTATTATAGTCTGCTATCTTGTCTCTGTATCTAGTCTGTCAAGCAAATAGTAGACGGGTCATTCCGAGATTGCTAGCTACTTAGTCAATGATGAGATAGCTAACTGCTGCCAGTGCTGGTGAAGAAATCACAGCTGTTTTGGCATCTGTAAACAACAAGACTGGCTGTGTCAGACAAACCTTCGGCCTTGTCCAGAAATACAAGATTTGTGAAACTGGCACAATACATACATTTGTGAAACTGGCACAACTGTAAACAAGGACATTTGAACAGTCTGTATCGAAGTGAGGATAATTTTTCCTGATCATCGAGACTTGACAAAACTATAATGAGGAAGTTTTTTGATTCATCTCGTCGGGAGTTGGTCAGTTCTGGACCTGCTTCTGGAGGGGGTAGCAGTGGATCCAGCCATGCAGGTGGCAATTTAATTGGACGTTCATGTACAATTGGGCGGCACCAAGTCACTATTGAAGAAACAGTGGCCGAAGGTGAGATGTAGGAATTGATGCTTGTCTTTTGGAAACAATGTTTTGATGTTCATGTTGACTGAGAACATGTCATGTGACATTTCAGTCAGACAGAAAACTGCAACAATGGTCAACATCAATCAGTCATTACCAATCAGGTAGCTGCTGCATGAAATATGGAATGATGGAATTCATTTATGCCCAATGCCAGAGGCAAGTTGAGGTTTCAGTGTGATATTGCTACTGTATGCCATTGGTAAAGACATACTGTTGTGTCAACTTTCCACATGATGTACTCCTATTCCTGACACTCCTACATCTGACACACCCAGCCAATGACTATTTCACTGTAGATGGATATGCCATCGTGCCATATTGTTTGTAGTGTGGCTTTCATGGCATCAGTTTTGAGGATTAAGTGTGTGGCTGCTGCAAGATGTGACTTCTGTCATATCAGTCAAATGACTGACAGCTGTCATTGTTGGAGCAGCATCTGCATTTGGTAAATTAATTGTCAGGAAATCCCCTTACGTATTAGGCACTTAAATGCACTCAGAACTGTCTGTTTTCGGTGTTCTATGAATTATTAAAATTAGTGACCATGGACACGAGAAGAGGCTCACTAGGAATAATAGCTAATTTTCAGGTACTGAAGAGCACAGAGAGAGATGTTTGGGGTGTCAAAGAATTTGTACTATTAAACAAAAGCCAATTGGGCACATTAATCCTGGCATTTTTGTAATTTTGACAACACAATACCATGCAGATCAAGTTGCTGATTGTTTGATATCACTCATGTACTTGGTGGTGAAATCCAAAGAATCTGAAGATAATTGTACATTTACATTTGAGTAATTTAGCAGACACTCTTATCCAGAACGATTTACAGTAGTGAGTGCCTACATTTTCTTACTTGTCCTCCGCAAGCGCCATGCTATACCAACTGAGCCACACAGGACCATAATGCCTTGATGTGAGGAAGTGATGTGACATTAATCCCTGACTCCCTGTGCAGTGGTGTAAAATCACCTCTCAAAACAGTATATTTTTCTCATTAAGCATCTGGCTTGGATTCAATTCCATGTAAACTCAGTCAATCCTTTAAATGAATTAAAAAATAGAAAAATAAATGGGCTTAGTCTTTGAAAATGGCAAATGCATAACCTAGCCTAAATAAACACAATCATCTACATACAAATAAATGCCTGACCCCAGTTATCACATAACACTACCATTTTGTATCGTACACCTGAGTGAAAGGTGCAGTGTCTGCATTATCCTGCACAGTGGAGTAATTTGTGTGGATTGTGTTCACTGATATGGTAATGATGTAGCCCTGACATCTTGTAAAATTAATTTACTTTGCACAACCTTCTTAAAGACTGCAACTTTGCTCTAACAACCTCAGTTCATGATGACAATGTTTCTATCACTTTCTCACATCCAATGCTTTTGTTGACGAGTAAGGCAAATTGCATCTCATGATTTCTGCCTATTCTGTCCATCCTTTTAGAGTGCCGCTTTGCAGTGTACACTGAGTCTGAAACATGGTGAATGGAGACAGTCTAGCCTATCCCTGCCTCAGTTTTAGCTCAGCAACTCCCACTGCAATATTGTATAGATCTACACAGTACACTGCAGTCTAAACACATTGAAATTCAACACCATTATGGTATAACATGTAGACTATCAACATTGACTTACTGTAAATTCCATGCTAAGATAGTTAAGCTAGATATACTGTAAATTTCACAGCCTACAGTTGCAATGAAGATTACTAATTTAACATGATGCCACAAAGACAGTTGGCAGAAGATGACAAATAATGCTCTTATGGATTATGGATTGGGGTGTATGGAATGGTTAGGCCAATTTGATTTCTTTACTTCAATATCTTGTCTTGTCTTCTAGTCATATACAGTTGAAGTCAGAAGTTTACACACACCTTAGCCAAATACATTTAAACTCAGTATTTCACAATTCCTGACATTTAATACAGGAAAATATTCCCTGTTTTAGGTCAGTTAGGATCACCACTTTATTTTAAGAATGTGAAATGTCAGAATAATAGTAGAGAGAATAATTTATTTCAGATTTGATTTCTTTCATCACATTCCCAGTGGGTCAGAAGTTTACATACACTCAATTAGTATTTGGTAGTATTGCCTTTAAATTGTTTAACTTGGGTCAAATGTTTCGGGGAGCCTTCCACAAGCTTCCCACAATAATTTGGGTGAATTTTGGCCCATTCCTCCTGACAGAGCTGGTGTAACTGAGTCAGGTTTGTAGGTCTCCTTGCTCGCACACGCTTTTTCAGTTCTGCCCACAAATTGTTTATGGGATTGAGGTCAGGGCTTTGTGAGGGCCACTCCAATACCTTGACTTTGTTGTCCTTAAGCCATTTTGCCACAACTTTGGAAGTATGCTTGGGGTCATTGTCCATTTGGAAGACGCATTTGCGACCAAGCTTTAACTTCCTGACTGATGTCTTGAGATGTTGCTTCAATATCTTCACATAATTTCCCCCCCTAATGATGCCATCTATTTTGTGAAGTGCACCAGTCCCTCCTGCAGCAAAGCACCCCCACGACATGATGCTGCCACCCCCGTGCTTCACTGTTGGGATTTTGTTCTTTGGCTTGCAAGCCTTCCCCTTTTTCTTCCAAACATAACAATGGTCATTATGGCCAAACAGTCCTATTTTTGTTTCATCAGACCAGAGGATATTTCTCCAAAAAGTTCAATTTTTGTTCCCTTGTGCAGTTGCAAACCGTTGTCTGGCTTTTTTATGGCAGTTTTGGAGCAGCGGCTTCTTCCTTGCTGAGCGGCCTTTCAGGTTATGTCAATATAGGACTCATTTTACTGTGGATATAGATTTATTTGTACCTGTTTCCTCCAGCATCTTCACAAGGTCCTTTGCTGTTGTTCTGGGATTGATTTAAACTCCCATCACCAAAGTACGTTCATCTCTAGGAGACAGAACGCAGGTACACCTCCAATTGGTACACCATCCACAGGTACACCTCCAATTGACTCTAATGATGTCAATTAGCCTATCAGAAGCTTCTAAAGCCAAGACATAATTTTCTGGAATTTTCCAAACTGTTTAAAGGCACAGTCAACTTAGTGTATGTAACCTTCTGACCCACGGAATTGTGATACCGTGAATTATAAGTGAAATTATCTGTCTGTAAACAATTGTTGGAAAATTGACTTGTGTCATGCACAAAGTAGATGTCCTAACCGACTTGTCAAAACTCTAGTTTGTTAACAAGAAATTTGTGGAGTGGTTGAAAAACTTGTTTTAATGACTCCAACCTAAGTGTATGTAAACTTCCGACTTCAACTGTAGTTTCATAATGAGACTGGAATCAAATAAAATGTTATTTGTTACATGCGGCGAATACAATAGGTATGGACTTTTACATTGAAATGTTTACTTACAAGCCGTTAACCATCATTGCAGTATCAAGAAAAATACATGTTAATTAAGAAATAAAAGTAATAAATAAATTTAGAGCAGCAGTAAAAATCACCATTATAAGAGTAGTTATTCAATCTTCCACTCTTCTATCCCCATTAATCCCAATGGCGGAATGCAAGATACAACATCTTAAACTGAAATCATGGCCACAAAAGGAAAAATCTGAATATTCAAACTAAAACATTTTGAGTGCTTATTAAAAACAAATTCTATGGATTATTGAAGCAAATTACAAGGTTTAGACAAATCCAAACTGCTGCAAACCAAATGCTAGCCTAGTAGCATGAGGAAATATTGTCTAGATGCTTTTTTCCAGGGGAGATTAAGTTTATAAATTGACTGTCTAGGCTGTGGGACAGTGGAGGCACATTTTATAAGATGTTACAGTACTAACTCTAGCCTACTTTTCATTGATTGCACTTCTGTCACTCGGTTGTGTCATGCCATTGTTGTGAAAGTTCTCAAAATGCCTCTGCCATATTGCTGCTCAGTCATTCTGAATGGGGGCTAATAACTGTTTTGTCAAAATTAAACTACATTGGTCTGTAAATACAATGATATAGGAGTTGGCAAATAATTAGTAGGAAACAACTTTGCCATCATTATGATGTCATCAAATTTACTTTGGAGTGATGGCAATGTTTACGACATGTAAAGTCAATCTGGCGACATCACAATAGCTACGTTTCCAGATTTTCATGCAAATATTAAAAAATCCACATAAAACAATGCACATTTTCCCACCAGACATGTGCGTGGTGACGTACAGTAAGTGTACAAAACATTAAGGACACCTTCCTAATATTGAGTTGCACCCCGCCCTCCCTTTTGCACTAATGTCTTTGGGGCAATGACTCTACAAGGTGTCGAAGCGTTCCACAGGGATGCTGGCCCATGTTGACTCCAATGCTTCCCATAGCTTTGTGAAGCTTACTGGATGTCCTTTGGGTGGTGGACCATTATTGATACACACGGGAAACTGTTGAGCGTGAAAACCCAGCAGCGTTGCACTTCTCGACACAAACCGGTGCACCAGGCACATGCTACAATATCCCGTTCAAAGGCACTTAAATCTGTTGTCTTGCTCATTCACCCTCTGAATGGCACACAAACACGATCCATGTCTGAATTTTCTCAAGACTTAAAAATATTTTTTTTACCTGTCTCCTCCCCTTCATCTACACTGATTTTGAAGTGGATTTAACAAATTACATCAATAATGTTACAGTCATCGTTGCATGAAGAAGTGACCAAAGCGCAACGTGGTAAGTGTTCATGATTTATTAATAGAACTTAACCCTGAATAACAAAGAGAATAAATGAAACAGTTCTGTCTGGTGCAGACACAAAAACAAAACAACTACCCACAAAACACAGGTGGGAAAACCATACCTAAGTATGGTTCTCAATCAGAGACAACGATAGACGGCTGCCTCTGATTGAGAACCACACCCGGCTAAACACACAGAAATAGAAAACATAGAATGCCCACCCCAACTCACGCCCTGACCAAACCAAAATAGAGACATAAAAAGGATCTCTAAGGTCAGGGCGTGACAAATAAGGGATCAAAGCTGGACTCTCATTCACCTGGAAAGAGCAGGTGTCCTTAATGTTTTGTACATTCTGTGTAGTGCACAAAACTACCGTTTGCCGTTAAATTCCCATGTACCGAATAAAAGATACAAGTTAAATGGGTTTCCATCACATTTTTCAAATCGACTGATGGGTTTTCTCATAAATACATCAAATCAAAGTTTATTTGTCACGTGCTCCTAATACAACACATGCGCCGATTACAACCTCACAGTGAAATGCTTACTTGCAGGCTCTAACCAATGGTGCAAAAAAAGAAAAAAAAGGTATGTGTGTGTGTAGGTAAGTAAAGAAATAAAACAACAGTAAAAAGGCATTTGAAAAAACAGTAGCAAGGCTATATACAGACACCTGTTAGTCAGGCTTTTTGAGGTAGTATGTACATGTTGGTATCGTTAAAGTGACTATGCATATATGATAAACAGAGAGTAGCAGAAGTGTAAAAAGAGGAGTTGGCGGGTGGTGGGACACAATGCAGATAGCCCGGTTAACCAATGTGCGAGAGCACTGGTAAGTCGGGCCAATTTAGGTAGTATGTACTAGTCGACCGATTAATCAGAATGGCCGATTTAATTAGGGCCGATTTCAAGTTTTCATAGAATCGGAAATCTGTATTTTTGGGCGCCGATTTAGCATATTTTTTTTTTACATATAAAAAAAAATATATATACCTTGATTTAACTAGGCAAGTCAGTTAAGAACACATTCTCATTTTCAATGACAGCCTAGGAACGGTGGGTTAACTGCCTTGTTCAGGGGCAGAACGACAGATTTTCACCTTGTCAGCTCGGGGGATTCAATCTTGCAACCTTACAGTTAACTAGTCCAACGTTCTAACCACCTGCCTCTCATTGCACTCCACGAGGAGACTGCCTGTTACGCCTGTTACGTGAATGCAGTAGAAGCCAAGGTAAGTTGCTAGCCAGCATTAAACTTATCTTATAAAAAACAATCAATTAATCATAATCACTAGTTAACTACACATGGTTGATGATATTACTCGTTTATCTAGCGTGTCCTGCGTTGGATATAATCGATGCAACGCTGGGGATTGATTTAACAACAGCAGATTTGCGAACAAAGCACAATCGTTGGACGACTGCACCTGACCATAAACACCAATGCCTTTCTTAAAATCAATACACAAAAGTATATATTTTTAAACCTGCATATTTAGCTAAAAGAAATCCAGGTTAGCAGGCAATATTAACCAGGTGAAATTGTGTCATATCTCTTGCGTTCATTGCACACAGAGTCAGGGTATATGCAACAGTTTGGGCAGCCTGGCTCATTGCGAACTAATTTGCCAGAATGTTACGAAATTTTGACATAACATTGAAGGTTGTGCAATGTAACAAGGATATTTAGACTTAGGGATGCCACCCGTTAGATGAAATACCGAACGGTTCCGTATTTCTCTGAAATAATAAACGTTTTGTTTTCGACATTATAGTTTCCGGATTCGACCATATTAATGACCTTAAGGCTCGTATTTCTGTGTGTTATTATGTTATAATTAAGTCTATGATGTGATAGAGCAGTCTGACTGAGCGATGGTAGGCACCAGCAGGCTCGTAAGTATTCATTCAAACAGCACTTTCGTGCATTTTGCCAGCAGCTTTTCGCAAGCACAGCGCTGTTTATGACTTCAAGCCTATCAGCCTAATGGCTGGTGTAACTGATATGAAATGGCTAGCTAGTTAGCTGGGTGTGCGCTAATAGCGTTTCAAACATCACTCGGTCTGATGAGTTATTTCCCTTGCTCTGCAAGGGCTGTGGCTTTTGGGGAGCGATGGGTAACGCTGCTTCGAGTGTGGCTGTTGTCGATGTGTTCCTGGTTCGAGCCCAGGTAGGGGCAAGGAGAGGGACGGAAGGTATACTGTTACACTGGCAATACTATAGTACCTATAAGAACATCCAATAGTCAAAGGTATATGAAATACAAATGGTATAGAGAGAAATAGTCCTATAAATACTATATTAACTACAACCTAAAACCTCTTACCTTGGAATATTGAAGTGTCATGTTAAAAGGAACGACCAACTTTCTCATGTTCTGAGCAAGGAACTCAAACGTTAGCTTTTTTACATGGCACATATTGCACTTTTACATGGCACATATTGCACTTTTACTTCTCCAACACTTTGTTTTTGCATTATTTAAACCAAATTGAACATGTTTCATTATTTATTTGAGGCTAAATTGATTTTTGTTGATGTATTATATTAAGTTAAAATAAGTGTTCATTCAGTATTGTTGTAATTGTCATTATTACAAATAAATGTAAAAAATCAGTATCTGCTTTTTTGGTCCTCCAATTATCAGTATCGGCTTTGAAAAATCATAATCAGTCGACCTCTAGTATGTACATGAATGTATAGTTAAAGTGACTATGCATATATGATGAACAGAGAGTAGCAGCAGCGTAAAAGAGGGGTTGGTAGGGGCACACAATGCAAATAGTCCGGGAAACCATTTGGTTACCTGTTCAGGAGTCTTATGGCTTGGGGGTAAAAACTGTTGAGAAGCCTTTTTGTCCTAGACTTGGCACTCCGGTACCACTTGCCATGCGGTAGTAGAGAGAACAGTCTATGACTGGGGTGGCTGGGGTCTTTGACAATTTTTAGGGCCTTCCTCTGACACCGCCTGGTGTAGAGATCCTGGATGGCAGGCAGCTTTGCCCCAGTGATATACTGGGCCGTACGCACTACCCTCTGAAGGGCCTTGCGGTCGGGGGCTGAGCAATTGCCGTACCAGGCAGTGATGCATCTGGTCAGGATGCTCTCGATGATGCAGCTGTAGAACCTTTTGAGGATCGCAGGACCCATGCCAAATTTTTTTAGTTTCCTGAGGGGGAATAGGCTTTGTCGTGCCCTCTTCACGACTGTCTTGGTGTGTTTGGACCAATCTAGTTTGTTGATGATGTGGACACCAAGGAATTTGAAGCTCTCAACCTGCTCCACTACAGCCCCGTTGATGAGAATGGGGACATGCTTGGTGCTCCTTTTCCTGTAGTCCACAATCATCTCCTTAGTCATGGTTACGTTGAGGGATAGGTTGTTATTCTGGCACCACCCGGCCAGGTCTCTGACCTCCTCCCTATAGGCTGTCTTGTCGTTGTCGGTGATAAGGCCTACCACTGTTTTGTCGTCAGCAAACTTAATGATGGTGTTAGAGTCGTGCCTGGCCATGCAGTCTTGGGTGAACGGGGAGTACAGGAGGGAACTGACCACGCACCCCTGGGGAGCTCCTGTGTTGAGGATCAGCGTGGCAGATGTGTTGCTACCTATCCTCACTACCTGGGGGTGGCCTGTCAGGAAGTCCAGGATCCAGTTGCAGAGGGAGGTGTTTAGTCCCAGGTTCCTTAGTTTGGTGATGAGCTTTGAGGGTACTATGGTGTTGAACGCTGAGCTGTAGTCAATGAACAGCATTCTCACATAAGTGTTCCTTTTGTCCAGGTGGGAAAGGGCAGTGTGGAGTGCAAATAGAGATTGCATCATCTGTGGATCTGTTTGGATGGAATGCAAATTGGAGTGGATCTAGGGTTTCTGGGATAATGGTGTTAATGTGCGCCATTACCAGCCTTTCAAAGCACTTCATGGCTACGGACGTGAGTGCTACGGGTCTGTAGTCATTTAGGCAGGTTGCCTTTGTGTTGTTGGGCACAGGGACTATAGTGGTCTGCTTGAAGCATGTTGGTATTACAGACTCAATCAGGGACATGTTGAAAATGTCAGTGAAGACACCTGCCAGTTGGTCAGCACATGCACACGTCCTGGTAATCCGTCTGGCCCCGCAGCCTTGTAAATTTTGACCTTTTGAAAGGTCTTCCTCACGTCGTCTACGGAGAGCGTGATCACACAGTTGTCTGGAACAGCTGATGCTCTCATGCATGCCTCGTTGTTGTTTGCCTCAAAGCGAGTATATAAGTGATTTAGCTCATCTGGTAGGCTCCTGTCACTGGGCAGCTCGCGGCTGTGCTTCCCTTTGTAGTCTGTAATAGTTTGCAAGCCCTGTCGAGCGTCGGAGCCGATTCAATCTTAGCCCTGTATTGACGCTTTGCCTGTTTGGTGGTTCGTCGCAGGGCATAGCGGGATTTCTTGTAAGCTTCCTGGTTAGAGTCCCACACCTTGAAAGCGGCAGCTCTACCCTTTAGCTCAGTGCGAATGTTGCCTGTAATCCATGGCTTCTGGTTGGGGTATGTACGTACAGTTACTGTGGGGACGACGTCCTCAATGCACTTATTGATAATGCCAGTGACTGATGTGGTGTATTCCTCAATGTCATCGGAAGAATCCCGGAACATGTTCCAGTCTGTGATAGCAAAGCAGTCCTGTAGTTTATTATCTGCTTCATCTGACCATTTTTTTATAGACCGAGTCACTGGTGCTTCCTGCTTTTATTTTTGGTTGTAAGCAGGATTCAGGAGGATAGAGTTGTGGTCGGATTTACCAAATGCAGGGCGAGGGAGAGCTTTGTACGAGTCTCTGTGTGTGGAGTACAGGTGATCTAGAATTTTTTTTCCCCCTCTGGTTGCACATTTAACATGTTGATAGAGATTTGGTAGAACTGATTTAAGTTTCCCTGCATTAAAGTCTCCGGCCACTAGGAGTGCCACCTCTGGGTGAGTGGTTTCCTGTTTGCTTATTTCCTTATACAGCTGACTGAGTGCGGTCTTAGTGCCAGCATCTGTCTGTGGTGGTAAATAAACAGCCACGAAAAGTATAGCTGAGAACTCTAGGCAAGTGGTGTGGCCGGCAGTTTATCACAATATACTCTTCTTCAGGCGAACAAAATCTAGAGACTTCCTTAGATTTCGTGCACCAGCTGTTGTTTACAAGTATGCACAGACCGCCCCCCCCTCATTTTACCGGAGTGTGCTGTTCTATCCTGCCGGTGCAGTGTGTATCCCGCTAGCTGAATATCCATGTCGTCATTCAGCCACGATTCCGTGAAGCATACGATATTACAGTTTTTTTATGTCCCGTTGGTAGGATATTCGTGATCGTACCTCTTCTAGACTATTATCCAATCATTTCACGTTGGCGAGTAATATTGACGGTAACGGCAGCTTTCCTAGTTGGCTTCTGCGGGTCCGGACGAGGCATCCGGCTCTTCGTCCTCTGCGTCGCTTCCTTTTGTGAATAATTGCTATGTCTGCCCTGTGGGGTGTTTGGAGAATATCGTGTGAGTCCTGCTTGTTGTTGTTTTTGTTGTTGAAGAAATCTTTGTCTAATCCGAAGTGAGTGATCGCTGTCCTGATATCCAGAAGCTCTTTTCTTCCATAAGATACGGTTGCAGAAACATTATGTACAAAATAATTTACAAATATCGCGAAAAGACCCACATAATAGCACAATTGGTTATGAGACAGTAAAACGGCGGCCATCTCCTCTGGCGCCAAGTTGTATTAATAAGCGAGTGTACCCACTCTGGTGCCCACTCTGCTATTTGTGCAATGTTGGCTAGTGCGCACATATAGCCTAAATCAGGGATGTGTAACGGAACTCATCATGCGGGGCTGCAGTGGCTCCTGGGTGTACATACCCACATCCATACACCTCAGCTTGCGAGCAAAACATTTGTACTTTTTCTGTGCATTTTGCCATTGGGCGTAGAGAGAATGTAGCTATTTTCTAACTAATTTCCTGCAATTCTACACTTTTTGCCATATGGTGGAGGCAAATGTTTGAAGTTTTCAATATGATAACCAATGATCAAATAGGCCCTACCCCGGTCAGTAGTTCAACCATGCTTACTAGTTTAGATAGCTGGCCGTTAGACTAACTTATCAATCTAAAAACATTTAGCTGACGTGGGCTAATTGAGTGACTGCTAATCCACAACCAAATGTGGAAATTGTAACGGCTCTCTTCTATCTCCTCCTCTGACGAAGAGGTAGAACAAGGATCGGACCAAAATGCAGCGTGATGATGATTCATGATATATTTTAATGAAGGAAAACCTATACATACAGAAACTACAAAACTAACGAAATGAAATAATGAAAACCGAAACAGCCTATCTGGTGAAAATACAAAACACTAAGACAGGAACAATCACCCACAAACACACAGTGAAGCCCAGGCTACCTAAATATGGTTCCCAATCAGAGACAACGAGAATCACCTGACTCTGATTGAGAACCTCAGGCAGCCATAGACTATGCTAGACACCCCTACTCAGCCACAATCCCAATACCTACTAAAACCCCCAATACCACAACACAAAATAACCCCATGGCACACCCTGGCCTGACCAAATAAATATATAAACACAAAATACTAAGACCAGGGCGTGACAGAAATTGTGTATTCGATTATTCTAACTCTCAACAGTAAGTTGAGATCCCGACTGAGTCAATTTGAAGTGATTTTTATTTAGATTTCATGTAATGGACATACACAAAATTGTCCAAATTGGTGAACTGAATTTTTTTTTTAAATCAAAAAATGCACAAAAAAAAAAAAATGGAAAAGTGGTGCGGGCATATGTATTCAATCTCTTTGCTATGAAGCCCCTAAATAAGATCTGGTGCAAACAATTACCTTCAGAAGTCACATAATTAGTTAGATTGCACACAGCAGGTGCACTTCATTTAAGTGTCACATGATTTTCCACAGGATCTTAGTATATATACACCTGTTCTAAAATGCCCCGAACTCTGGAACAACACTAAACAAGGGGCACCACCAAGTTGTGAAGTACAGATCAGGGTTGGGTTATAAAAAAAGATCCAAAACTTTGAACATCCCACGGAGCACCATTAAATCCATTATAAATCATGGAAAGAATATGGCACCACAACAAACCTGCCAAGAGAGGGCCGCCCACCAAAACTCACGGACTAGGCAAGGAGGGAATTAATCAGAGAGGCAACAAAGAGACCAAAGATAACCCTGAAGGAGTTGCAAAGCTCCACTGCGGAGATTGGAGTATCTGTCCATAGGACCACTTTAAGTCAACGCCTCCACAGAGCTGGGCTTTACGGAAGAGAGGCCAGAAAAAAGCCATTGCTTAAAGAAAAAAATAAGCAAACCCGTTTGGTGTTCGCCTGTTTCAGTCTTCCAGACATTTGAGCCTGGGACGGAGGTTCACCTTCCATCAGGACAATGACCCTAAGCATACTGCTAAAACAACACTTGAGTGGTTTAAGGGGAAACATTTAAATGTCTTGGAATGGCCTAGTCAAAGCCCAGACCTCAATCCAATTGAGAATCTGTGGTATGACTTAAAGATTGATGTACACCAGCGGAACCCATCCATCTTGAAGGAGCTGGAGCAGTTTAGCCTTGAGGAATGGGCAAAAATCACAGTGGCTACATGTGCCAAGCTTATAGCGACATACCCCAAGAGACTTGCAGCTGTAATTGCTGCAAAAAGTATTGCCTTTTGGGGCGGTATGCACGCACGAATAGTTATGCATGCTCAAGTTTTCATTTTTGTTGTTGTTTGTTAAACAATTAAAACTATATTGCATCTTCAAAGTGGTAAGCACTTTGTGTTAATCAAATGATACAAAAATATACATTTTAATTCCAGGTTGTAACAAAATAGGAAAAATGCCATGGGTGAATACTTTCGCAAAGCCACTGTATATACAAGTATTCAGACCCCTTCCTTTTTTCCACATTTTGTCACGTTACAGCCTTATTCTTGAATTGATTAAATTATAATTTTCCTCATCAATCTACACACAATATGGCAAACTGAAAACAGATTTATAGAAATTTGAAAATGTATTAATAATAAAGAACAGATATACCTTTCATTACTCTCCTGTGAGGATCCAAGGATCAGGTTACAGGGGAATAGCTTTCAATAGAGCCCCCTCTGCGGGTGGGGGGGTAGTAATGACAGCTCGTGTCGATTGTAAATTGTAGGCAGCAGGCGATTCCTTGTGGTTTCTAGTTTGGGTGAATGGAATGTTTCTTTGTTATAGAAGAGTTTGCCTCCCAAAACTTCAACATCAAACAATGAACACTGGGACAATGTATTTCAACATCCGAATGTTGGGAATGATAATAGGTGGAATATGGAAATTAGTCTATTTTGTGATGTCATTAAAATTGTCATAAAGGCATTATAACAAAACATTGCAATTACATTACTTGAAGACTTTTTACACTGTGTACATCTGGTTTAGAGGTCGACCGATTAATCGGAATGGCCGATTAATTAGGGCCGATTTCAAGTTTTCATAACAATCGGAAATCGGTATTTTTGGACACCGATTTGGCGGATTATTATTATTATTTTACACCTTTATTTCATCTTTATTTAACTAGGCAAGTCAGTTAAGAACACATTCTTATTTTCACCTTGTCAGCTCGGGGGATTCAGTCTTGCAACCTTACAGTTAACTAGCCCAACACTCTAACCACCTGCCTCTCATTGCACTCCACGAGGAGACTGCCTGTTACGCGAATACAGTAAGCCAAGGTAAGTTGCTAGCTAGCATTTAAATTATCTTATAAAAAAACAATAAATTAATCATAATCACTAGTTAACTACACATGGTTGATGATATTACTAGTTTATCTAGCGTGTCCTGCATTGCATGTAATTGATGCGGTGCGTATCGTTGCTCCAATGTGTACCTAACCATGAACATCAATGCCCTTCTTAACATCAATACACAGAAGTATATATTTTTAAACCTGCATATTTAGCTAAAATATATCCAGGATAGCAGGCAATATTAACCCGGTGGGATTGTGACACTTCTCTTGCGTTCATTGCACGCAGAGTCAGTGTATATGCAACAGTTTGGGCCGCCTAATTTGAAGGTTGTGCAATGTAACAGGACTATTTAGACTAATGGATGCCACCCCTTAGATAAAATACAGAACGATTATGTATTTCACTGAAAGAATGAACTTCTTGTTTTCGAGATGATAGTTTCCGGATTTGACCATATCAATGACCTAAGGCTCGTATTTCTATGTGTTATTATGTTATAACTAATTCTATGATTTGATAGAGCAGTCTGACTGATCGGTGGTAGGCAGCAGCAGGCTCGTAAGCATTCATTCAAACAGCACTTTTGTGCGTTTTGCCAGCAGCTCCTCATTGTGCGTCAAGCATTGCGCTGTTTATGACTTCAAGCCTATCGACTCCCGAGATTAGGCTCGTGTAACTGATGTGAAATGGCTAGCTAGTTAGCGGGGTGCGCGCTAATAGCGTTTCAAACGTTACTCGCTCTGAGACTTGGAGTGGTTGTTCCCCTTGCTCTGCATGGGTAACGCTGCTTCAAGGGTGGCAAGGGTGGCTGTTGTCGTTGTGTTCCCGGTTCGAGCCCAGGGAGGAGCGAGAAGAGGTTAATGAAATACAAATGGTATAGAGAGAAATAGTCCTATAATTCCTATAATAACTACAACCTAAAACTTCTTATCTGGGAATATTGAAGACTCATGTTAAAAGGAACCACCAGCTTTCATACGTTCTCATGTTCTGAGCAAGGAACTTAAACGTTAGCTTTCTTACATGGCACATATTACACTTTTACTTTCTTCTCCAACATTTTGTTTTTGCATTATTTAAACCAAATTTAACATGTTTCATTATTTATTTGAGGCTAAATTGATGTTATTGATGTATTATATTAAGTTAAAATAAGTATTCATTCAGTATTGTTGTAATTATGACAATAATGACATTATTATGTCATTATTACAAATACATTTTAAAAATCGGCGATTTATCGGTATCGGCTTTTTTTGGTCCTCCAATAATCGGTTTCGGCTTTTTTTGGTCCTCCAATAATCGTTATCTGCGTTGAAAAATCATAATCAGTCGTCCTCTAATCTGGTTTACATCCTTTACGTTGTGTAGAAAATATCAAGGATAAAGAGAATGTGTTTGTGACGATTAAGATTGTGATTTTAGTTCTCTAACAAGATCATAGTAAATTATCATACATTACCTCGTAACCAGAGAGCATGTCAGCATGACGGAAACTCCCCTTTTTACCCAAGGGTATAAAGGGTTCTGTTAAAAATTTACATATCAGACTAAAACAGACCACAGCTGTAGCGAGGTCTAGGATAGTCACTACCACAGAACGCAACACGAGGTTGAAGAAGACAAAAGAACCTCTAACAATCCAATGCTACGGTTGAGTAGCTGTATCTAAGTACTGTATCTAAGAAGATGAATTTTAGTAGGACCGGTTATTCTCTTCAAATCATCGTTGCCTGCACTGCTTTCATCACCACTCTGGGATCATCGACACCGTCCTCAGGAGACCACTCTTCCAGAACGAGTGCAAGTAAACAGACAACTAAGAAGAAGGACATTGTGACCTCTTGTGGGCAATCAGAGAAGAAGAAGGCCACCCGAAATAAGGCCCAATCAAACCCTTCTCAATTTACGTAAATAATGCATGTAAATACATGCATTACTTCTTCCCCAAAAGAGCGGCCTTTCAGGGCAAGGTATTAGGGCTACTGTAAGTGTAGTTTGCAAATGTATCCAAGTGTTGCTTCTCTTTCTCACTTTCTCTCTCTAACTCTCCATCTTGTGTAACAAGTGTCATATTGTGTTAGTCCATTAGGGACCTGTTGTCATCGCATTGAGTTTCTAATCGATAAGCTATACCGTGTGTGTATCCTATGTTATCATTTAGTTTCTTAGTAAATAAATAATCAAATCAATTTGTGTGGTATAGAATGATCAGTGAGACTCAGATTTCTGCAGATTCACGAAGTCTGCGATGTTCAAAAGGAGACTGATATGAGGAAATGATTAATTAGTGACTTTTGATTTGTATTGTATTTTATATTTATTTTTAATTCCAGGCCCCCGTCCCCGCAGGAGAGCTTTTGCCTCTTGGTAGGCCGTCATTGTAAATAAGAATTTGTTCTTAACTGACTTGTCTAGTTAAATAAAAAATAAAAAAAACAAGTTAATTCGGGAGACGGTAACCTGTTAAACAAACTTTTTCCGTGGTGCACCAATTTCCTAATGAGTTCATTGTTACGTGATTAATTTAATCTAATAACAACTAAACATAGTGGGTAATTATTCAATGAATAACAGTCATCACAGTAATGATAGTCACATCATGACATACCTTATTTGCATAAGTATTCAGACCAGTGGTGTAGCTTCAGCCGGGGCAGCCGGTGCGGTCGCACCAGGGTGATATCAAAATGTGTTAAATTGGATTCCTTTTTCAAATGCAGTTCAAGTGCAGCCATTGCTAGCACAAGCAATGTAGCGGGACCAGAAGAGGATGTAGGTTTATCGTCGCCAGCAGCAGCTTTTAGCGGGTCAAGTGAGCCAAGGCCAAGCTGTTCCATCGTGCCAGAAGAAGCAACTTTGACAGAGGAGGATACAGGTTGTCAGGTATCGGTGGATACGACCCTGAGCACAAGCCAGGTCGGACAAGCTATCCCCGGGCGGGGAGGAAGAGGAGCAGGGCAAGGCTAGAATCGTGGCGGCTGAGGAAACAGGTGGAAGTGGGACAGACAGCCTTTTTACCTATCCAACTGATGGGACATTATGCAACAAATGTGGAAAAGTTAAACGGCATGTTATTGCATTAGGCTCGTGTAAGCCTGCTGGCCCATTCCCAAGAGTTGACGAAAGGCAGTGTTTTTCCAAGTCATATTACGCCACTACAACCAAGGCTGGAATCAAATTACCACGTACATGGCTATGTTATTCGGTCAAGCTAGATTGCGCGTATTGTTAACCTTTCTGCCTGTTTGGAGATCGGAGTGCCCTTTTCTTCTCTGATCCGTGGGTGAATGGGGTGAGAGATTGGCGCCATCTAACATCCATACTAGCATGTCATGAGACATCCCAAATTCACATGGGTGCCTGTTTGGTATATGAGTAATGAAGCTCAATGACACTATTGATGCAGAAATGGAGAGAGGCGTGGGGTAACGCAGAAAATTTCTGGCGACAGATGCTGGAGCGCATAGTTAATGTAACTCTCACACTTGCATCATGTAATTGGCGTTCAGAGGGCACCGTCGAAAGCTGGGGCAGGCCAACAGTGGGAATTTTCTCAGTATAATTGAACTGCTGTCATTTTACGACCCAGTTCTGAAATAACTTTTAGAACGCCCCGCAGGATCCATTAAATATCTCAGTCTTTAAATCCAAAATGGGGTGATTTATGTCTTAGCCGAGTGAGTGAAGTGTGACATTCAGGGAGAGATGCAGGAAGCCCCATTTTTGTCTATTATAATGGACACCACCTGTATCCAGAGTAGACCAGTTAAGACAAGTTTATCGCTATGTGAGAGTGATGAGGGATGCAAATAATGTCGCCACAGATCTGACCATCACAGAGTCGTTTTGGAGACTTGCTAACGCATCAGCAGCTGAGCAACTTGATTTTGGAGTCCACCTGTGGTAAATTACATTGATTGTGCATGATTTGGAAAGGCACACACCTGTCTATATAAGGCCCCACAGTTGACAGTGCATGTCAAAGCAAAAACCAAGCCATGAGGTCGAAGGAATTGTCCGTAGAGCTCAGAGACAGGATTGTGTCGAGGCACAGGTCTGGGAAAGAGTACCAAAAAAATTATGCATCATTGAAGGTCCCCAAGAACACAGTGGAATCAATCATTCTTAAATCGAAGAAGTTTAGAACCACAAAGACTCTTCCTAGAGCTGGCTTCCTGGCCAAACTGAGCAATCGGAGGAGAAGGTCTTTAGTCAGGGAGGTGACCAAGAATTCGATGGTCACTCCGACAGAGCTCTTGAGTTCCTTGGTGGAGATGGGAGAACCTTCTAGAAGGACAACCATTTCTGCAGCACTCCACCAATCAGGCCTTTATGGTAGTGGCCAGACAGAAGACACTCCTTAGTACAATGCATATGGCAGTCCCCTTGAAGTTTTCCAAAAGGCACCTAAAGGACTCTCAGACCATGAGAAATATGATTCTCTGGTCTGATGAAACCAAGACGGAACTCTTTGGCCTGATTGCCAAGCGCCACGTCTGGAGGAAACCTGGCACCATCCCTACGGTGAAGCATGGTGGTGGCAGCATCATGCTGTGGGGATGTTTTTCAGAACCCAATCGAACATCTCTGGAGAGACCTGAAATTGGCTGTGCAGCGATGCTCCCCATCCAATGTGACAGAGCTTGAGAGGATCTGCAGAGAAGAATGGGAGAAACTCCCCAAACACAGGTGTGCCAATCTTGTAGCGTCATACCCGAGGCTGTAATCGCTGCCTAAGGTGCTTCAACAAAGTACTGAGTAAAGGGTCTTAATACTTATGTAAATGTGATTTAATTATATATTTTTTATATAAATTTGATCATTTGTTAACCTGTTTTGCTTTGTCAATTTTGGGTATTGTGTGTAGTAGATTGACTAGGGGGAAAAATGATTTAATCTATTTTATAATAAGGCTGTAATGTAACAAAATGTTGAAAAATTCAAGCGGTCTGAATACGGTCTTATTTTGGTCATATTGGTCCGCAGGCCTATAAAATGAGGGCCACATTTTGCCCATCCTGGCTTACATGATGAGATTAGTATTTTATAGACGAAGGAGCGAGTTTATTTTTATTTGTCATATGCCAAGCATCGGATTTCATGTCACCAGAATAAGACACCTCAATATTTATTGGAAAGGAGTATCAAGCTCATCACCTTGCACTTTCACCACCCTGTGAACTTCATAATTTGTCATCTATAGCTTAATAAACTGCATGCTTTCCTGTCATCGCATGACTCCATGTTTACTTTGATATGATGGTTATTATATCAATATTTGCACATTAGTGTTTTCACTGACAATTATCGCATAATTAATTTTACTGACAGAAAAAGATCCCAACTTGTCTAGCATATTTTGTTCTCTCTACATTTCGAAAGTTTACTGAAAAATGTTCCGTTTCCATTAGGCCTGTCATGACATTTTTTATCTGATGTACTTTACTCACATAAAAAGGTTGGATTTAAACATGCTTAATGCCAAATAAAAATCCTACACATTATTTGCCTCGTTTTAAAGATCATCGGGTTTCCAAGCCCAAAAACATTATCATGGTGTCTTTTTGTTCTAGTTTCATGAGGAATCACCAGTAAAGCCTTTTATCCCATTCCTGTAATTTGGACGGCAGGTAGCCTAGTGGTTAGAGCGTTGGGCCTGTAACCGAAAGGTTGCTAGATCGAATCCCCGAGATGTTGTTCTTCCCCTGAACAAGGCACTGTTCCAAGGCTGTCATTGTAAATAAGAATTTGTTCTTAATTAACTGACTTCCCTAGTTAAGTAAAGGTAAATAATTACTATACTAGCCTTGGTCTCAGTCATACTGAGACCAAGGTCTCTTTTACAGATGAGCCCTGAATTACATAAATTACAGTAAATACACACACATCCATATAAATACAAAATGCAAGCAGTTCTTGATACCTGAATACACTTGAAAGTGATTTGTTCCTGACGTGGAATATCTCTTATATTCAGTTTTCTCTAGTACTTCAGACTTCCAATGGTTGCTTGCCTCCAAACACTGAACATTTAATTTGGTCTCATTCACTCTATATCACAGGGGGTTTTGCAATTGTGTTCCTGGTACGAACCAGCCAGGGGCTCCGCTGTGCCCTCAAGAGGATGTATGTCAACAATGAGCACGACCTGCAGGTGTGCAAGCGAGAGATCCAGATTATGGTGAGTTGCTGTGGGATTACCCCACGGCATGCTTGAAAAGGGAGCTATTATGTCTAGTTCTCTCCTTTGCTCACATGAAAACACATACATGACACGCATACAGGCAGCTCTACAAACTGCAGCATGTTATGTATCAGCAACGATGATTTGCAACCAAATTATCCTCAGGAGACAAAGTTTGAATTTGAGTGGCATGATAATGGTCACTCTGTCTTTTATTGTAATGTGGTTGTCCTTGTGCTCTCGCAGAAGGACCTGGTCGGCCATAAGAACATTGTTGGCTATCTGGACTCTAGTATCACCACTTGTGGAGGAGGAGATGTGTGGGAAGTGCTCATCCTCATGGACTACTGTAAAGGTGAGTGCTTACTGAAGGATCTGTGTTCAATCAAGTGTAGTTCATTCCTCAAAAGTGACTATGAAAGGTAGAAATAAAGGTGGGCCACTGTCACTCCACTTGTAGTCCACATGAGGGCGCTTTCTGTCTAACTATATTCTGTCCTCCATATAGGCCTACGGCTGGGGTGGTGAATTTCTTTAAATGTTGTGTTTAACCGTTCAGTTTTTCCACTAAAAAATGTGAAGGTGTAGATAATGTGATTGTTTAAGCGTATCTCTAGGAAATACTTGTTTTAAATCAAAGCCTTGTTTTTTTCAGGACTGTTCAGATCAAACATTTCTTACTTCTGTCTTTGTATCTTTGCAACTCATTTGACTTCTGTACTACACCAGGTTGTTTTCCCAGGATGTGAATGCATGTTCAAACTTGCAGTTCTAAGAATGTATAAAATAGGCCTGCGTGAACTAAAAACCTACCCCCTTTAAGAAAAATATGTGTTTCCTTTGAACTGTGAATGTTGCCATTCTTTTGCGAGTGTCGTTATCCATTGTGACATTGGGGTTTCTAGCACTCTTTCACTCCAAGGCTAACTTTACGTATCACGCTAACAGCTAGTCAAGTACGTCCAATCTGGGGTCATATATTTCATTCTTTCTTTCGTTCACAGAATAATTTGCTCTTAATAATGGAATGATAGAGCAGCCTAACCTTTTCCGCTCTTTGGGAGAACTGTCACAATGAAGAGGACACTTAAGTGTTCATTGAAAGACAACACATGTCTGAAATTATTAAAAAGTTGTGAGGTTATGAATTGGCTCTTTAAGTTTTCTGTATTGCACAATTAAATTTTTTTTTTTATCTCTGTGGCTCAACCTTGAAGACCATACATACTGTAGAGACGGTTTTATAAATCTATCAACATGTTGATAATACAATGTTTGATATACTGTACAGTAGATCCTACTACTCAGACTGCATTTTCTTCAGTGAGCTTTATCCCGATTTTCATACCATCATACTGTTTCTGTACCATACCGGGGTGTACAATTTTACCAATTGTGCACACAAGGGGAGCTATTTCAACAAAAAACGAATAAATATAAACATTTTAAGTCAGCAAAAAAAGAAACATCCCCTTTTCAGGACCCTGTTTTTCAAAGATAATTCATAAAAATTCAAATAACTTCACAGATCTTCATTGTAAAGGGTTTTAAAACAGTTTCCTGCTGCAAGGAGGCACGAGGACTACAGATGTGGCCAGGGCAATACATTTCAATGTCTGTACTGTGAGACTGCTAAGACAGCGCTACAGGGAGAAAGGACAGACAGCTAATCGTCTTCGCAGTGGCAGACCACATGTAACAACACGTGCACAGGATCGATACATCCGAACATCACACCTGCGCGACACGTACAGGATGGCAACAACAACTGCCCGAGTTACACCAGGAATGCACAATCCCTCCATCAGTGCTCAGACTGTCTGCAATGGGCTGAGAGAGGCTGGACTGACGGCTTGTAGGCCTGTTGTAAGGCAGGTCCTCACCAGACATCACCGACAACAACGTCGTCTATGGGCACAAACCCACCGTCGCTGGACCAGACAGGAATGGCAAAAAGTGCTCTTCACTTGCCTATGGGCACAAACCCACCGTTGCTGGACCAGACAGGACTGGCAAAAATTGCTCTTTGACGAATTGCGGTTTTGTCACATCAGGGGTGATGGTTCAGATTCACATTTATCTTTGAAGGAATAGGCGTTACACTTTTAGCCACTTAGCTAGCAAGTTAGCAAACCAAATGCATAGCTGGAGCCCCTGAGCTGGATGTAATTTATTTGAGACATCTTAGATTTTTTATAGTTCTACTTAACTTATAGTTAGTTATAAGCAGTGGCGCAGCACGCACCCCAGCAGCCCACTGCAATGTTGAAAATCATATTGTTGGTATTTTGAAACACCCTGGTATACGGTATATTGCTCAAGCCTAGTGAGCTTCCACATCACAGCTATATAACACCATGTGCAAATTGTGTGGTGTATCTTTGCAGGAGGCCAGGTGGTGAACCTGATGAACCAGCGTCTGCAGACAGGCTTCACCGAGGCAGAGGTACTGCAGATCTTCTGTGATACGTGTGACGCCGTGTCTCGACTGCACCAGGGCAAGACACCCATCATCCACAGGGACCTTAAGGTATGCGGAGGACAGATGTATGATTTTAATTTGATCACCCAGTTGCAGGAGAACTTTCCTGCAATGTGGGAAATGTAAAACTTATAGTGTATTTGAGGTTTAAAAAAGCTTCTGAAGTTTGTAATTTCCACTTTGATATTTCAGACATGATTTTCCCTTACGAAAAATGTATCAACCCCCCCCCAAAAATTCCATTAATTATAATTCACATGAAAATTCACTGTTGCTGCAGGATTATTTTCCTCCTGTAGCGAACGGGCTCAAATTAAGATCCTACATCTGTAGGAACCCTCTCCTGTGTTTTCTCCCACCTCCCTTCTCTGCTCTTGGTCCCTCTCTCCTCATCTTCTTATTGGCTTAGTCTTGCTGTTATATAGGCAAGCTGTTACCGGTATTTAAATATGCCATTCAGCAGACACATTTTTTTATCCAATTCACATTATATATTTTTTAAATAGTGTGACCATTACATGACTCATTCTGTAGTTCTCTGGCTCTGTTTGACTCTTCTTCTCCTTTGTGTTTCTGCAGGTGGAAAACATCCTGTTACATGATAAGGGTCACTACGTGCTGTGTGACTTCGGAAGCGCCACCAATAAGTTCCAGAACCCACAGACCGAAGGAGTGCCAGTAGTCGATGAGGAAATAAAAAAGTTTGTGAACCGACAGTCAGAAGTTTACATACAACTTAGCCAAATACATTTAAACTCAGCTTTTCACAATTCCTGACATTTAATCCTAGTAAAGATTCCCTGTCTTAGGTCAGTTAGGATCACCACTTTATTTTAATAATGTGAAATGTCAGAATAATAGTAGAGCGAATGATTTATTTCAGCTTTTATTTCTTTCATCGCATTCCCAGTGGGTCAGAAGTTTACATATACTCAATTAGTATTTGGTAGCATTGCCTTTAAATATTTAATTTGGGTCACATGTTTCGGGTAGCTTTCCACAAGCTTCCCACAATAAGTTGGGTGAATTCCTCCAGACAGAGCTGGTGTAACTGAGTCAGGGTTGTAGGCCTCCTTGCTCGCACATGCTTTTTCAGTTCTGCCCACAAATTATATATAGGATTGAGGTCAGGGCTTTGTGATGGCCACTCCAATACCTTGCCTTTATTGTCCTTAAATCATTTTGCCACAACTTTGGAAGTATGCTTGGAGTCATTGTCCATTTGGAAGACCCATTTGCGACCAAGCTTCAACTTCCTGATTGATGTCTTGAGATGTTGCTTCAATATATCCACAGAATTTTCCTACCTCATGATGCCATCTATTTTGTGAAGTGCACCAGTCCCTCCTGCAGCAAAGCACCCCCACAACATGATCTTGCCAACCCTGTGCTTCACGGTTGGGATGGTGTTCTTCGGCTTGCAAGCCTCCCCCTTTTTCCTCCAAACATAACGATGGTCATTATGGCCAAACAGTTCTATTTTTGTTTCATCAGACCAAAGGACATTTCTCCAAAAAGTACGATGTTTGTCCTCATGTGCAAACTGTAGTCTGGCTTTTTTATGGCAGTTTTGGAGCAGTGGCTTCTTCCTTGCTGAACGAACTTTCAGGTTATGTCGATATAGGACTTGTTTTACTGTGGATATAGATACTTTTGTACCCGTTTCCTCCAGCATCTTCACAAGGTCCTTTGCTGTTGTTCTTGGATTGAATTGCACCTTTCGCACCAAAGTACGTTCATCTCTAGGAGACAGAACGCGTCTCCCTCCTGAGCGTTATGACGGCTGAGTGGTCCCATGGTGTTTATACTTGCTTACTATTGTTTGTACAGATGAACGTGGTACCTTCAGGCATTTGGAAATCTCTCCCAAGGATGAACCAGAGTTGTGGAGGTCTACAATTGTTTTTCTTAGGTCTTGGCTGATTTGTTTTGATTTTCCGATGATGTCAAGCAACCAGGCACTGAGTTTGAAGGTAGGCCTTGAAATACATCCACAGGTACACCTCCAATTGACTCAAATTATGTCAATTAACCTATCAGAAGCTTCTAAAGCCATGGCATAATTTTCTGGAATTCTCCAAGCTGTTTAAAGGCACAGTCAACTGTGATACAGTGTATTATACGTGAAATAATCTGTCTGTAAACAACTGTGGGGAAAATGATGTCCTTACCGACTTGCCAAACTATAGTTTGTTAACAAGAAATTTGTGAAGTGGTTGAAAACTAGTTTTAATGACTCCAACCTAAGAGTATGTAAACTTACGACTTCAACTGTATATGCGTACCATTTCCTGCCATTTCATTTTTTTGGAAACATTTTATTTTACAGCCATAGAAAAGTCCTTTCAAAGTCCACCTGAGCCGAGCCTTTTCGAAATTAGTGTTCGTTAGATAAAGCTTATGATGTTCATCTTCCTGTTTGTGACCTTGTTCTGTTCTCTCTCAGGTACACCACTCTGTCATATCGTGCTCCTGAGATGGTAAACCTCTACAACAGCAAGATTATCACTACTAAAGCTGACATATGGGTGAGTGGATGTTGTATTTTAGATCTATGCTTTAGTCATGGTATCAGTGCCAGCTTCTGATTTGTATGGGGCTTTTTTACAATACACTTTTCAGCAATTTGTCACAGAATGCCCATGAAAATGTTATAAAATATAAATAAACTAAATGAAAACTTACAGCAAGTCTTTGGCCAGTGGCAATAGTTGGTACAGTAGGACATTTGAAAATACATATTTGTGTGGAGAAGCCTTTCCCATCTTGTTTCTCAAGGCATTTGGATGTTTGTTCTAAATGTTATATAACTTAATTAGTGTGTGTGTGTGTGTGTGTGTTGAGGCAGGTAGCCTAGAGGTTAAGAGCATTGTGTTTGTGTGGTGTGTGTGTTCCCTCCCTCCAGGCAATGGGCTGTTTGCTGTATAAGCTGTGCTACTTCACTCTACCCTTTGGGGAGAGCCAGGTGGCCATCTGTGATGGCAGTTTCACCATTCCTGACAATTCCCGCTACTCCTACGACCTGCACTGCCTCATCCGTCAGTGTTCCACCACTCACTGTATCTGCTATGAAAATTAGTGTAGACTCTACAGTGCCATTACATATTTTAGAAGTACACTATATTTACAAAAGTATGTGGAAACCCCTTCAAATTTGTGGATTCCGCTGTTTTAGCCACACCCATTGCAGACGGGTATAAAATTGAGCACACAGCCATGCAATCTCCATAGAGAAACACTGGCAGTAGAATGGCCTTACTGAAGAGCTTAGTGACGTTCAACGTGGCACCGTCATAGGATACCACCTTTCCACCAAGTCAGTTTGTTAAATGTTTGCCATGCAAGAGCTGTAAGCTGTGTTATTGTGAATTAGAAACGTTTAAGAGCAACAATGGCTCAGCCTTGAAGCGCTAGGCAACACAAGCTCACAGAACGGGACTGCTGAAGCGAATCGTGTTTAAAAATCGTCTGTGCTCCATTGCAACACTCACTACCGAGTTCCAAACTGTCTCTGAATGTAACATCAGCACAAAGCTGTTCGTCAGGGGCCTCATGAAATGGGTTTCCATGGCCGAGCAGCCGCACACAAGCCTAAGATCACCATGCCCAATGCCGAGCGTCGGCTGGAGGGTTGTAAAGCTCGCCACCATTAAGGCAGTGGATACACATTCTCTGGAGTGATGAGTTATGCTCCACCATTTGGCAGTCCAACGGACTAATCTGGGTTTGGCGATGCCAGGAGAACGCTACCTGCGCCAATGTGTAGTGCCAACTGTAAATTTTGGTGGAGGAGGAATAATGGTCTGTTTTTCATGGTTCGGGCTAGGCCCCTTAGTTCTGGTGAAGGGAAATCTTAATGCTATAGTATAAAATCAAATCAAATTGTATTAGTCACATGCGCCGAATACAACTGGTGTAGACCTTACAGTGAAATGCTTACTTACGAGGCCCAACAATGCAGTTTAAAAAAATACGAATAAGAAATACTAGTAAGAAGTAAATAAAGAGCAGCAGTAAAATAACAATGGCGAGACTATATACAGGGGCGTTTCGGTACAGATTCAATGTGCGGGGGCACCGGTTAGTTGAGGTAATATGTAAATGTAGGCAGTGGTTTTAAAGTGACTGCATAGATGATAACAACAGAGAGTAGCAGCGGTGTAAATGAGGGGGGGATGCAAATTGTCTGGGTAGCCATTTAACTATTTACCGGTCTTGTTAAGAAATCTCATTACTTGGGGGTAGAAGCTGTTTAGATGCCTCTTGGACCTAGACTTGGCACTCTGGTACCGCTTGCTGTGCAGTAGCAGAGAGAACAGTCTCTGACTAGGGTGCCTGGATTCTTTGACAATTTTTAGGGCCTTCCTCTGACACCGCCTGGTGTAGAAGTCCTGGATGGCATGAAGATTGGCCCCGGTGATGTTCTGGGCCGTTCGCACTACCCTCTGTAGTGCCTTCAGATCGGAGGCCAAGCAGTTGCCATACCAGGAAGTGATGCAACCAGTGATGCAACCATGCTCTTGATGGTGCAGCTGTAGAGCCTTTTGAGGATCTGAGGACCCATGCCAAATCTTTTCAGTCTCCTGAGGGGGGATAGGTTTTGTCTTACCCTCTTCAAGACTGTCTTGACCCTCTAGACATTTCTGAATTATTCTAGACGATTGTGTGATTCTAACTTGGTGCAACAGTTTGGGGAGGGCCCTTTCCTGTTTCAGCATGACAATGCCCCCGTGCACAAAGCAAGGTCTATACAGAAATGTTTTGTTGAGATTGGTGTGGAAGAACTTGACTGGCCTACACAGAGCCCTGACCTCAATCCCATTGAACACCTTTTGGATGATTTGGAACGCCGACTATGAGCCAGGCCAAATCGCTCAACATTAGTGCACGACCTCACTAATGATATTGTGGCTGAATGGAAGCAAGTCCCCCCAGCAATGTTCCAACATCTAGTGGACAGCCTTAACCAGAAGAGTGGAGGCTGTTATAGCAGCAAAGGGGGAACCATCTCCATATTAATGCCCATGATTTTGGAATGAGATGTTCGATGAGCAGGTGTCCACATACTTTTGTTCACTTAGTCTATATAGTATCAGTTCTGTACAACATGTTACCTCTTCATCTAACCATGCTTAATCTACCCATTGTGGGATAGCCAGTGTGTTGCTTTTGTCTCTTATGTTGTGGTTTGATTGGTGTCTCACTTTTTCTCTCTCATTTCCACCTCTCCTTCTCATTTTGCTGGTGTTTGTCAGGGTACATGCTGGAGCCCGACCCTGACAAAAGACCTGACATCTACCAGGTGTCCTACTTTGCTTTTAAACACGCTCGTCGGGACTGCCCTGTTCAGAATGTTAAGGTCAGTCTTTCTCTGCTTTGCGGAAAGTCTACACTGAGTTTTCAAAACATTAGGAACACCTTCCTATTATTGAGTTGCACTGCCTTTTGGCCTCAGAACAGCCTCAGTTCATTGGGGCATGGACTCTACAAGGTGTCAAACGCATTCCACAAGGATGCAGGCCCATGTTGACTCCAATGCTTCCCACAGTTGTGTGAAGTTGGCTGGGTGTCCTTTGATTGGTGGACCATTCTTGAGACACAGGAAACTGTTGATTGTGAAAAACCCAGCAGTGTTGCAGTTCTTGACGCACTCAAACCAGTGCGCATGGCACCTACTACCATACCCCGCTCAAAGGCGCTTAAAACTTTTGTTTTGCCCATTCACCTTCTGAATGGCACATCTCAATTATCTCAAGGCTTAGAAATCATTCTTTAACCTGTCTCCTCCCCTTCCTCTACACTGATTTTGAAGTGGATTTAACAAGAGACATCAATAAGGGATTATAGCTTTCACCTGATTTCACCTGGTCAGTCTATGTCATGGAAAGAACAGGTGTCCTTAATGTTTTGTACACTCTGTGTATGTGGGTCAGTCAATCTCTGTGCTAGGGTGTCTCTCTCTAGTGTTTCCTGTATGTTTGTCTCTCTCTCTGCTCTGAGATTGGCCTCAGGGCCAGATCTACCAATGTTCTATTCAATCCATGCCTGAATCTAATGAATGTGCTTGTCATATGGATCCATTCCCTCCCAAATATGAATTTACAATACTTTTACCTCTAATCATATAGAACTCTCCAATTCCTGCTCAACTCCCTGAGCCAATCAAAGCCAGCGAGGCTGCTGCAGCGAAGAAGAACCAGAGCCAGACACAGAGTAAGGCCAGGTAGGTTTGTGGTGTTTGTTATACAGGGGGCTGCCTGAGTAATCTTGTAGTTGTTGTTATTATACGCAGCAGTATTGAGGCCAGTATCCATGTTTTTTTAGTTGTGTGTTCTCTGTTCTGCTTTAACATCATTCATAAGGTAATTTCATACCATTGACATCTTGTTCCAAGATGGCGTAGCAGTCAGACGTCTTTGTCTTGTCTCGTCCCATGTGTATATATCTTTTCCTTCGCATTATTTTTAATATTTTTCCTAAACCGCAACTTCAAAATACTCTCCTGCAACCCGCCTCACCCAATGTGGTGTGGATCCTTTTTTTTCTTTCCCTAAAGTATTTCTATTTGCCTCCGAACTGGAATAACTCAACTGAAGCTAGCTAGCTACCAGCTATCAATCAGCTAACCACTGCTAGCGGTCATCAGCTAACCTTTAGCTCGGAAAGCTCTTGCCAGTTTGTACAATGCGCATCAAACCAGAGCATACCGGACCTATTTTTCTCTCTATATCACCGGAGTCCTACCACAAACTCTGAATCTTTTCATCTGGATCATCACAGCTAGCTAACCGCAACCCGGGTTGACTACTCCTGGCTAACGTTTCTGTCCCGGAACTAGCACCAACTAGCCTGGGGCTAGCCCATGCTAGACCCATCCCCCGGCTCACTCCTGGGCTACAATATCCGGACCTCTTCTACTGCCGGTACGGGGCACGGAACCCCGCCGATCCTCTATGACTGGAATACCGACATAATCTGCCCGAGGATTCCAACAGGCCCCTGAGGTGCGATGCCCGCTGAAGGCCCATTCTGCTAACCTGCTAGGCCTGCTAGCTACCTAGAGCTACCTGGAACCCTACTAACTCCACGACTGGTCTATCGACGTCACCGCACAAAGAGGCAAAAACAGACTTACCCCAATCGCGACGTCCGCTTCGGCCTACTAACTGTTATTATGTTAGTATCGGCCTGCTAACTGTCTGAATCGCCGTGTTCCCAGTCAGCCCAACCATTCACTGGACCCATATGTTCACTTGGCTACGCATGCCTCTCTCTAATATCAATATTCCTCGTCCATTACTGTCCTGGTTAGTGATTAATGTCTTATTTCACTGTAGAGCCTCTAGCCCTGCTCAATATGCCTTAGCCAACCATGTTGTCACACCTCTTACATATGCAATGACATCACCTGGTTTAAACATCTCTAGACTATATCTCTCTCATAATTTCTCAATGCCTAGGTTTACCTCCAATGTACTCACATCCTACCATAACTTTATCTGTACACTATGCCTTGAATCTATGCTATCGTGCCCAGAAACCTGATCCTTTTACTCTCTGTGACGAACGTACTAGACAGCCAGTTCGTATAGCATTTAGCCGTACCCTTATCCTTCTTCTCGTCTGTTCCTCTGGTGATGTAGAGGTTAATCCCGGTCCTGCAGTGCCTAGCTCCACTCCCCAGGTGCTCTCATTTGTTGACTAATGTAACCGTAAAAGCCTTGGTTTCATGCATGTTAACATTAGAAGCCTACTCTCTAAGTTTGTTTTACTCACTGCTTTAGCACACTCTGCCAACCTGGATGTCTTAGTCGTGTCTGAATCCTGGCTTAGGAAAACCACCAAAAACCTTGAAATCTCCATCGCTAACTATAACATTTTCAGCCAAGATAGAACCTCCAAAGGGGGTGGTGTTGCAATCTACTGCAAAGATAACCTGCAGAGTTCTGTATTACTATCCAAGTCTGTACCCAAACAAGTCGAGCTTCTACTTCTAAAAATTCACCTTTCCAGAAACAAGTCTCTCACTGTTGCCGCTTGCTATAGACCTCCCTCTGCCCCCAGCTGTGCCCTGGATACCATATGTGAATTGATTACCCCCCATCTATCTTCTGAGCTCGTGCTACTAGGTGACCTAAACTGGGACATGCTTAACACCCCGACCATCCTACAATCCAAGCTTGATGCCCTCAATCTCACATAAATAATCAATGAACCTACCAGGTACAACTCCAAATCCGTAAACACGGGCACCCTCATAGATGTTATCCTAACTAACTCGCCCTCCAAATACACCTCTGCTGTTTTCAATCAAGATCTCAGCGATCACTGCCTCATTGCCTGCATCCGTAATGGGTCTGCGACCAAACGACCACCCCTCATCACTGTCAAATGCTCCCTAAAACACTTTTGTGTGCAGGCGTTTCTAATTGACCTGGCCGGGGTATCCTGGAATGACATTGACCTCATCCCGTCAGTAGATGATGCCTGGCTATTCTTTAAAAGTGCCTTCCTCACCATCTTAAATAAGCATGCCCCATTCAAAACATTTAGAACTAGGAATAGATATAGTCCTTGGTTCACTCCAGACCTGTCTGCCCTTGACCAGCACAAAAACATCCTGTGGCGTTCTGCATTAGCATCGAATAGCCCTCGTAATATGCAACTTTTCAGGGAAGTTAGGAACAAATATACACAGGCAGTTCGGAAAGCTAAGGCTAGCTTTTTCAAACAGAAATTTGCATCCTGTAGTACTAACTCAAACAAGTTTTTGGACACTGTAAAGTCCCAGCTGCCCACTGCTCTGAGGCTAGGAAACACTGTCACCACCGATAAATCCACTATAATGGAGAATTTCAATAAGCATTTCTCTACGGCTAGCCATGCTTTACACCTGGCTACCCCTACCCCGGTCAACTGCCTGGCACCCTCTACAGCAACCCGCCAAATCCAGATAGCTGATGTTCTGAAAGCGCTGCAAAATCTGAACCACTACAAATCAGCCGGGCTAGACAATCTGGACCCTCTCTTTCTAAAATTATCTGCCGAAATTGTTGCAACCCCTAGTACTAGCCTGTTCAACCTCTCTTTTGTATCGTCTGAGATTCCCAAAGATTGGATAGCTGCTGCGGTCATCCCCCTCTTCAAAGGGGGTGACACTCTAGACCCAAACTGCTACAGACCTATATCTATCCTACCCTGTCTTTCTAAGGTCTTCGAAAGCCAAGTTAAGAAACAGATCACCGACCATTTCGAATCCCACCGTACCTTCTCCGCTATGCAATCTGGTTTCAGAGCTGGTCATGGGTGCATCTCAGCCACGCTCAAGGTTCTAAACAACATCATAACTGCCATCGATAAGAGACATTACTGTGCAGCCGTATTCATCAACCTGGCCAAGGCTTTCGACTCTGTCAGTCACCACATTATTATTCGCAGACTTGACAGGCTTGGTTTCTCAAATGATTGCCTCGCTTGGTTTACCAACTACTTCTCTGATAGAGTTCACTGTGTCAAATCGGAGGGCCTGTTGTCCGGACCTCTGGCAGTCTCTATGGGGGTGCCACAGGGTTCAATCCTCGGACCGACTCTCTTCTCTGTATACATCGATGATGTTGCTCTTGCTGCTGGTGATTCTCCGGTACACCTCAAACGCAGACGACACCATTCTGTATACTTCTGGCCTCTCTTTGGACACTGTGTTAACTAACCTCCAGACGAGCTTCAATGCCATACAACTCTCCCTCCATGGCCTCCAACTGCTCTTAAATGCAAGTAAAACTAAATGCATGCTATTCAACCGATCACTGCCCGCACCTGCTCGCCCGTCCAGCATCACTACTCTGGACGGCTCTGACTTAGAATACGTGGACAACTACAAATACCTAGGTGTCTGGTTAGACTGTAAACTCTCCTTCCAGACTCACATTAAGCATCTCCAATCCAAAATTAAATCTAGAATTTGCTTCCTATATCGCAACAAAGCATCCTTCACTCATGCTGCCAAACATACCCTCGTAAAACTGACCATCCTACCGATCCTCGACTTTGGTGATGTCATCTATAAAATAGCCTCCAACACTCTACTCAAACTGGATGCAGTCTATCACAGTGCCATCCGTTTTGTCACCAAAGCCCCATACGCTACCCACCATTGCGACCTGTATGCTCTCGTTGGTTGGCCCTCTCTTCATACTCGTCGCCAAACCCACTGGCAACAGGTTATCTACAAGTCTCACCAACTCTCACCTTTTTCCCCCCAGACTGACAGACCCCATCCCCACCACTGAGACCTCCATCACGCCCCGGCAGAGGCCCAAAGCAGGCCATGCCCAGCCCAACGCTGGAATCCTACCCATCCAGCCGGCTGCCCTCACCCCTCGCAAACGGGCCAACCTACCTGCCGGGGGGGCCCTTCCTCTTGGTATGTACCCACCCTCACTCTGCCTATTTACTGCAACTACTATGCTTGAAAATATGGAGAGTGGTACTCAGTAATGTGTTGTATTAGATTTGTCCCAAACATAACACTTTGTACTCCTGAACTTATTTAGGCTTGCCTTAACAAAGAGGTTGAATACTTACTGACTCAAGACATTTCAGCTTTTCATTTTTTATTAATAAAAATAAATAAAAAATGTATTTCCACTGACATGGCGTATTGTGTAGGTCAGTGAAAAAATATTTGTAAATTAATCCATTTTAAACTCAGGTTGTAACACAATAGCATCTAAGTCTGTGAATACTTTCTGAAGGCACTGTAGCTACTCAAGAGATAAACAGAAGTGACTGAGGTAGATTCTCTACCCTAATGGCAATAGCTAAGTTGGAGAAAATGGAAGTAAATTAAGATGGCGGACAGTGGGCACTAGCCATGATAAATAAATGTATGCCTAAGTGGGCATGTAACCAAATAAGCTAGCTAGTTAACATCGAGCTGGACCTGCACTGACCTAAAACAGTTGTTTTGCCCTCTTTTCTCTGTAACTCAAAGAAATGCCTCTTTGGGTGCAAACTGTTCAGAACATACCAGCCAAATTTGGTTGAATTATTACAAAAATTCGATCTTAGTTATATTTAGTCAAACATTATATGGCTCTCTTTAGAAACAAATGACTGGTATTCTTAGAATGTCTCTCAACAGTTTCATCTAATGAGGTCTTGCCAGTGATGTACAGTGCCTTGCGAAAGTAATCGCCCCCCTTGAACTTTGCGACCTTTTGCCACATTTCAGGCTTCAAACATAAAGATATAAAACTGTATTTTTTTGTGAAGAATCAACAACAAGTGGGACACAATCATGAAGTGGAACGACATTTATTGGATATTTCAAACTTTTTTAACAAATCAAAAACTGAAAAATTGGGCGTGCAAAATTATTCAGCCCCCTTAAGTTAATACTTTGTAGCGCCACCTTTTGCTGCGATTACAGCTGTAAGTCGCTTGGGGTATGTCTCTATCAGTTTTGCACATCGAGAGACTGAAATTTTTTCCCATTCCTCCTTGCAAAACAGCTCGAGCTCAGTGAGGTTGGATGGAGAGCATTTGTGAACAGCAGTTTTCAGTTCTTTCCACAGATTCTCGATTGGATTCAGGTCTGGACTTTGACTTGGCCATTCTAACACCTGGATATGTTTATTTTTGAACCATTCCATTGTAGATTTTGCTTTATGTTTTGGATCATTGTCTTGTTGGAAGACAAATCTCTGTCCCAGTCTCAGGTCTTTTGCAGACTCCATCAGGTTTTCTTCCAGAATGGTCCTGTAATTTGGCTCCATCCATCTTCCCATCAATTTTAACCATCTTCCCTGTCCCTGCTGAAGAAAAGCAGGCCCAAACCATGATGCTGCCACCACCATGTTTGACAGTGGGGATGGTGTGTTCAGGGTGATGAGCTGTGTTGCTTTTACGCCAAACATAACGTTTTGCATTGTTGCCAAAAAGTTCAATTTTGGTTTCATCTGACCAGAGCACCTTCTTCCACATGTTTGGTGTGTCTCCCAGGTGGCTTGTGGCAAACTTTAAACGACACTTTTTATGGATATCTTTAAGAAATGGCTTTCTTCTTGCCACTCTTCCATAAAGGCCAGATTTGTGCAATATACGACTGATTGTTGTCCTATGGACAGAGTCTCCCACCTCAGCTGTAGATCTCTGCAGTTCATCCAGAGTGATCATGGGCCTCTTGGCTGCATCTCTGATCAGTCTTCTCCTTGTATGAGCTGAAAGTTTAGAGGGACGGCCAGGTCTTGGTAGATTTGCAGTGGTCTGATACTCCTTCCATTTCAATATTATCGCTTGCACAGTGCTCCTTGGGATGTTTAAAGCTTGGGAAATCTTTTTGTATCCAAATCCGGCTTTAAACTTCTTCACAACAGTATCTCGGACCTGCCTGGTGTGTTCCTTGTTCTTCATGATGCGTGTCCCACTTGTTGTGTCCCACTTGTTGTTGATTCTTCACAAAAAATTCAGTTTTATATCTTTATGTTTGAAGCCTGAAATGTGGCAAAAGGTCGCAAAGTTCAAGGGGGCCGAATACTTTCGCAAGGCACTGTATATAGCATGCAATATATTTTCTTAGTTTCATGGCTTGTATAGTAACCATATTCTGTATTCCTTGCAGGAGTGAACTTAAACCTTGCCCAGCAAGCGGCAGCCCTCCAATCACAGAAGGCACAGAAGGCACTTCAGCCAGCGACCGGCCAATCACATAACCCTCCCAGTGAGGCAACACCCCAGCTGGGTGGAAAGCCCCAGGCTGGTGCTCAGCAGAAGCAGGTAAACTCAGGCAGCCAGCTAACACCCAAACCCACAGCCATACTACCCTGCATCCCACTCCTGGCTTCTCTCTGAAGCTAAGCAGGGTTGGGTCTGGTCGATCCTTGGATGGGAGACCAGGGGCTGTTTGTATCATGTGTCTCAGAATAGGAGTGCTGATCTAGGTTTCTGCTGCAAAAATAACTGCCATCACCAGGTGGGGGTGGATGACGTATCTTCTGAGCATCTGGAAGCCTTTAATGAATCTAATCAATTACAGTACAAAACCCTGCAAGTTTAAAAAAAAGGATTTAAGTGGGTTAATATAATTATGGTTATTAGCAACAACAACAAAAAAAATCTAAAGAAAATGTTCCTCTTTACCCTCTAACGGGTCTGGTAAAATTTATTTCAAAGAAATATAGCTAATTTATTTCATAGGATTTTGTTGCTTAGTGACAAAGCCACTTATGCCAGCTGTAAAGTGCCATCTGTGTTACAAGCTGCTGCCTCAGGGTTGGGTTATTGTTCAGCCAACCTTTGTATAGACTGTCATCATGGAACAAGCTTAGATAAGTAGGTCATTGAAGTGCAGGAAACTCTTGACCAAACAGAGAAGAAATGTGCATTAGGGAGGAAATTGGATGGAAAAAAACATTACAACACAATTGCACCCCATTATATTTTCCTGGGATTACATTTTTTACAGTCTCCTCCTATTGCAACAATTGGTTCTTAGTTTTTAGGTAGGTAAGACAGTTTTACGGTATACCGGTATATAATTCTGTGTGAAAAAGTGAAGTGTTATGCAGGTGAACCCATGATAACAGCCACATGCGTTCTTAGTGGCACACTGTGTTGTCTGTGTGTGAAGCAGCTTTGTTTTCGTTGTCTCGTTTTTTTGACACTGTGTGCTGTCCTACGTCTTTGTGTGGTAGCCAGGACAGTTGCAGCAGCAGCCTATCGAAGCAGTGGGAGGAGTCCCACCTGTGCAGACCATGGCGGAGGCCCCGAGCACCCCTCAACAGGCCTTGCCTCCCCCGATGGCCAGTCCTTCCCCTCAGAAGGCCCAGGCTCCGTCCAGCCCAGCCCCACCCAAAGCCCCAGCACGTCGTAAGCAGGCCAGCCAGAGCCAGGCCCAGCAGCAACCATCTGCTCAGCCTACTCCAGCCCATCCTTCAGCTGCACAGCAGCCTACAGCTCGTCAGCAACCAGTTCCTCAACAACCAGTTGCCCAGCAACCAGTAGCTCAGACCGAAGAGGCCCAGACCCAGTCCACTCCTGCCGAGACCAGTCACAACACAGCTGAGACTGAGACGGTAACATACCTGCAGCCTGCACCGCGTCTGCTCCCTGAGCTGTCAGACACACTCAAAGCCTGCTTGAAAATGACATCAGGCCATCCATTGTTCCACCCAGCCATCTATCGTCATGTCAATGCCATCAGCCTTCATCATTTTGATGTCTTTCAGTTTTGCTCGTTAGTGTTGTTCTCTCAGTAACTTGAAAAACTCTGCAACATTGTGAATGTTTGAATGACCCTCATTTCTGTGTGATAGCCTTTTTTTCCCTGTCTGTTTTTCACTTCATTTTACTTTGTTTCCCTCATTTTCTTTAGTGTTGTTTGTATTTGGCATTGAAAGTAAATCATTAGTGAGTGTTTTTGGGATTTGTTATTTTTCATGAGTCGTCCTCTGTTTAATTCTTCTCCCTTCAGTTAGACTGTGAGATCTGTATTGTTTATATTATATTTCTTCTTATATTTCCTCTCTCTTTCTCTGTCCAAGACTCCACACCACTCTCCAAAGACAGCAGAGCTCACCCCGAGTAACGTTACCCAGAATGCAGTCGGTGGGCTACCTGGAAGTGACTTCAGCCTACTACTGCAAGAGGCCACAGCAGAGGATGACCTCAACCAGTTAATGTAAGATATGCATGACATCATCACCAGAAATATCATCCTTAGTTAAATATGTCTAGTTTTCAATGTGTAATAAAAAGCATGAGCTGGCGCACACCCACTGAAAATTATTTTCTGTAGAGGTGCGGACTAACAACGAATAAACTGTAAACTATAAAAATAAATAGAGTCGCACACTCTATATATCAACTCCTAGTATTGAATTGGGTAAACCACCAACGTTTTGGCATCACTGCTTCAGTGTGTAACAACAAGTTGACCTCTTTCGGCATTTGTGTGTTTTTCCAGATCTGTCGGTACATCTCCACCAAATTCCACCCGGTCCCTTCAGCAGAGTGTGTGTGAACCAGCACAAGACGGCAACTTTGCTGCCTTTGCCCATTCCCCTACCCCTGGCCCTGCCACCGGTTCCCCCACGCAGCCCGCCTGGAACCCTTTTGGTGATGATGACTTCTCCAATCTCAGTGCAGAGCAACTGATTAACAAAGACCTGGTTGATGAACAGGCTGATGGTGAGGCTGTTTGTGTGTGTGGACATGTGTGTGTGTGTTGCACACACAACGGAATACTGTGTGTTTTCAGATAGGTGAAGAGAGAGGTGCTAAAAATACACCCGTAGACCTCATTTCTAACATATCCTCTGCTGTAATCGTATTTCCAATCAGATAAAGCTGTATCATTCACTTTGACCTTATCGCTATTAGACGTGGCTGCAGAAGCAGAGGTGGAGACGGCCCCCACAGAGGAACTGATACCTGGCCTGCTGGAGGTCTCATCCCCTAGGGAAACCACCCCCCAACCTGCTGGTGAGACCCTTCTCATCTCCATCACTCATAGTGGTTCAGTCCTCTCTGGCTCAGTCAGTAGAGACTGGTGCTTGCAACGCCAAGGGTTGTGGGTTCAATTCCCACTGGGGCCACCCATACCTAAAATGTATGCATGCGCGACTAAGTCTGCAAAATGGCATATATGGCATATATTAATATTATATTAATCTTCCTACAGTATACAGTGCATTCGGAAAGTATTCAGACCCTTCGACCATTTCCACATTTTGTTATGTTACAGCCTAAAAATGTATTAAAGTCGATGGCTTGATAGTTTTTGCAGACCACACAGCCGTCATACCACTCAGGAAGGAGACGCGTTCTGTCTCCTAGAGATGAACGTACTTTGGTGCGAAAAGTGCAAATCAATCCCAGAACAACACCATAGGACCGTGTGAAGATGCTGGAGGAAACAGGTACGAAAGTATCTATATCTACAGTAAAACGAGTCCTATATCGACATAACTTGAAAGCCCACTCAGCAAGGAAGAAGCCACTGCTCCAAAACCGCCATAAAAAAGCCAAACTACGGTTTGCGTCTGCACACGGGGACAAAGATCGTACTTTTTGGAGAAATGTCCTCTGGTCTGATGAAACAAAAATATAACTGTTTCGCCATTATGACCATCGTTATGTTTGGAGGAAAAGGGGGGAGGGGGCTTGCAAGCCGAAGAACAAAATCCCAATCGTGAAGCACGGGGGTGGCAACATCATGGTGTGGGGGTGATTTGCTACAGGAGGGACTGGTGCACTTCACAAAATAGATGGCATCATGAGGTAGGAAAATTATGTGGATATATTGAAGCAACATCTCAAGACATCAGTCAGGAAGTTAAAGCTTGGTCGCAAATGGGTCTTCCAAATGGACAATGACCCCAAGCATACTTCCAAAGTTGTGGCAAAATGGCTTAAGGACAACAAAGTCAAGGTATTGGAGTTGCCATCACAAAGCCCTGACCTCAATCCTATAGAAAATGTGTGGGCAGAACTGAAAAAGCGTGTGCGAGTAAGGAGGCCTACAAACCTGCCTCAGTTACACCAGCTCTGTCAGGAGGAATGGGCCAACATTCACCCACCTTATTGTGGGAAGCTTGTGGAAGGCTGCCCGAAAGTTTGACCCAAGTTAAACAATTTAAACGCAATGCTACCAAATACTAATTGAGTGTATGTAAACTTCTGACCCACTGGGAATGTGATGAAAGAAATATAAGCCCAAATAAATCATTCGCTACTCGCTACTATTATTCTGACACTTCACATTCTTAAAATAAAGTGGTGATCCTAACTGACCTAAGACAGGGAAGTTTTACTAGGATTAAATGTCAGGAGTTGTGAAAAACTGAGTTTAAATGTATTTGGCTAAGTTGTATGTAAACTTCTGACTGTAGGTTCACACACTTTTTTATTTCCTCATCGACTATTGGCACTCCAGGTGTGTGCCTTTCCAAATCATGTCCAATCAATTGAATTGTCCCCAGGTAAACTCCAATGAAGTTGTAGAAACATCTCAAGGATGATCAATAGAAACAGGATGCCCCTGAGATTAATTTTAGAGTCTCATAGCAAAGGCTCTGAATACTTATTGATGTAAATAAGCTATTTCTGTTTTTTTTTTACTGTATATACAATAAAAAAAATGTTATGTGGGCTATTGTGTGTAGTTTAATGAGGGGGAAAAAATGAATCAATTTTAGAGTAAGACTGTCATGTAACAAAAAGTCAGTGTCTGAATACTTTCCGAATACGCTGTATCTCTCAGATATTCCCATAGCTCCCCTTCCTTTGTTCTTCCTTTAGCAATCAGATCCTCCATTCTCCATTACAATCATCTCCAGTGACACACCCATAGAAATCCTATAATTCACTATTCTATATGTCATACTATGGACTTAGGAAGGAACTCTGTTACTCCTCCACTCTCCAACCAAGGTGCAGGAACTGAGGAGCTACTGAAATGAAGAGAAAGTTCAGCAACTCTTGGAGGACAGGAGAAGTTCATAAAAGTGCATATTTTTTCCTGCTGAGTGAATGGTCCTCTGTGACCTCATCAGTAGCAATCTGAACTCTAAGCTCAGCAGAAATCCCTTTCTGAAAGCTTTCATTAACTCTGCGTGCTCAAAATCCTTAGCTAGCTAGCCATTTAATGGGATGTCTTCACTGAATAACTGGCCAAGAAAACACTGTGTCTTTGCCTTGAACTATCCATGCCCAATCATCTCTACTTATCAGATGCAGATGGACAACATGCCATGCTTTGTGTATCTCTGCAGTGTTCATTAGTGTATGTCTGTTTTGTTGTCTTTTCTCTGCTGCACCAGTAGAGCAATCTGAAGACATCCTTGGACTGGATACAGGAGAGTCTTTGTTGACTGTTCTGGTCCCTTTCAGCACCCTAGCACTCTCAGACACTCCAGGTAAGGTTGTGTCCCTTTTTATTTCTAAAAGTACACTTCAAATCACTTACCCCACATAGAGCATCAACACGACATACTGAGATGCTGCATTCGTAAATCCACTCTGGAAATCTACTCCGAGTTCAGAGCACTCAGGTTTGAGAGTGCCAGAGTGCAGAATAACTGATGCATTTACGAAAACATGTCATGCCTGTTGTTTTTGACAGCTGCCAGTAAACATCAGGCTGAAAAACAAACGCACCCTTGGAATCCACACACAATTACTGTTCCTTAGTGGTCATGGCAACGTTTGGCTGTTTTAGTAAGTGGTTGTCAAAAACCATTCCAAGCCTAATCTTCTTTTAATTAAGTCAAAAATGGAGCTCAAAAATAATGCAGTACTTCATGTTGTAACGTGTGGGATATTGCTCTAAGAAAGCCAAAGTACTGGTAATCATGTTGCTAGCAGTGATGTACAGTGCTCTCTTTCCCAAGTTAAAGGGGCTAGAGTGGACTTGTGCTGTGCCTTGGTCCATGACATAACTGTAAGTACAGAGTGGAGAGGCAGGAAGAGAGCAGATGTGTGCATGTGTTGTGTTGGGAGATGACCTGGTGTGTAGAGTGGTCTTTAGGGGGAACCCCAGATAGTGGATGTAGCTACTAGACAGCTCTCTCTGTGTAACTGTGTTATGCATCTGGTGTGAAAATAACGTTTAGGGTTTGGTGGCTGTGTGAACAAACGTCTCGATGTATGCAAGATATTCTAATCGCTTGATAACTGGGTTGTTGGAATGTGATGGAAAGTTGACCTTGTTGGATAACTTTTCTTCAAAGAGAACGGTTCCACTGCAAACAGTTTCTCTGCTTGAGGTGAACCTTTCATTCATCTGTAAGGTGCTATTTTCTTTATTTAGCTATATTCTAATGTGTCTCTCTCAGATTCTTTGTCTTAATGTCATTCTTCAGCCATTCTGTTATTATCTTTGTCTTATTCATCTGTAATTCAATTTATCCCCAACCTCTTTCATTTCCCAATTTTCTCATTCCCTCCATCTCTGTTTTGTTTAAGCTACTGGTACGTAAAAAAAAAATCTATGGTTTTAGTTGCATTTCTTATATTATTGATTACAAAACCCTTGAAAGCTAATGTAAAGGTCGATAGCTTCATTAAACAATTGAATACCGTTCCAGTTCCTTAAGGCTAATATTGATGAAAATAATATCAATGGTTATAATGTAAATACCATGGCAGGTTATCTCCATGGGGGCTGTCAATCACTTCTGACTGGAAAGCTGCACTTGATAAACAAACATTAAATAAACAACATCTCAGCCGTATCAGGTTATTTGGAACTAGGATACACTATTGGCCAGTAAATATAAATTAATCAGCAATGTTTAATGTTTGCTCCCCATGAACTAGGAAACGGGCCTTAACGACATGAGTGGGTTGAGTGGTTATAGTTGTAGTACAACAGCTTATCTGTATAGGCCTATATGTAAGCAATAAATAAGGACGTTCTGTACATTCTCTGAAAGTAATAGATGACACAGGCTTGGAGGACGTGCAGCTGAGTCCATCCACGGAGTGCATATTAGTTCCAAAAATGTACATTAGCTTATCTATATAGGCCTATATTTGTGAAAATGTATACGATATTGTGGTCTCTGTCCTTGCATCACGTTATGTGCTGGAGGCTCAGCTGTACCATCATTTTCCCTCTTCTCTCTCTTCCTTTCTTCACCCCTTTTCTCCATCCTCACAAACTCCTTAATTGCTTGACCATGTCAAATGCAGTATTTGCTAGCTAGAGTGTTGCTGCCACTCACTTTTTCTTCCTGTTCTCTCCCTTTCCATTTACTCTTCCTCGCTCTTCATTTCTCTCTGGGCCTTTAGAGAAGCTTATTGAGGGACTGAAGTCCCCAGATACACACCACCTGCTCCCTGACCTCCTGTCCATGGCTGATCCCTTTGGCAGAACGGTGGTGGAGGCTGTTAATGGTATGGTAAAATACTTTCACTCCTGGAGATTTCATTGCTGTACACACTTTGTTACATTTGTTTTTCCCAGTGTAAATGTTTTACCGTGGAATGCTCCATTGCAATATCCTCTGTCTGCCCTCAGTGCACCCTTTCTTCCTCTCTCCCTCTCTCTGCTTCCATTTCTCGTTCTCTTCCTCCCCATCTCCCTCTCTCTGCTTCCCCCTCTCCTCGTCTTTCTCTCTTCCTCCCTCTCTCTACATGTACAGTAGTGGGTCCAGCAGAGAACTCTCTTTTGAGTCTGGACTCTCTGATCCCTGGTCTGGAGGCTCCTGTGTCCCAGTCTGAGACAGATTCTACACTGCTTCATGGTTAGTTTCTGTCTCACAGGCAATGCGTCACACAATCTAGATGCTTCCAGAATTGAATGCCACAGTGGAAGAAGATTATTTAGATCTGACGAAACCAAAATGTTTTGGTTTCTGTTATTACTGATAATACCACCTGCCTCGACACTGGTCTTTGATCATTGTATAAGGTTTTCAGAGGACGGAGTGGAGCCAGCCCATTGAGTACAATGAGACTGTCTGATTGATATTTTGAGTGTCTGTCTACCCAGCTAACAGTTCTAGGGAGATTGAATGTAATGTTACCCGTAATGTTCCCCTAATGTGTGTCCAGTTTTCCGTTAGGGGAACATTCTATCTATGTTAGCAAAAACCTTCTGTCAACCTTTTTAACGTATTTTGGTGTGAAAGTTAGGAGAACATTCCCTTAATGTCTAGAATGTGGTTACAATGTTCTCAGAATATTCTACAACTAGATTCTAGATGCGTTTTATGGAATGTTGCAAGAACATTTGTGTCCAGTTTTCTCAGGGTTAGGAGAATATTCCATCAACATCACATCAAACATACACAGAACGTGGTTGCCATGTTTTCAGAATATAAAATATTCATGTTCTAAACACGTTTCATGAGAACGTTGCAAGAACATTCCTGTGTATCAGTTGTCAGGACGTTGCTTGATGGTCCCAAAGAAACATTCTCCCCCCAAAAATGTTTTTGTTACACATCACGCCTTGTTACTGTTGCCAAGCCCATTGAGGCCCATTGCGTGCAGATCAACCTCCACTTAGGCTACTGCTAGTAGATTGAGCACTGTGCTCAACAATGCCTGCGAAAGTGGTTTAAAATGGCTAATAATCAAAACCACAAAGCAATGTAAAACAATAAGACATGATCACTGAAAGTAACTAATCAAACATTCAAGTAGATCTACCGAATAATAACAGTTTTGGAATTGATAAAAGGAAGTTGAAACTAAGTCATTTTTTTATGCTGGACTTCATATTAGTGTTTGTGAAACACCAAAAGAATACCTCATGTTGGAAGTACTGAAAAAGCTGATGCAGATAGTTACCTCATTTTTTTATGGTTTCAAAGGAAACCTCCCCATACCCCGATTTACGGTTGGATACTTTGATGTTTAGTGCCTCTATGACCATACATTATATACTATAGCATGACATTGAGAACTATTAGGAACACACATTATTTTTCATCCCTTTTCCTTGGCGGTTACAATCTAGCTATTATGTACCTTTATTTAACTAGGCAAGTCAGTTAAGAACAAATTCTTATTTTCAATGATGGCCAAGGAACAGTGGGTTAACTGCCTGTTCAGGGGCAGAACGACCGATTTGTACCTTGTCAGCTCGGGGATATGAACTTGCAACCTTTCGGTTATTAGTCCAACGCTCTAACCACTAGGCTTCCCTGCCGCCCCATTATATTATACATGATACAGTAATATATTTTGGCCATATCCTGGAGATATCCTGAACTAAACATTCCAGTCTAACCCTTGCCCCCCCTCCCACTCCTCTGCCCTCCCTCCCACAGATCCCCTGCTTGGGGAGGACTCTCTGCTGGGTTGCTCTCTCATCTCTCCCCCTTCTAGAGCCTCCTCTCTCTCCTCTGCTCCCGCTTCTGCTGGCTCTAGGTCTGTTCTGGAAGAGTTTGACCTGGCATCTGGGGGTTCCACCCAGTTTCTGTCAGGTAAGGCTCTGTTTCCAAAATCACACGTCCATAACAAGCCCAAACTGGACCACTTAGTCCCACAATTGGAGAGGCAGAAGTGCTGCCACTTATACTTGATGTGTACCGTAGGAACAAATGGTTTGGTTCTCCCTGTTAGGAAGCTAGCTGTTCTCCCTGTTAGGAAGCTAGCTCTTCTCCCTGTGAAGAAAGACAACTACACTAGCAGGCTACTGACTTGCAGTCTAACTCTAACCCTCTGTAGTTGTGTGGCACACTGCTCTGTAACTCGCCTTATCTGCTTCCTCCTCTATCTCTCTCCCTTTCTGACATTTCTTATTCTTCCTTTATACTCTTGGTTGTGCTGCTTGCTTTACTCAATGCTTCTCCCAAACACCTTAACCTCTCCTTCCTCCTTTCTCGGCTCCATCTTCTGCAGACTCTTCTGATCTCCTGATCCCAGGCTTTGAGCCTCCACCCAGTGCAGAGACAGCCAACGAGGATGAGTTTGACCCCATCCCTGTCATGGCCTCCTCCCAAGGTAAGCCCAGTGGGCTTCCAGCCTTCAGACCAGAGGCAGGGACAGGCAGGGAGTCTCTGTCCTGTCCCACTAAGATTGCCATTCATACCTCAAACAGGGTCAGAGGGACTCTGGGATTTGATTCCAGTCAATGTCCTCAGTAGTGTATTAAACCCTGTTCCCTCTTCCCCTTGTAGATTCATCTGAGTAGCCATCCTCGCATCCTTTGTGTAGTTATTCCGTAACACTCTTAGATTGTATCTGGAGAGAAATTCCTCTTTCTGTCTTCTGTAACCTTATCTTCTCTCCCTCTTTTCCCTGGCACCTGTTCTTTCTTACTTACCTCCCTTGCTTTTCCCCCCTGCTTCGCCTTGGCCCACCTCCCTACCGCCCTCCTCTCTGTCCGGACAGTTTCAGGAGGCCACTCTCGAAGTAACAGTGGCAGCTCTGAGTCCAGCCTTCCCAGCCTGGCCCGCTCCCTGCTCATGGTGGACCAGCTCATCGACCTGTAGAGGCCGGTGGGGAGCCGGGACACTAAAGAGAGGGGGAGTGGGGGGATAGAGAGACGAGGTAGAAGTATTGATGCTGGAGAGGAAAATAGACCCCACCATTAGTCGTTACACCCCTACACCATTCATCACCAACGCTTGTTCCATGGGAACTCCTGCTGTCATTCCGAACGCACTGGGCGATAGAGTTCTAGATCCATAATCATTGTCCTGTCGGTGTTTGTCCCATCATGCCTCTGATATTGATTCCTGTCATGTCCACCACTTTTCTTCTTCCCCCCTCTGCCCTCTCATTTCATGCTCTCACAGCATTTAGGCCTATGTTCTGTTGCCTTCTGTGGTCATCATGGCAAACAAGTTCATGGCACACTGCTTCTAGCTTTTGCGTTCATGGCACCCTAACAATATAACTTTTGCTTTCACGACACACTAACTTTTTCTAGCTTTTGTATTTGTCACTCTAACTTGATCCAAGAGTTCTTCTTTCTGTAGACCAGGGTCAAATGTTTCACCATGTTTCACTCCTATCTCTCTGGTCAGTTTTGTCCTGTAAGCAACCAGATAATTCCACTCTTGTTGTTAGTAGATGTTGTTATGGTGGACAAGTAGATGTTTTGTCTCCTGCCTTTCTCCAGGGTTATATTTATATTTCACTTGGATTATTATTTGCGCACATTCGGTAACAACAATATCACAACATTGATTTCTTCTAAACATCTTGAGTTGTACTGTAGAACGTTGAAAAAATGGTTGTCTGTCTGCCAATTTAGTTTCCCACACTTCAGTGGCTGAGTTTTCAGGGATTGTGTTTTAACCCTTAGCGTGAGGTATCATAGCCGGCGTGATGGGATAGATGTCAATATCAAAAAGGACTGATTACTCCAGCAGTTGGTCCAGAGATTGAGCCTCCCAGTGGGCGCATCCTCCCAGCTGCCATTAGCAGAGGCATGGCATGTTACCAGGCATGTTACCTGTCTATGGTCAAAATGAGCTACGAAGTTATTCAAAAAAGTTATAAGTTAGCACCAACATATCTTAAGACTTTTTAAAGCCTACATTAACATAAATATGGAGCTAACAATCCCAAAGGAAGAAGCTAAGATTTAAAAACACCAGCTTGGCTCGGGACTCAGCTGCACATTGACAACATTGATGCTTTTCTAAAGCATTTGCTTGTTTTCCTCTCGTTGACCTCTCCTTAGCCTGACTATACAGACCGTCGGTCAATATCATCCCTTTCATTTCATCCTGTTTGTGCCCACGCAATCCTTTCATTCTATTCAAACATGCATTCCCACAGAAAGTCCATTCCTACTTGTACATAGATCCTATATTCCAGTAATTTATCAGCCCTACATAGTGTAAATGTATGTATATCTGCAATACCCACAGACTCTGATCCAGTGATCATACGTGTGGTTCCTCTCGTGTATAAAGTTAATGTTACAAAACATGTATGTCCTCTGTTACTCATCGGTCATCATAGCTTACATTGTGAAAAAAATATATAGAAAAGTTTATTTCAGATATAGCTAATAATAAATGTGAATATGAATAGAGTGTTAGAGAATGAATGTATGAAATTAATATCATTATAAATAAAGATTCATATATTTAAATATAATTCTTAAGATGACTATTATAGACGAATACTTTGTTTTTCCTGTGCAGCTGTGTTTTTTCCACCATATTTCTCCCCAGATTCCTATTGTGACATTATCATAACATACAGTTATGACAATCTTAGCTTTGATCTGTTGTTGAGGGTTGGGTAGGATTTCTTCTTCAAGAAGTGTCTATTAACTTGCCTTGACCTAAGGAGGGTTTTATTGCAAACAAAGTAGTTTGTTGTACATTGGGACCGCAACCCAGGGAGCTTTACCATGTCTTATACTGTACCATACTTAATCACGCTGTACAAAGGCAGAGAACTACAGTCGTTGCTGAAATAGTGCTCTACAAAGCCATGCTTTCTCCACGCAGATTTTATATTGTCAAAAAGATGCATATCGAAGCATGACCGTGTTGTTGAATGTTCTGTTCTGTTGTGTTGGTAGACAGTGTTATCATCGATGTGTGAACATACAGTAATGGAACTCCTAGCCAGTCTGACTCGTTGGATGTGATGTGATGCGGTTGTGTTGTTGTCTAACCTCGCTGCAATAAGTGACATCTACAGTGATGTTTGTGTTGACTTCGTCACATTTGAAAAGCACAGGCCCTCTTAATTAAATAGCGCTGAGTCCACTCTGTTGCCCATAGAGGAAGCCACTGTTTTTGAGAGCACATCAGTGTCTCTCTGAGTGGACCACTAGACTCAGTGATCTGACTGAATTAGAGGAAAGGAATATATTGGTTATCAGACAGAGAGGGGCAAGCACTACACAGGACTCAACACTATGACCACATACACGTCAGATCCTATGAAGATAGGAATGCTCACTATACATTTCAAGGAATTACAGATAATTGCTCTACTGCAGTTTTCCAAACAATGCATGCCAAGCAACAGCACTTATTGGCAGTATTCTAAAATTCAATGTTGTGTCACATCTATCTCAAGCTGAAGTTCACATCTTATCCCCTCCACTACTGTACAGTCTAGTCATCTGCAGATACTCATGAGGCTATTGACCTATGCAATCTTTGCTTCTTCCTGTAGACACCACTGTGCTGTTGTTCTTGGTAAAGGTCTTGTCCTCCAGGTAGTTCAACTTGTGTTGTTGTGAAAAAGACATCCTTCATGTTGCCCAGTTGTTTTTGCCAAAAGTGGAAAAAGCTGTTTCTGATGACCATTGTTCTCCTGAATGTTCTGGATCTCTGTCCGTCTATATGACACCTAATCCCTCTGAATGTTCTGGATCTCTGTCCGTCTATATGACACCTAATCCCTCTGAATGTTCTGGATCTCTGTCCGTCTATATGACACCTAATCCTGCGTCAGCGCAGTCATTTCTGTGTGCACCTTCTATTTTTGTGAGATAACTAAAGAATTACAAAGAAAGGGATGTTGAATAAACATATACATGTGAATGTACTTTTGTTTTGACTATTGATTGAGTGACTGAAGGGAGTTGATTGCTGAGAATTTGACCCTGTCATGGTAGTCATGTGGTTAACGTGATTTATTGGCAGACAGATTGATTCAGATGGAGAGGGGCGACACATTTAGCTAGCTGTTATCTTTTAGACACTCACTTCTACTAATGGGGATCCTTAATAAATACAAATAAATACAAATACTCAAGTACAATCAATTAAATCATGTACTGTGAATTAATCACAACTTATTATCATCTTATTTACATATGTGCAGAGGTTTAATTACATTTGGGGGATGACATTGAGTAGATTTCATACTCATTATGCAAAATGATGTTGAAAAAAAGTGTTTTCCAAACATTGAAGTTAGGTTAATTTTAGGTTCTGAATTAAAAATGAAATGACGTAATTTACAGAGGGTGAAAATATGTATTTTTTGGTCATTCATTCTATGGCCAGATTTCAGCTGCAAATTTCATCTCAATAAAGTAAGCAATCTATCACATACTTTTTCAAGTCCATTTAATATAGGAAAGGTGAGCCAACTGCAACATAACATATTTATTATTGCTCCCATCTGTCACATGCACTTACAGTACCAGTCAAAATTTTGGGCACACCTACTCATTCAAGGGTTGTTGTTGTTGTTTTTTACGATCTTCTACATTGTAGAATAATATTGAAGACATCAACACTTATGGAATCATGTAGTAACCAAAAAAGTGTTAAACAAATCCAAATATATTTTATATTTGAGTTTCTTCAAAGTAGCCACCCTTTGCCTTGATGATAGCTTTGCACACAAAAAAAAAGAAAAAGATTGACTTCAGATTATTTTTGTCATTGGCCTGCACACAATACCCCATAATGTCAAAGTGGAATTATGTATTTTTACAAATTAATAAAATTGAAAAGCTGAAATGTCTTGAGTCAATAAGTATTCAACCCCTTGGTTATGACAAGCCTAAATAAGTTCAGGAGTAAAATGAAAATGTGCTTTAACAAGTTCCATATACTCAGTGTCTAATAATAGAGTTTAACATGATTTTTGAATACCTCATAGAATTATCTTTAAGTTCCCTCAGTCGAGCAGTGAATTTCAAACACCAATTCAACCATAAAGACCAGGGAGGTTTTCCAATGCCTTGCAAAGAAGGGCACCTATTGGTAACAGACCTTGAATATCCCTTTGAGCATGGTGAAGTTATTCATTAGACTTTGGATGGTGTATCAATACACCCAGTCACTACAAAGATACAGGCATCCTTCCTAACTCAGTTGCTGGAGAGGAAGGAAACCACTCGGGGATCTCACCATGAGGCCAATGGTGACTTTAAAACAGTTAGAGTTTAATGGCTGTCATGGGATAAAACTGAGGATGGCTCAACATTGTAGTTACTCCACAATACTAACCTAAATGGCAAAGTGAAAATAAGGAAGCTCATACAGAATAACAATATTCCAAAACATGCATCATGTTTGCAATAAGGCACTAAAGTACAACTGAAAAAAATATGGCAAAGAAATTAATTTTATGTCCTGAATACAAAGTGTTAAGTTTGGGGTCAACACATCACTGAGTACCACTCTTCATATTTTCAAGCATGGTGGTGGCTGCATCATGTTATGGCAGGCCCAGCCCAGGTACTCCTGGTGCTCGCGAGGCCCCCCTGTTCCAGCAGCCTGTCGCAGCCCACCGCGTGGTCTCCAGTGTGGGGCAGCAGGCTGCTGTGGGCTCGGTGACTGTGGGGCCCCTGCACTCCTGAACCATTGGAGGCAGAGCTATAGTGGACCCATTCCTCAGGGCCCCCTTATACCCCAGATGCCCACAGGGAAAGTCTTGATATATGGACCCCCACCCCTTATCAAAAACCAAAGCTGGCCTCCCAGGGAGGGA